>NC_142876.1:121909722-122210000 GCF_051225735.1 Oryctolagus cuniculus | reverse complement strand
GAACAGGGTCTACACTGTCCCCACCCCTCTTGTGCAGACACAGAGAACAGGGTCTACACTGTCCCCACCCCTCTTGTGCAGACACAGAGAACAGGGTCTCCACTCTCCCCACGCCCTCTTGTGCAGACACAGAGAACAGGGTCTCCACTCTCCCCACGCCCTCTTGTGCAGACAGAGAACAGGGTCTACACTGTCCCCACCCCTCTTGTGCAGACACAGAGAACAGGGTCTACACTGTCCCCATCCCTCTTGTGCAGACAGAGAACAGGGTCTACACTGTCCCCCATGCCTCTTGTGTAGACACAGAGAACAGGGTCTACACTGTCCCCACGCCCTCTTGTGCAGACACAGAGAACAGGGTCTCCATTCAGCCCAGTGACTCTGCTCCATCTCCAGAGGGAGCCGAGGCATTCCCAGAGCCAGCGCCTGTCGATGTTGCACCTTGGCAGTTTGAGCATGGGTCCCTGTGATAGAGTGAGGAGAGGGGAGCACCTCGCAAGGCCTGAGTGGGCCCTCCACGCCCTGCCAACCCTCCAGGCCAGCCTGAAAGTCAGTGGTGACAGAGGATTAATCCCTGCGATCAAACCACCTGGTTATGCATGCTGGAGCTGCAGCGGCTCTACTCGCCGTGTTGAGATGGTACTTCCTCCCGGCAAGTCACCAGGTGCCCGTGTTGGGGGATGGGAGAAGCAATGTGCTCTCCCTTCACGGGGCTGGGTGGGCACTCTGCCCCCTGCTAGCTCTCCAGGCGAAGTCCATGTGATCTGTAAGGTTCTCCAATACAACCAATGACTGAGGCCATCGCAGGCCCCTCTCACCTTGCTCCAAGAAGACAGCATCTTCTCCAGCGCCTAGCCGCAAGGGTCACCAGTGGTGTCCCCGCTCGCTGCCACGTGTCTGCACTGTCCACACTGCCCCATGGCATCCTGCTTCTTTTTCTAGAATTTTCACTGCTGACTTCTCTCCAGCTCTCCCCTGGGGATGCAGTTACTGTGATATTCTTCTGCTATCTTCCATGGTCAAAATCAGCCACATCCTGGATTTCCTAGGTTTCTTAAATGCGAATCTACGCTGTTAAATGCATACGTATTTGGCATTCTTCTGTCTTCCTGATGAATTCACCATGTTGTCATTAATATTAAAAATTTACTCTGTTTCTGGGGATACCTCTTAAAGTCTGCTTCGGGGTGAAATCCTTGTTAGTCTCCGCGTGGCAGGTGTTCACCACCCTACCATGTGTGTCTTATACATGTATCTTCTCTACCACCTGTGTGGGTATTTATTGTTCTGTCCATGACAGGGAACCCGGAGCTACTGATTAAGCTGCTGCTTGAGACGCCAGCATCTCATATCGGAACTCGGATTTAAGTCCTGGCTGCTCCACTTCGAATCCAGGTCCTTGCTAATGCGCCTGGGAAAGCAGTTGATGATGGCCTGCATGCTTGGTCCCCTGCCACCCACCTGGGAGTTCTGGACTCTTTTGACTCCTGGCTTTGGAGTAAAAAAGACAATGGAAGATATATCTCTCTCTCTCCTTCTCCCCCCCGCCCTTTGTCCCTGCACCTATATCTCTTTTTCTCTCTGCCTTAAAAATAAACAAAAGCAAATCTTAGATAAGAACCAGTAGGAATGACACAGAGAAGTCCCTGAAAAATACCATATGTTATCTGTTGAGTACTACAGTGTTGGACTTTTGGTGTTTTCTTTTTTGTTTGTTTGTTTATTGATTTTTTTTTTTTGCTTGAAGGCCTTTCTGTGTCTTTGTCTTTCCATGTACCCAAATATTTAAGGGGCTTCTATGTAACAGGCATTCTCCAATTTTTGAAAGCATAAACTATGAGCATTTTTCAAAAATCAATGAAAATTGGAATTAAAAGACAATATTTTGGGTAAAAAAATTAAAATCCAGTCATAGTTTTTCCATAATTCACATTTTACATGAACTCTTTGGAGATCTCCTACATGTTGGGTTTCTCACCCCAATAAACATAGTTTAGTTCCACCTTTCATGTACCTTCTGAAGTCCTGGGTTGAGTGTCTACCACTTTTTGTTATGACATGAGCTCAACTGACAGGACGGCTCTAGGTCCTTGGCCCTCCCGAAAGTCAGCCACGGAGCCGAGCTCAGCGGCTGTGCTTCCAGCTGTCGTGTGCATTCTTCCCTTGCTGGCTTTGGAGCCTCCTGTTTGCTGCTGGGAGGCCATGCTAGCCCTGTGTCCTGCTCTCACTTTTATTTCTTATGAGTCATGCCAATCAAGGGAACTGAGAAATATGAGCTCCGCTGTTAGTGTGTGTAGTATCTGCACGTGTGTTTTCATGGAGCAGACATAGTGAAATCAGTCAGGGTATAATTTAGCCACAGGCACTTGTTCTGGTCTGAAATTGAAGACCCAGTTATGAGGCTGAAATGAAAGGCAAAAATAAATAGTTCTTTGAAAAATGAGTGCAGTGTCACTTTAACTCTGTAATTTAGGAGTACGGTATCCATAGTCACTAAATATTTTGGCTCTAAGAAGCATATTTCATAAGCAGGCTCTAAGACCACGTAATTACTATGTAGAATAAGAATGTTTAATAACCACATTCTGTGTCATTCTTTTGGCATACAGTGGAGTTCAATTTGCACTTTGAGAATTAGCATTCTTCCTACACTAATAAATCAGAGAATTGGTTCTTTACTGATTAAACTATTGTTTTCCTCTCTTGGTATTTGGACCTGTGACAGCTTACTTCTGATTATTTTCTTTGTGTCCCTGTCCCAGTCCCCCAGCACAGTGTAATATATCTGTGTCTGTATGGCTGGAAAAAAAGCTTCCAGTTAACTTTTCCTGAAAATTTGTGTTGTCTGTTTCAGTACCTCGTGTGCCTAATCTATGGACTGTATGCGTAGCTCGAGTGCCCTGTGATCCCAGGGGAACTTGGGAGATTTTGAAGGATATTTCCAGCATGCATTGTGTGTGTTGTTTACCATCCAAAATGTGCTTTTGTTTGTGTTTAACCTGGGAAAGCAGCAGAAAGTCCTTCTACGAAGAAAGCCATTTGCACCATCTTTGTAAGCCAAGGGGGTGGCTATGGGCCGATGACATTGCAGCTGCAGCTGTCTTCTCTTAATTGTTGAAGTTTGTCATACAAATGCCTTTTCCTTCTCCATTCTCGTGGAGTTTATATTTTAGTAGAATGAGATAGAAATCAAACAATAGTATTTTTATGGCTACACTCAAAGATGATCTGCAGACCACAAACTGGTTGAGCCATGTAGGGAGCAGGAGGAAGGGGCAGTTTAAAATGGAAATGCAGGACCCAGAATATCAGAAGCACCAGGAGGCTCAGGGTGGCAGTAGCACAGCCAGAAGCTGGTCCTGGGGACACGGTGGGAGGGTGTGCAGGGACGTGACTGGGGATATTTCGGACCTGTGTGAATATCAACAATTAAAATGCTGAGGAGGAACCCCTCCCCTCTAAGCTCTGGTTCTGTGCAGTTGAGGAAGTGGCTGGGGAGTCCACGCTGCGTAAGGTGAAGTCCAGGAGACAGGCGGGGAGCCCCGCGGGCCACGTGTGTCCTGTTGAGAGATTGCGGATCTTACAGGAGAGCCTCACAGAGAGCTTTAGGACGGACAACTGGCCCACGTTTCCATGGCCCTCAGTGCCTTCCTGCAGTGGCAGTGCCGCTTCTCTGCCCTTGAGCCTTCTTTATTATCTGCTCTCGGAGGACTGGGTATTTCCCGGATTGTGTGATCCCTAAGACAGGATGTTGTCTGATGTGGTCCCTAAGAAAACTCAGATGCCAATCAGGAGTGAGAAAGTGTTGTTTGCAAATCGAAACACACAGGCCTATGTAGCTTCTAAAATCCAGGTTGATTGTGCAGTGGATCTTTCTGATGTCACTGATGATGTGAGTAATAAAGGATCTCTCTTGTGCCATGTTGGACTTTGAACTTTCCCATGCTCAGAATGTGACCACGGTTTCTAGAGAACACATCACAGTGACCTCAAGGATTTTTTAGTTCCCGGGATATCACAGTGGTGTGTTGAACATGATCTCTGGTCTAGGACTGGAAAGAAGCCACACGCATCACGTGGCTGATCAGTTTTTGTCACAGATGGGGAGGTGAGGTTGGGAACCCCTGTGTCCTGGCTCAGGGCTGTGCGCTCTCCCTGTGGTGCCTTTGCTTTGCCCTTGCCTGACATGGTTCTTGGGACCCCTAAAATGTCTGCATGGTTTTCTCTCTTTCTGTGTGTTCTCCAGACCTAACTGTCAGTGGGAACTCCCGAGAAGGTAGCCACAGCCCTCTTGCACAGTCCAGAGGTAACAGATGAAGTCATGCGTTTGCTGGAAGATCTAAAGTGAGAGATCATGTTACAAGGCTGACTCCATTTCTGATGTTAGCTACCACTTTCGAGACCCCCGGCTAACCAGGAATATGTATAAAGCTGATGTTTGTATATTTGTCTTGGTTCTCTCTGAAAAGCACAGAGATAAGACAGAGAGCGACCTAAATGTATCTTCCTTCTGTGTAAAGGCCTGCAAGAACCAGGGTTGGCACCCAAGCCTGAGCCAGAAGCCCAAAACTCCAACTGGATCTCCTTTGTGGGTAGCAGGAAACCAAGTACGTGAGCCATCCTCCACTGCCTTCCAGGTGTGCGTAAGCAGGAGGGTGGATGGGAAGTGGAGCATCAAGGCCTTTATGCAGGCACTTTGAGATGAGCTGCAGGAACCCCAATGATGACTTTATCATGGTGCCAAATTCCCACCCTGTGATAGTGTTGTGTAATAGTAGAGCCTTTTCATATTTATGTGATTGGCAAATTCTGCAGCAAACTCCTCTTTGTTGTTCAATATTTAACCCTACACATAAAATCAAGACATGTGCATCCATTCCCTTGTGGTCTCTTGCAGCTGTTGGATTCCGAGCTCCAGGGAAATTAAAAGGCCACCACTCATTTTTCATCTGGCTCCAGAAGTTCTGGTGTAAGAAGAAAAAAGTCCTAATAAATGATTCATGGTGTTAATATATTTTGACATGGTAGGTATTCAGAGAGTTAGAATAAATGGCCACTTAATATGACTAATTCAGCGTGAAGAAAAGTTTATTATTTTCTAAGCTATCAGTCAATCACTGCTGGTAATAACTGCCTCCCCTTAGTAGCCCATGTGATACAGTCTTGGAAATGAACAGTTTAGATAAAACATACATCCTGTGGAAATTTGGAGATCAATTCTGACTTTCCTGCCACTTGATCATTAATATAAATGCTGCTTTTTTCTGCATATAAATGTTGCAGTGGGTGCAATGTGGGTAGCAGAGAGTATGACTGATGCACCTGCTCTCAGGTCCTGGTCGCTGCTGTACTTTCTCTGCACAGCTCTGTGGGGACAGCAAAGTCCTTGGGGAGACTGCATTTATAATCTAGGCTTCCCAGTTTCTTGATTTCAGTCATCATCTGGTTTTTCTAAGATTCAGCTTCCTTGTTAATAAAATAGATAATAATTACCTTAAAATTACATAAAAACTACAGATAACTATTTGGTGCAGCAGCTGTGACACAGTGTGGGACACTCTCATCCTTGGGCTGCCCATTTCCTATATCCAGGTTTCAGCTTCCTGCTAAAATGCACCCTGGAAAGCAGCAGTGATGGCTCAGGTCTTGAGTCTCTGCCCCCACAAAGAAGACCCAGAATGAGTTCTTGGTTCCTGGCTTCAGCCTGGCCCATCCCTGGCTGTTGCTGGCATTTGGAAAGTAAAGCAGTGGATGGAAAATCACCTTTATCCTCTGCCTCTCCCTACCTCTCTGCATCTCTCCCTTATACACAGATAAAAATAAATGTTTGCTGTGACACAACGACTCACAGTAAGGCAGACCCAGCCCTGTGGCTTCTCCTTTTGGATACATTTTATCACTGATCAGGAGGCCGGAACACATGTCTTCCCAGTGATTGACAGTCACTTTGGGTGGAGTCCTACCGTGACTTTCCAGTGCTCTCCTCATTGTCCAGTCGATTTCTGTCTCAAATCCTTGACATTGATGTTTGATAAAACCAGATGATCTGATTGCATCTTCGCACACAGACCTGAATAGCTTTGCATATCGATCACAAGAGCCTTCCCAGATGTTGTTCTGCTTGCTTGCTGCAGTAGAAATTTAGGAAGGCCAGCGAAGGATTGTTGTCTGCTGAAGTGTTCCCCAGCACTGACCACATAAACTCGGCCCAGCGGTGTCTGGCTCAAGTAGGAGCTGCAGCAATGCCGGGGAATTAATGTCCACAGTAGCAACTGTCAGGTCTGGGAGAGGGCTTCTTAGAATCCATATTGCCTCCTGCAAGGCAGACCTGGGGGGCTGAGGGGAGTCGGGAGGGAAAGCGGTTTGTGACTTAGTAACCACAGGAGGAGTCTGTGACTTAGTAACCACAACTGTGGGACTGCATAAGAATTCTGGAGAGCGTTTGGCACTTCCATTGATGAATCAGAGCATCTTTTGGTGGGCAGTGACATTTTCCTTTCCCATTTTAGCATGTGATTTTCACATGAGGTGAGAAAGACTATTTTAAAATCATTCCAGAATATCCTATCACAGTCTGGAAGCTGTTTGGGAGCTGTGACGTCCCCAGGAGAGTGAAGTGAGTTGAGTAAAAAGCTAAATGAGCGTATTGAGAAAAAGACAGCTAGAGAAGATGGCCAACATTGTGAAAGCATCACTGCTTGGAATTGGAACTCACTCGTTTTACAGGTTAGGGTGGTGTGGCAGGGTAAGCCACTGCCTGTAGTGCCAGCATCCCGTATGGATGCAGGTTCAAGTCCTGGCTGCTCCACTTGTAATCCAGCTCCCTGCTAATGGCCAGGGGAAAACAGAGAAAGATGCTCCAAGTCCTTGGGCCATGACATACACGTGGGAGACCTGGAGGAAGTTCCAGGCTTCAGCCAGACCCAATCCTGGCCATTGTAGCCATGTGGGGACTGAACCAGCAGGTGGAAGATTATCTCTCTCTCATTTTATTTAAGAGTTTTGATGGCACCTGGAAATACAGTATCTGCCAACCAGTGCACATTTTCATGAGGACTTTTAATAGCAAACCCATTGATAGGAATTAGCTGCCATTTGCCCAGTCCACAGAAACAATTGTTTTTAGGTAGCCTCCCAGGACTCTTAGAACAGGCAGGCTCCTGAAGACACTGTGGCAGGCATCAGGTGACCCCACAGCCTGGTGGTTTTCTGGACTCCGTGTGGCCTTTGGCATGGTTTTGTATTCTTACTGCTCATTGGAATTACCCGGGGAGCGCTGCAAACAGACTGGTGTCTAGGTACGTGTCCAGCTATCAGCTGAGAATTTCTGTGGCCTACGGACTGGTCATCAACCTTCTTAAAAGCACCCCAGATTAGGGTGCAGCTACTGTTGTGAGCCAGTGACTTTGCTAGAAGAAGGAGGGCGGGTTTGAGGCACTGGAACTAAAAACGCCTCCTACCCTTTCAGCAAAAACAATGTCAGTCTAGCCCAAGACTTACCACCATCAAACCCTTGTTCAGTCTCAGAGCAGTTCTCAACTGTCTTTTACCAGTAACCACAATAGACCAGGTGGCGTTTGACATCCAGGTTAAAAATCTGTTTGCCATCTGGGGGAAAGGTCACGCTCATTGCTGAGTTCACAGATGTTTGAGAAATAACAACACATTGACCCGTCTGCTCTCTGAACCCACTTAGAATACCTGAGACCTGATTTGCTATTTGCCTGGTTGGGCCAGCGTCTGTGCACAGAAGGGCAAGACTGTTCCCTTCTTGTCCCTGAGGGCACCAGGCCTCCCCCAGGGCGCTGTGTGACTGTGAAATGATAAAGTCCTCCCCGACCCCAGCTGCACTCCTGTCTTGTACTTCTGGTTGATGTAACTAAAACCTGTACCATAGCTAAAATCCGCCTCTTAGCAAATAAATTGACATGGTATTTAATGGGGTTTATTTTAGAATTCTTCTTTCCTTGTAATTGCCATACTGTAAGAGTGCTTATTTGTGGGGTTCCATGGGAGGCTTTGAGAGGTGTATATGAAGTCAGTCAGCATATCCATCCTCTCCGGCAGCTATCTATCTTACCTTAGTGGTGAGGACACACACAATCCTGTCCGGCTGTGTTGAAGTGCACCTTGCACTGTGTGAGCTACAGTCACCTTGTGTGTTACAGCCGTGGACCTTGTTCCTCCTATGGTGCTGTAACTTTGTATCCTCCGAATTCTTACGTTTTTGATGAACTCATAGTATTTGTACCTATTTATGAGCTGTGATTAATGATGACATTTTATGGTGCTGTGTTAAAACACCCAGTTCACTCAGGGAAAGACCCTGAGGTTAAGCACTCCCAGAGGCTTTGCTTCTGCCTTATATAACAGGTGTCCACATTGCTGAGTGACCGGGAGTACTGAGTGAACAAGGGCACTTGCCTCTTGACAAAAAGCAGATGGAGGACTTGAAAAGCCCCAAAATGAAAGAAACAGTGCTGTCCAGGTTTTATCTTTAAAGCCTAGTGTTTATAAATTTCCTCCTCCTTAAGCTGAGAACTCTTTATCCTCAACTTTTTGACGGGATGCTGATTCTCAATTTCAAAATAACAAATAGGATTCCTAACGACTCCTCCTGTGCCTCTCCTCCTCCACATTGGCTCCATATTTTTCTGTCTGTCCTTCTGGAGTCTCCTGAATGACCCACAAGGACAGAGGAAGTCTGCAAATCCTCCCCTCCTCCTGGGAGGAGGCCCGTGGTACACTCTTGGCTGGCAACCTTTATCAGGGGAAGCCATCTACGCCCATGGCTGTCTCTGTGTGTGCAGGAAGCTCTGGGGAAGTCCACGGCACTGGGCCACAGGAGAGGCGTGGAGTTGTCACATGGAATGTAATATCCTTTGTGTGCCCAGTGGTATTCAGATCCTCTTCATTATCAACCCAGACTCTCCATCCACCTGCTTCTTGGAGAGCTTGGGAGTGTGTGCAACTTTGAGATTTCACTTTGAAATGGCAGAACCAAAGAGAACAAAAGCATTCCATCCTTCAGTGCTCTGAAAAATTGGAGGGATTTAGAGCACTGGGCACGCACCTGGCAACACTCCACAAGAATGGGTAGCCAAAGGGAACAATTTTGAAATTGCTTAACCATAGAACTGACAAGTGCAGATTACATGTATTTAATATGTCCAGTGTGGTGATTTGATATACAAACACTGTGAAATGATTGTGCGAATGAAACAAATACATGCATCCCCTCACATACAGGGCCTTTGTGTGTTTGTGTGGTGGGAATGCTGACGACAGACTGAGCAGCTGCATGGGTGCAGCGGAGGTTGGACCATGTGTTACCTCCACAACTACTCGTCCTGTACCTGGAAGGTCATGGCTTTGACCCCCACCTCGCCTCCCTGGCCCTCTCCCCACATATAGCCCTCTGCAACTGTGACTCTCTTCTCTGCTGGAAAGAGGGTTTTTATTTATTTTTAAAATATTTATTTATTTATTTGAAAGTCAGAGTTACACACAGAGAGAGAGAGAGAGGGACAGGGAGAGGTCTTCCATCTGCTGGCTCACTGCCCAGTTGGCCGCAATGGCCAGAGCTGCACCAATTCGAAGCCAGGAGCAAGGAGCTTCTTCCAGGTCCCCAACACAGGTGCAGGGGCCCAAGGACTTGGTCCATCTTCTACTGCTTTCCTAGGCCATAACAGAGAGCGGGATCCAAAGTGGAGCAGTAGGGACTTGAACCGGCTCCCATATGGGATGCTAGCACTGCAGGTGGTGGCTCTACCTGCTACGCCACAGCGCCAGCCTCGGTATTTATTTTTAAATCCCACGTATTTAAGTGAGGAATATGGTATTTGTCTTTCTCAGTTTGACTTTTTCCCACAGGCCATGTCTGTTGCAAATGGCAGCATTTCGGTATTACTTATTCCACGTTTTCCTTGTCCTCTGGATACGTTGTTTCCTTGCTTTGCTGTTGTCCAAGGTGCTGCAGGGAACATGGCTTGCTGATGTGTCACTGAGGTGCTGGGGGGGGGGGGGTGTCATTCCCATTGCATGCTTATCCAGAAGTGGCGTGGCCAGATCCTATGGTGGTTCCATGATGCTTTGCAGCACCTCCATGCTATTTTCTATAATGAGTTTATCAATTTGCTTTCCTGCTGATGGTGTTAGGAGTTAACTTTTTCTCCATATCTTGGCCAGTGCTTGTTTTCTCTTCTCTTTTTTCATAGCAGCCTTCCTAACAGGTGTGAAGTGATATCTCATTGGGATTTTGATTTGCATTTCCCTGATAATTAGTGATGTAGAGCCCCTTTCTATACACCTACTAGTCATTTGTATGTCTCCTTTGACAAAATATTTATTCAGATCCTTTGCCCATTTCATTGAGGTATTAGTATTATTTTTTGAATTATTGACTTGTATGCTTTTCTAATATATTTTGGATATTAAGACCTTATTAGATATATCATACTGTAAATGTTTTTTTCCATTCCGTTAGGTATTTCTTTGCTATGCAGAAAGCTTTTAGTTTGATGTATTCCCAGTAGTTTATTTTTACCTGTGTTGCCTATGCTTTTGGTGTCATATAAACAAATAGGAAAGAATTATCTCAAGGCATTTTTCTCCCGTTTCCTTCCATGAAAGTGAGGGTTTAGGACTTAGATTTACGACATGAATGCATCGAGAGTTACTTGTTGCGTGGGTGTGAGATCTGCGTGTGGATACCGAGTTTCCCCAGCAGTGCCCACTGCAGACTGCCCTTTGCTGGTTGTCCTTGTCCAGGCTTGGGCGGCCCTGATGTGTATTCTCACTGCTGGCATCTCTTGTGCTTCCGTGTGGGTATCAGGATACTGAAAATATTTCTGTGGGAAATTCCTTTGGAGCTTTGATAGAGGTGGTGTCCAATCTGTGAATCACCTTGGGAATTTGGAATTTGGAATATTTTAACAATATAAATTCCTTGGCCAGCGATGTGGCATAGTGGGTAAAGCCGCTGCCTTCAGTGCCGGAATCCCATGTGGGCACCGGTTCGTGTCCCAGCTGCTCCACTTCTGATCCAGCTCTCTGCTATGGCCTGGGAAAGCAGTGGAAGATGACCCAAGTCCTTGGACCCCTGCACCCACATGGGAGACCTGGAAGAATCTCCTGGCTCCTGGCTTTGGAACTGTACAGCTCTGGCCTTTGCTGCCAATTGGGGAGTGAACGTGAACCAGTGGATGGAAGATGCCTCTTTCTCTCTCTCTCTCTCTTTCTCTCTCTCTCTCTGCCTCTCCTCTCCTCCTCTCTCTGTGTAACTCTGACTTTCAAATAAATAAATCTTTAAAAAAAAAAATTCCTCCATTCCATGAACATGGGATTTTTCCTATTTATTTGTGCCATCTTCAGTTTCCTCATCTATGTCTTAACAGTGTTGAGTGAATACATATTTTATCTCTTTGAATAAATTTAGTTCTAAGTACTTTTTGGTAGTTGGTACCTGTGGGCTTGCTTCCTTGATTTATTCTTCATATCATTTGTTGGTAGTGTGCAGAAATGCAACGAATTTTTGCACACTGATTTTGGATCTTGCAAATTTAATGAAATTTTTTTATTCTGAGTTTATGTGCAATTTTAAAGTGTTTTTCTGTTGTTTTTGTTTTGTTTGATCATGTCACTTGAAAACAGAGACAATTTAACTTTCTTTTCTGATTTGGATATCTTTACTTCATTCTCTTATCTAATTGTCTGGCTAGGATTCTGATTCTTTTTTTTTTAACTTTTATTTAATGAATATAAATTTCCAAAGTACGATTTATGGATTACAATGGCTTCCCCCACATACCGTCCCTCCCACCCACTACCCTCCCCTTTCCCACTCCCTCTCCCCCTCTCCCCTTCCATTCACATCAAGATTCATTTTCGATTATCTTAATATACAGAAGATCAGCTTAGCATACATTAAGTAAGGATTTCAACAGTTTGCTCCCACACAGAAACATAAAGTGAAAAATAATAGATGATTTTTTTTAAATGATGATGAAATCAGATCAGACCTATTGTCATGTTTAATCCCAGTGAGAGTCAAGTTGGGAGTTGATAATTTCTTTTCCTTTTTCTTTTCTTTTCTTTTTCTTTTTTTTTTTTTTTACAGAGGATCAGTTTAGTATACATTAAGTAAAGATTTCAACAGTTTGCACCCCCATAGAAACACAAAGTGAAATATATTGTTTGAGTACTCGTTATAGCATTAAGTCTCAATGTACAGCACATTAAGGACAGAGATCCTACATGAGGAGTAAGTGCACAGTGACTCCTGTTGTTGACTTTACAAATTGACACTCCTGTCTATGGCATTAGTAGTCTCCCTATGCTCCAGTCATGAGTTTCCAAGGCTATGGAAGCCCTCTGAGTTCTCCGATTCTTATCTTGTTTAGACAAGGTCATAGTCAAAGTGGAGGTTCTCTCCTCCCTTCAGAGAAAGGTACCTCCTTCTTTGAAGACCTGTTCTTTCCACTGGGATCTCACTCGCAGAGATCTTTTGCCAGAGTGTTTTGGCTTTCCATGCCTGGCACTGGGGAACTTTGACTTGTTCTGATCTTACAGAAAAAATCTTTTAACTTTCAGTACAGAGAATGATTCTGGTTATGTCTTAAAATCTGGTATTGTGATGCCTACAGCTTTGTTTTTGTTACATAGATTGCTTTAGCTATTCAAGGTCTCTTGTGTTTCCATATGAATTTTAGTAATGTTGTTTCTAGATCTGAGAAGAATGTTGTTGGTATTTTAATTGGGATCCCATTGAATCTGTAACTTGCTTTCCATAGTATGGACCTTTTGATGATTTTGATTCTTCTAATCCATGAACATTGAAGATTTTCTTTTTTTGTGTGTCTTCTTCTATTTCCTTCTTTAATGTTTTGAAATTTTCATCATAAAGACCTTTGACATGCTTGGTTAAATTTATTCTGAGCTATTTAATTTTTTCTAGCTATTGTGAATGGAATTGATCTTTGAAGTTATTTCTCAGCCGTGGTATTGTCTGTTTATACAGAAGTTTTTGATTTTTTTGTGTTAATTTTATATCCTGGTAATTTATGAAACTTTCTTCATGCATTAAAGTAGATTATCACCTTTATTATGTTGTGATAATTTCTTTATATGCCTGGTTTTCTGAGTGGTTTTGTCATTGTGAGTTTTCTCAAATATTTTTTCTGTACCTGTTAAGGGCATTGTGTGGTTTTTATCCTTCATTCTTTGGATGCGTACTTACTGATTTCTGTATGTTGCATAATCCTTGCATCTCAGGGACAAATCCTGCTTCATACTGGTGTGTCTTCTTAATGTGCTGCTGGATTCAGGTTGTAATATTTTGTTAATTTTTATGTCTGTATTTATCAGAGCTATTAGTCTGTTTTTTTATTGTAGTGCTCTTACTTTTTGATAGAATGAGTTTGGAAGTGTTCCTAATTTTCAGTGTTTCTGGAAGAATTTGAGAAAGATTGCCACTGATGCTTTGGATGCATGGACCTATTTACCTGTGAAACCGTCTGGTCCTGTGCTCTTCTTTCTTGGGGGATTTTTCACTCCTCATTCAGTCTCCTTACTCTTCACTGAGCTGTTCAGGTTTCCTGTGTCCTCATGATTTCGTCTTGGTAGCCTATGTTTTATAGAAATTCATGTTTCTTCTGTGTGATCCAGTTTGTTGGTATGTAAGTTTTATAGTAGCCTCTCATGATCACGTGCACTTCTGTGGCATCAGGTATGATGTCTACTGTTGATTCACAATTTTCTTATTTGCATACTTGCTCTTTTTCTCTTGGTTACTTTGAAACTTGTCATTTTTGTTTATTTTTTAAAAAACTCTTATTTTGGCTGGTGCCACGGCTCAATAGGCTAATCCTCTGCCTGCGGCGCTGGCACACGGGGTTCTAGTCCCGGTCAGGGCGCCAGATTCTGTCCTGGTCGCTCCTCTTCCTGTCCAGCTCTCTGCTGTGGCCCGGGAGTGCAGTGGAGGATGGCCCAAGTGCTTGGGTCGTGCACGCCATGGGAGACCAGGAGAAGTACCTGGCTCCTGGCTTCAGATCAGCGCGATGTGCCGCCTGCAGGGCGCCAGCCGCGGCAGCCGTTGGAGGGTGAACCAACGGAAAAAGGAAGACCTTTCTCTCTCTCTCTCTCTCATTGTCCACTCTGCCTGTCAAAAACAAAACAAAACAAAACAAAACAAAACAAAACAAAACTCTTATTTTTACTGACCTCTCTCTCTCCCTCTCTTTCTCTCTGTATTTTATATTTATTTATTTAAGACTCATACAGTTAGAGAAAGATGGACATAGAAGGAGCTCTAATTGTTGGTTCATTCCCCAAATACCTGCAATGGTCAGTGCTGGTCTGGGTTAAAGATGGGAACCATAAACTCAGTGCAGGTATCCCATGTGGATGGAAGGCAAGGACTCAACTCTTGGGCCATCAGTGCTGCCTCCCAAGGTGTACATTCACAAAAGTTGCAATCAGGAGCAGAGCTGAGAAATGAACCCAGGCATTCATTCAATTATGTATTGTGGACATTCCAAGTATAGTATTAAATACTTTGCCAAATGTGCATTCCTTTACTGACTTACTCTGCTGTTTCCCATGTTTTCTTTCCTTTCTCTGCTCGAGTATTTTCCCCTGATTTGGCTAACTTTGACACAATTTTTTTTTACTTCCTGGCATGTAAAGTTATATTATTTATTAATGATTGTTTATTATTTTATTAAAAATATAGGCATTGACTGCAATAAACTCTTAGAACTACTGTTACTGCATTTTATACATTTTCATTTACTGTGTCTCCGTTTTCTTTCATCTTGGTATTGATCTGTTGAGTTCTTCCTTGACCCGTGTCTTGCTTGCATGTGTTGTACAATCTCTGCATTTGATAATCTTCCTCCTGTAACTGATTTCATTGAATTGATAAAAGGTCATTGGTACAATTTTGGTCATCTTAGATTTTTTAAACCTTGCTTTGTAGCCTAACAAAATCTATCCTAAGAGTAGTCTTTGTATATTGGGGATACATTTATATTCTGCTGGTTTTGGTTGGAAGGCTGTATCTCTGTCAGTTCCCATGGTCTGTGGCATTTTCAAAGTTCACTGTTTCCTTACTTATATTCTTCCTGGATGATCTATCCATGGTCTAAATTTTGGTGTTGGAGTTACCTCACTGTTATTGTATCGCTGTTTACCTCTCCGTTCAGTTCTGTTAATATTTGCTTTATATATTAAGTGCTGTAGTGTAGGGTGTGTGTGTGTGTGTGTGTGTGTGTGTAAATGCATATATGTGTATGTTTTATCCTCTTGTTGAGTTGATCCATTTATCACTATGTAGTGACCCTGTTATTCTCCTGCAACAGATTCTGACTGACGTCTGTTTTGTACAAGTGCAGAGTCTCTTGTCCTCTTTTCACACCATGGAATATCTTTCCCATCTTTTCAGCCTGTGACTGTCCTCAGGCTATGGCATGTCTCTTGTGGTTAGAATATTGATGGATTTAAAAAATTCATTCAGCCTGTTAGTATTTTTTATTGGCATCTTTAATCCATGTCTTCTTAATATAATGACTATCTGTTGCTGTTTTGTTAATTGTTTTTATGTATTGTTCTTTTTTTTTGTTTGTTTCATTCTTTGTTTGCTGGTGCCTTGTAATTTGTTGACTTTTTGTAGTGCTTACTTGGATTCCTTTATCTTTCATGTGTCTACTAGAATGTTTTTAAATTTGGGGTTACCATAAACTTATATAAACTATTTTATATTTACTACTATTTATTATATGCTAATAACAATTTCAATCTCATACACTCTATGTTTTAACTTCCTTGCTTAAATTTTACATTTTCATATCACTTTTTTATTTTAAAATGTTGTGTGTCCACTAGTAAACTATCACGGTTTTCAGTTACATTGAATACTTTTGTATCTTCATTTTTGTGTATATTTAATAAAGGTGATTTATGCACTGTAATTACAGTACTAAAGTATTCTGAATTTCACCATGCTTTGACCATTACCAGTAAGATTTATGCTTTTGTGGGTTTTTCACTGTTTCTTGGCACCCTTCATTTCTTGTCTAAGAACTCTGTTGGAGGGTATGGTGTTTAGGTAAGATACTGGAGAAGGAGCTTGCATTCCTCACTGAGTACCTGGATTCAGGTCCTAAGTTCAGCTTCTGACTCCAGCTTTCTGCTCATGTTGACCCTGGGAGACAGCTCTGACCCTCTATTTACTGGGTGTGTCCCACCTATCTGGGAGATGTGGATTGAGTTCCTGACTTCTGGCTTCAATTTGGTTTATTCCTGGACATTTCCTGATGTTTTGGGGTGAACCAGTAGAAGTGAGCAAACAACCTATCTTTTTCTGTATCTCTGCCACACAAGTAACTTAATCCTTTTAAAGAATTCCCTTTAGCTTCTAATAAGTAAGGCCTACTGGTGTTGAACTCCCTTAGATTTTCTTTGTCTAAGAATTTTGAGCCCTTGTTCATCTTTGAAGGGGAATTTCTCTACAGTTGTGTTATTGACCTGCAAACTTTTTTTTTAGTACTTAGAATTTATTATCCCACTTTTTCCTGGCTTGCAAAATCTCTGGTAAGAAACCAACTGATAGCCTCATGATTGTTCCTTTGTATGTGAGAAGTCACTTTTCTCCTGTTGCATTCAAAATTCTTTGTTTAATCTTTGATTTTTGACACTTTGATTATAATTTTTTTCAGAGTAGTGTTAGGTTAACCTTGCCTTGAATATCATGAATCCTGAAGAATATATTCTCCCAAATTTGAGAAGTTTTCAGCCGTATTTTGTTCAGATAAGCTTTTCTCTCTCTTTGTGCTATCCTCATCTTCTGGGAGTCTCATAAAATGTTCATTTGTTTCCTTCTGGTGTTCAATGAGTCTGATGTGCTTTCTACACCTTTTTCATTCTTTTTAACTTTTGCTTTTCCCATGGCTAACTTCAAATGACCTGTCTCCACATTAGCTGATTCTTCTTCATGATCAAGTCTGGTATTGAAATTCTCCAGTACATTTTTCTTTTATCTCATTATACACTTCATTTTCAACTTCTGTGTTTTATTAATGTTCTTTAAAATTAAAGTTCTTTTTTTAAAGATTTATTTTATTTATTTGAAAGGTAGAGTTAGAGAGGTAGAGACAGACAGGTTTTTGATCCATTGTTTCACTCCCCCAGATTAAACTTCTACTTTTATTCCTATATAGTTTCACTGATTTTCTTTAGTTGTCTGTTTAGTTCTTTAGTTTCTTTAGCATCTCACTAAACTTCTTTAAAACTTCTCTAAATGTATTTGTTGTTGTTTTTTGGTATATCTCCATTTCTATGGGATCAGTTACTGGAACTTGATGAATTCCCTTTGGTAATGTCATATATACTTGATTCATGATGATTTGCATAGCTGTGTGTTGATGTATGTGCATTTGAAGGAGAAAGTTTGTCTCCTAGTTTTTACAGACTGGTTTTGGCATGTAGAGACTTTTTGCTTTGCGTTCACCTGGTAAATGGGGTTGTCTCTGGGGTTGCAGCTGAGTGGGACAGGAGCTGGTTCACATGGCTGATGCTGGGTTTATCGTGGTGTCCACAGTTGATTTGTCTGTCCCTAGAAGTTGGACAATGTGGCTCCTGTCTTGTTTCTGGGTAGCCTAGGCTGTCTTCAGTAACTTGGTCAGTGAGAAGGGTTTCCTTCAAGGTCAGCACATGAATCTGCAAATGACTGGCCTTCCAGTGGGCACATGAAAGGTAGAGACCCCTATTGTGCTTTTAGGAGGGTTTTCACTGAGTGATAGGGCAGTGTCCCTGGGCCATGGCTGACAGAACTTGGAAGCACATCAGAGGGCTATTACAGTGTCTCCAGGTGGAACTGAAGTCTACAGGCTTGTACTTGTGATATGATGGTTGTGCCTGCTATTGGGTTCCAAGATGGATAAGACTGTCCTTGGAGTGGTAGATTGTAGGGTGTGGAGATGTTTGAAATTTCACAGTCAGTCCAAGGTTGAAAGGCTTGCCTCTGAAGTCATGGATGCGCATGGTTCTTGGAAGATCCCTGGTCGGGCAGGATTGCCTCTGCATTGTGGTTGAGAGGTACTGGAGCTTAGTCTCAGGGCTGTTTCAGAGTCTACAGGTGGGACCATTGGCAGGATGCCTGCTGCTTGCTGTGTGAGGCTACTCCTCTCCTCCGCTGTCTTGGACCTTCTCATCCTGGGCTCCATTTGGTTTCGCTAACCCTTACCTGCATCCCAGAGTTTCCACAAAGGCACCTTTGGCCATGGATGAGGCCCATTCGCTGTTCTTGAGGAAGGAGCATGTGCACATGACCTCCTCTGTGATTTTGTGGCTGATCTCACTTTTCCTTGGTGAAATGGCACAGTATAGCATCTGTGATGGTGTATGGCGTTGTGTCCCACTAGGCACTTCAGAGAGGAGAGCAAAATTGGCCTTCACTGCCAGGACAGGATCTGTGTCAACCCAACCCCTTGCTTGCTTGGCCTCCCGGTTATGTCAGCTGTACTGTGCTGGGAGAATGCACTTCACCTGTTTCCTACTTAGAAAATGTGGATAATATGGCAAAGGGAAGAAGAGCTTGGCCTTGTTTTCCTGTGGTAGAAATGTCATGGTGAAGTCATTCTCATGGAAAGAGCTCTGTGCAGGTTGCTGGGCTGGACACCTTACCAAGGAAATATCAGGAGTTTGTTAAACGTGTGAGCGTGCCTGCTCCTTCTCCTTGCACTACTGTTGCCACAATATGGAAATTGGGGGGCAAATTCTATCTAAAAGTGGTGATTATTGTATAGGTCATCTTCTTCACTGCTTTTCCCGTCTCTGCCATGATTACTAGCATTTTTGCATGCCATATCTATTTTGCAAATAGATACGTTTTTCTGTAAACTGACTTATCTTTTAGTTGTTTGGATTTATTTTTAAAGGAGCTTCAGCAGTGTGTTTTTGGATCCTGCTACATGTTTTTCTAACATGAAATGAAAATAAATTATTAAAATAAAGATCTTTATAAATTATGCATTAAAATAGTGTAACTCTTCAGGGATATACAAACAGTAATCTGTGAAACCTACTGAAACAAAGTTAGACACTCATTTTATTCCTCTTGCACAATTTTTGGATTTATTCTTTATTTAGAGAGTCCTTAGAAGATGCCATTTTCTGTGTGGGTATACTGGAACAGAACAGAGCATGGGCCATTTGGTCAGCATCAAACAAAAGGGAAAAAAATGTCTGGAAAACCCACTGTGTCCTTGGCACTACTGATCCTGCCTTTAATCACACTCATTATCTCTTTAATTGACCAACATCAGGTAAACATTTGCATGAGAGACCTAAGCTGTTGTGCTCCAAGACTTTCTTGTCCTTTCTGACTTGACTGTGTCTGGTGGGAGGAGACCTGTATTTGACTTTGTAAGAAGCAGGTGTCTGGAGTCCCCTGGAGCGGCAGCCTTTCAGATCTGCACAGGCGACCGTGAAGTGCATCACGCTGGAGAGCGGTGGTCCTTGATTACCTGTGTGACGGTGTGACGCAGACCCTGAGTGCTGCCTTCTCTGCTTCGGCGTGTGCAACACAGGGCAGGCCTCACCTGCACAGGGTTGTCCTGCTCCTTGCCTAACCTGCTTGTCTCTCAGAAGGAAGCTCTGCACTTGTAAAGAAGGCGCTTAGGAACCAAAGCCTCAACAAGCGAAGATGGCGAAAGAGCAGCCGGGAGTGGCGGAGCTTTGGGGGGTCCTGAGACACTTGGCTGCCTCCATCCCATCCGTGAGGAACGGGTGGTGTTTTCAGGAAGAGCCTCCCTCTTCTAGTCCCCTTTGTGCAAGACCCTACCTCTCTTACCTCCTACAACTTGCACTATGCCTTTGTGTGTTTTCTTGGCTTGTACAGAGTCAAGGACCAAACAGTGAATGCTTTCAAAGAGGGCGAGAAGGGGACCACGTGCGGCGACTTTCGGGTCATCATTGCCGTGGTCTATCTCTAGGACTTGAACAAGGTCCTCAGGTTTTCTCAGCTTCAGTTTGCTAATGCAGAGTCAAGAAACTGCTCTGGGAGGTTTGCTGCAGGGATTGGACCAGGCTGCGCACGCCCACAAACTGCCTAGAGCACTGCCGGTCATGAAGTTTCCTTATCTTTGTAAACTCTAAGTCGTGGCCAGCTATCAAAGTCAGAAGCATGAATGTACTGCAGGCCCCTTGGGTAAAATTTCACAGAGGAAGTGAGCATGACCTGAACTTTGAGAGCATGACCTGAACTTCGATGGATGCTGACTGATAAAGAACGCGGCTGTAGGGAGGTAAAATCCCTGAGGGAATCACCCAGGCGAAGGCGTGTGACTGGGAGCAAAGAATGTGCTGATGTGTGATGGGGGATGGCATTTATTGATAGCCTATTGATGAGGCATTTAGTAGTATAATAACTGCTGTCAAGGGACTTGTGCTTGGGTGGAGCTGAGCACCTGATCAGTGTCATCCTAGCTGTTGTTGAAACAATGCTCCCACATGAGTGATGAGGAAAGTCAGATGTTGAGAGATTAAAATTACATCCCTGAGTGAAAGGGCTGCGGTGTGCTGGGAAGGGAGTCCCAGTTCTGTTGGCCTCTGACGTGCGCAGAGCAGTCTGAGCCACTGGGAGTCCAGGGAGGCATCGGCCCCTGGCCCTGGGCCTGGGAAAGGAATCCCGGATTTTAGAGACCCAAGAAACACAGCTTGAATTTTCTCAGAGCTGATCCAACAAATTTCATTTGTTTTACGTGCAGGTAGAAAATCCATTGGTCTGTGTATGATGTTATCACCCGCAAAGTGTGTCCACCAATGTCTTTGATTTTATTCCAGGAATGCTGATATTTTGATTCTATTCAAGAAATTATTGTCTGTGTAACAGTTAAGATTCTCCTAGAAAACGGAACCAACCGCATGTGTCTCTGTATCTGTGTCATATAGATTTGCATATGACATGTTTGCTTGATATATAATAATTATATATGTTATATATAAATACACACATGTATACACATAGATACATGTGTCTTTGGGTACTTAAAGTACATGGATAAATGATATTAAAAGATTAGTTTATTTTGATACAAAAACTTTGTATTCATGTATCTGAGGGGTCTTTTGAAAGCTCATAGAAAATGCAAACTATGAAAAAGCTATGCATATATTTCAAAAAAATTTTAAAGATTTTTTTGATGTATTTGGAAGGCAGAAATACAGAGAGACAGAGAGGTTTCTGCCCTCCAGTGATTCCTACATGCTGCAACAGTCAGGGCTGGACCAGGGTAAGCCAGGAGGCAGGAGCTTCTTCCGGGTCTCCCACATGGGAGGGGCCCAAACACGTGGACAGTCTTCCACAGCTTTCCCAGGTACATTAGCAGGGAGCAGCTGGGACTGAAACCAGTGCCCACATAGGATGCCCGCATTGCAGGTTACAGCTTAACCTGCTATACCACAATGCCCACTCCTCAAAATTTTTATACCAAATGAATTTCTCTTCTAGTTCCATTTTTCATTAACTTTTTGGAACCGCCTCATAGTGGCTATAGCTAGCTCTCTAGAGAGAGGGATTCATTTATGTTAAGGAACTGGCGTATGTGGTTAAAGGCACTGCCAATTTTGAAATCTGTGGAGAAGGCCAAGATACTGGAAGTTCAGATAAGAACTCATGTTGCAGTCTTGAGTCCAAACTCTGAAGAAATTTTGCTGAAGACTCAGTCAAGATTTTTGTGTCAAAAGCTTGGAACAAAATTCTGTGCATTGGGGAAACCTCAGTCTCTGCTCTTAGAGCCTTCAACTGATCGGAGGTGGCCCATCCAATTCTGGGAAGCAGTCTGCTTTACTGCAGATTTAAACTGTAACTGTATCTCAGCAGTGCCTTCACAAAGACAGTGGAGAGGTAAGTCACAGACTGCGAGATAATGTTTGCTTAAGATATGCCTAACCAAGGTCTGTTATCTAAAATAAAAAAAAAAAAACCTCCTAAAACTCAGCCATAAGAAAATGAACAAGTTAGTCAAAAAATGGCTAAACCACGCAGCCAGCAGACACCTTATCAAAGATGGTATACAGATTGAAAATAACTACATTAGGAGATGAGCAACATTGTGTATCATTAGGGGAATAAAAATTGAAACAGCAGTGCGTGAGACATCATTGCACACTTGTTAGAATGGCCAGCATCCCCAGCACCCATCACACCAATGCTGCTGAGAACACGGAGCGGCAAGGTCTGCATACCACTGCTGTTGGAGTGTAAATGGTGCGCCATATTGGAAGGCAGTCCAGCAGCTTCTCACCATCCTAAACATGCTCTTTAAAAAATATACGTATTTGTTTGAGAGGCAGAGTTACAGACAGAGAGAGGGAAAGACAGAGAGAGAGAGAGGTCTTCCATCTGCCGATTCACTCCCTAAATTGCAGCAATGCCAGGATATGGGCTGATCTGAACCCAGGGGCCAGGAGCTTCCACTGAGTCTCCCACGTGAGTGCAGGGACCCTGCACTCAGACCATCTTCCACCACTTTCCCAGGTGCATTAGCAGGGAGCTGGACTAGAAGAGGAGCAGCTGGGACATGAATCGGCACCCATGTGGGATGCCGGCACCACAGATGGAAGTGTAGCCAGCTGGCCCGCAGCACTGGCCCTAACCTAAACATACTCTTAACATATGCCACAGCAATCAGGCTCCTTGGTGTTTTCCCAGATGAGTTGAAACTGTATATCCACATGTAACCTGCACACAGATGCTTCCAGAAGCCTGGTTCCTAATCATAAAATGTTAGCAAGGGGTGAAGGGGTAATCTGTGGTGCATCCATATAGAGTAATATTATTCAGTGCTAAACATAAACAAGCTATTAACCCATAAAAAGACAAGGAGGGAAGTTACTATGGAGTATAAGAGACCAGTCTGAAAAGGCTACATACTGCGTAATTTTGAGTATTTGGCATTCTGGAAAAGACAAAACTGGAGAGACAGTGAAAGAATCAGTGGATTCTGGGAGTTAGGGGCAGGGTAGAAATGATGGATGTCTAGAGCTGTTCAGCCACTCCAGATGCTGCTGTGATAAACACAGTTCATTGTATACTTGCAAAAACCCACCACAGGGGCCACACCGCAAACGAATGCTGGGGAGGCTATGGGCTTGGGGCAGTAGTGATGCATTCCGGTGGTGTCATGACCTGCAGCAGGTGCACACACTGTGGCATGACCTTGATCCTGACAGATGTGTTTATCAGGGGCAGGGAGCACATCAGAAATCGCTGAACATTTTACTCACTTTTGCTATAAATATGAAACTTCTCTGCACTCTGTTTTATTATTATTATTATTATTATTATTATTATTTTGACAGGCAAAGTGGACAGAGAGAGAGAGAGAGACAGAGAGAAAGGTCTTTCTTTGCCGTTGGTTCACCCTCCAATGGCTGCCACATCACGCTGATCCGAAGCCAGGAGCCAGGTGCTTCTCCTGGTCTCCCATGTGGGTGCAGGGCCCAAGGACCTGGGCCACCCTCCACTGCCTTCCCGGGCCTTAGCAGAAAGCTGGCCTGGAAGAGGGGCAACCGGGACTAGAACCTGGTGTGCCGGCACTGCAGGCGGAGGGTTAGTCTATTGAGCCGTGGTGCCGGCCTGCACCCTGTTTAAACAAGGCAGGGGAGATAAATGGGAGCAGCACTGCAGATGTGAGAACAGCAAAGAGCAGAAATGTCTTCATAGCAACATCTAGACTTGTGTTTACCAAACGTCCAGGCATCATCACCTAGCCAACATGACAGAAAAGATAAGTGATTACAGCACAGATACTTGATTGCCTGTGTATTCGAATGTACAGTAAGAGCTGTGGTAGGACTTGTCCTGGCCACACAAAAAGTGAACCAGGACTGAGAAAGGGACTTGAATATCAGAAGAATAGGTGACAGAGGAGAGCACATGGCTTTAACATCATGGGGGGCGGGGCAGGGGTCAGCCATCTGTTTCAGGGCCTGGCTCTCCTTTGTGGACTTAAAACTTAGTCTGACGCCGGCGCCGCGGCTCACTAGGCTAATCCTCCGCCTGAGGCGCCGGCACCCCGGGTTCTAGTCCCGGTCGGGGCGCTGGATTCTGTCCCGGTTGCCCCTCTTCCAGGCCAGCTCTCTGCTGTGGCCAGGGAGTGCAGTGGAGGATGGCCCAGGTCCTTGGGCCCTGCACCCCATGGGAGACCAGGAGAAGCACCTGGCTCCTGGCTTCGGATCAGCGCGATGCGTTGGCCGCAGCGCGCCAGCCGCGGCGGCCATTGGAGGGTGAACCAACGGCAAAGGAAGACCTTTCTCTCTGTCTCTCTCTCTCACTGTCCACTCTGCCTGTCAAAAAAAAAAAAAAAAACAAAAACAAAAACAAAAAACAAAAACAAAAACAAAAAAACTTAGTCTGACTCAAGCAAGTAATTCTGGTAGTTTAATAGCAACTTATTGACTAGGATGTGTGAAGCCAGGGATTGAGTACAGATGGATTCCAGCCCACATGGAATGCATGGTGTATTAAGGAGCATAGTAAATACAGTAGCAGATACGTAAGCAGAAAGATCAAGCGTGAACTATGAAGAAATAACCTGGAGCAGTGGAGACTGACACGGCTTTGGCTCACTGGGGGTAGGCAGCAGGGCAGGCTTCCCTGAGCAAGGCAACGTTTATGACGGTCTGGGAGTTGGGAAGAGAACCATCCGTGGGAAGAGTCAGGAGAGAGGGAAGAAGAGGAACAGACAAGGAAAGCAGGACCCAGAGCACGCGCGGGCCCCGTGGGTCTTTTCATGAGGCGTACACATTTCAAGAAGAATGTGCCGAAAAGGAACTTTGGCAGGAGCGGCGGCTCTGAGAAAGGACAGAACCAGCAACTCTGAGCAATGCGTATCCAAGGCAGTGAGGTGTGTTGTGGGGACCTATTTGATGAATCAGGGCTTCGAGAGCTGGAGCAGCAGGAAGGGAAGAGCTCAGGCTCGCTCCTTGAGTGCTGCTGCCGATCTCTGCCGCTCCCTGCAGGACAGTCCTGGAGGGCTGGTGGGGTGCATCGCAGTCTTGGTACAGAACATGCATTGCAGCGCCTCCACCGGGAGCAGCCATGGCAGCAGCATTGAGTGGTGGCACTGATGACCACCTGAGGAGCACAGTCCAGCGGCTTTTTAATGTAATTATTATTATTATTATTTTTTTGGACAGGCAGATTGGACAGTGAGGGAGATAGAGATAAAGGTCTTTCTTTGCTGTTGGTTCACCCTCCAATGGCCGTCGTGGCTGGCGCACTGCGGCCGGCGCACCGCGCTGATCTGAAGCCAGGAGCCAGGTGCTTCTCCTGGTCTCCCATGGGGTGCAGGGCCCAAGCACTTGGGCCATCCTCCACTGCACTCCCGGGCCACAGCAGAGAGCTGGCCTGGAAGAGGGGCAACTGGGACAGAATCCGGCACCCCGACCGGGACTAGAACCCAGCATGCCGGCGCCGCAAGGCGGAGGATTAGCCTATTGAGCCGCAGCACCGGCCTTTTTTAATGTAATTCTATCATTTACTGGGAAGCTGCTTTCCTGAGGATGGGACTGATTTGGAGAAAAATCAAACCACCATTGGGAGGGTGGCAGTCCTTGGGTCTACTCTCAGGGATGAGTGTGGGGCTCCAGGGCACCATTCTGTGACACCATTGAGGCAGACTGAAGGCCTGAGGTGTGGGGACTCCTGTAGCCATGCTGCTTGCTCTCTGTGTTGTGTCCACGGGGCACACAGAGAGGGTGCCGTGCACACTTGCAGTGTCATCGAGGGCACTCCTTCAGCCACTAAGCCTTCTTCTGAGTCCAGTTTCACGCAGCTGGACTTCAGTCACACACAGTGCACCCCCTCAGATCAATTCATTATCTCTGGCTCCTTTGAAATTACTCTCCAATCAAGTAAATATAAAAAGACAGAGTGTTTCAAAAAGTAATTCCTATCTGGTCCTCTCATTAGAAAGCAATTGCATAAACAGAACATGATTTGTTCCTTGGATGTAAATTTAGCCCGCATGGAGGCAGACTGTCTCCAGGCCATTCTGATAAAAGCCCTGTTCTCTTTCCGGGATTGTATGATGTCACCCGCTGCTAATGGTTCCACCACCGTCGTGTAGCTCAGATGCACAGTTCTCCTTACAAAAATATTCTGCCTCCAATGTCAAGTGACCTCATACATTCCTTTAGTCCTCATGATTTTTGTAAATTCCTATAAAAACAACTTAATAAATATTTAAGGCAGAATAATATTTTCCAGATAGTGATTTATAATAGAGTAATAAAATTTTATTTGTAAGAGGACAAATACCTAGTTATTGTTCTTCATATATTTTACTCTTAATTTTTACTAAATTAGCAGATGTGAACCTTTTTGTGAATATGATGACCAAAGGGGAACAGAATAAACTGGGTACTAATAATAGTGTTATTTTGACATATTACAGTTAATAGCAGTAAATAGTTTATACTGCCTCTTATCTTTTAATAATTGGAACTTAGGTTAGATCAGTATTCCCACATCACAGAGCTGGCAAATCTAGACGCAGGGTTAGAACAGTTTTGAATATGATGGCTTCTTGATACATAGTCTTTCTCTCCCCCAGCTCCCTTGTATCTCTGGTTAACTGGAGTCTAAAGATATGGAATGGAGACTTCCAGAAACAGCTCATCCATTCCTCGTGATGCGCCATTCTGACTGGTGTGACGAGATCTCACCCCACTCCTGAGACATGGATCATCCTTGTCTGGCTCACCCACGCTGCACCTGCCACCCACCCATTCGTCACACAGTAGCTGTCTCAGTCCTCAGATCACCTGTCACTGATTGCTGGGCTGGGCTGCAGTAGCCCGCACGTACCTTCCAGCGCTTGTGCCATTCGCCTCACTTTGTTTCACCACGTGGGCCCCGTGTCATCTCACATCATTACAAGAAGGGTGAGTAGTGTAAACGTGTTTCTAGGGAACGAGAGATACCACCCATACATAATTTTTTTACAGTGTGTTGCTGTATTTTTATTATCAGTTATTGCACATTTTGTACTGTGCCTAACTTATAAATTAAACTGTATCATTGGTGTGTCTGTATAGGAAGGAATGCAGTATATACATGGCTTGGTACTGCTTTGGGTGTCAGGCATCGCCTGGCACGTTGAACTCTATCCCCTGTGGGTTACAGATTACTGCACTGTGCACAGATTCTCCTGTTAGCTAGGATCATGCATCAACAGTTGGAAACTTGGTTCTTCCATCTTTTGCCATCATTTCTTGTACTTCTGTGGTCACAGTTACCCTAAATCTTGCCCAAGACCAAAAGAGCGTTTGGGGAGAAGCTTTTGCTCCCAAGTGTGACCCTAAATTGTGCAATTGAGCTTGATGGTGGAATTAATCTAACCGTATTATTGCTGTCATCTCAATTCTACGGATGGGGCGCACCCAGTGTGCCCAGGGTAGCCTCTTGAGCGCTTGTTGGAATTGGAGTGGATTACACAGACCAGTGACCGTGAGTCCGTCAGAGTGGACACAGCTGTCAACTGATGCACAATAATAAAGAATAAGAACATTCCAGAAAGGTATGAAAGGAGGAGCAATTTGGTCATATCATGGAGAAGACGATGGAGACAGTAGGTTCCTCTGTAGCAGGAGCGGAGGGCTGGGGTGTTCTCGTCAGGACCTGTGTCTCGCTTGGGCTTCCCTGAGCTCCCTGGCTGCTATGGATCTACACCCTCACATCATCAGATCAGACATTCCTCGGGAATGTCGGAGTTAGCTGTGATTCAACCTGCTTGGCTGCATGCTGAACCCCACGTGATCACATGTCCATGAGAGATCTGGGGTCCAGCCCTGTGCAACCACACGGAGGATGGGGATGGAACACAAGGACTGTGGAAAAGCTGAAAGACCCGGCTTTGTGTGGCTACGGGGAAGTTAGCAAGGAGCAGGAATCAGAACCAGAGCATTCGTAGCTGTTCTCTCTCCCCAGCGCTATGTAGCCTCTGTGAAGGATTTGGGAGATCTTCAAAATATTCATGGGAAAGCATATTGTGAAAAACATCTATGCGTGGATTTCAGAATTCTTTTGTGCCGAAATGAACTCGTCCTTTCATTGCATTTCCTACCAACTTTTTGAAGTCCCTCCTTACTAGAAGGTTGGAGGTCTCCAAATCATCATTTACCGGACCTTGTCTAATTGGCCTCCAAAGATTGAGGGTCCACAGGGTAGCCTGTGCAGTAGAGCACAGGTAGGAGGGGGGCACACCTGAATGCACCTGACGTTGGCTTCCTCAGTCTGCACTGCTGGTGACCTGGACCCTCCTCTGCTGCAAAGCTCACAGCGTTCAGTGAGGCCCTAAGGTCCTTGCAAAGGCTTTGGGACAAACACAGCTTTTCCTCAAGCCTGTGTGTGCTCTCTGTCTGTCATGAACCAGTATAACCAGAAAGTCGGATTTCTGTTTCGTTGTCACAGTCAGGAGTGTGTCTCCGATGCCTGTCTCTTTTTACCCCCACGCGCTCTCTGAGTCTCTGTCTCATGTGTCCGTCATCTGTGGAAGGCACCTGCCAACTCCCATCTCGCAGGTCACATGACAGGCTTTCTTGCTCATTCCTGGCAGCTGTCTCTGTCTAATTTCGTAGGGGTGGGGGCAGCCTGGGGACTCATTCTCACCCTGCGTCTGCTTGGGAGAGAGGGGCGGAGAAGAACAGGCAGTGTGTGTCAGTCTATTACCAGGGGAGGCAGAACTGAAAGCAAGAATAAATCTACCCTCAGTTCTGACGGCCCCTGGAGCCATGTGGAGTTACTTTGGCCTTGTGGAGGTATTCCTCACCCCACCCCCAGGTTCTCTTTTCCAGATTCAGTCCCCAGAAGGTCTGTCATTAGCTAGAGGCTTTGCTAACAGGGTGGTTCTGGATGCCTAGTCCTTGTAGGTTCTGTGTTTAGAAGCAGACTCTCTGTGATACAGTGCAGATGTTTTATGTTTGGTCTACAGAAAATCTGCACAAGCCAGTGCCTGTGACCTACATGATCTCACACTCTAAGCCTGCAGACCTGGAGCTGGTAGGGCACTTGATGCTTTCCTGTGTGGCCCAAGGAGTCCCCATATTGGCATTGTTCACTTGAAGTGTTGATTGGAAGCGTGATTGCACATGGACTGGCCCCAGTGGCCTGATGGCAAGCGCAGCTGCAGCAGTGTTGTACACACTGGACTGGGCTCCCCCCAACAAGAGGCTGATCCCCCTTACCTTCCTGCTGAACCTGGGTGGGCTTTTGTCACCACCACAGGGAACACAAAGGAGCAGAAGTGGCACTGTGCGGCGTGTGAGGCCAGGTCATAAGAGGCAGGGCAGCTTTCTCCTGCACGTCCTCCTGGGATGTTTGTTCTCAGGAATCTTTTGACGAAGAGGCCCAGGCAGCCTGGAGTGGCCACATTCAGCATTCCGGCCATGGTCTTAGCTGAGGTGCCGGTGGACAGCCAGGGTCGACCACTAGCGGTGTGACCCCTCCAGATGCAGGGTCCCAGCCTTTGAGAGACCCCGCTGGTGCCAAGTGAAGCAAAGGATGGTCTCCTGCAGCTCTCCTGAGATGATTCTGATTGTCAGCAAGGGTTGTTCTGAGCCACACGGTTTGGAGCAATTAATAATGGTGCCCGGTTTAGCTGTGTGTGTGTGTTTTAATCAATGAAAACATGTAATATTTAGTGTCATGAATCTGCATATGTGTTAATGATAACTTACTCTTCTTTCCTCCTTCCTTTTTTCCCTCCTCATCTGTCAAGCCTTTTCTGCCAGAGACTCAGGGAACATACCACATCATGAAAGTCCTCTCTTCTATGTGTGAGTAGCCCAGCTTAAAGAATACCCCCAAGACAGATACTATTTAGACTTTAGAATATTTTTTTACTTAACAATTTTTTTAACTTTTATTTAGTAAATATAAATTTCCAAAGTACAGTTTATGGATTACAATGGCTTTCTCCCCTTATAACTTCCCTCCCACTCGCACCCCTCCCATCTCCCACTCCCTCTCCCATTCCATTCACATCAAGATTCATTTTCAATTATCTTTATATTCAGAAGATTGATTTAGCATATATTAAGTAAAGATTTCATCAGTTTGCACCCACACAGAAACACAAAGTGTAAAATACTGTTTCAATACTAGTTATAGCATTACTTCACATTGGACAACACACTAAAGACAGATCCCACATGACAAGTAAGTACACAGTGACTCCTGTTGTTGACTTAACAATTTGACACTCTTGTTTATGGCATCAGTAATCCCCCTAGGCTCTAGTCATGAGTTGCCAAGGCTATGGAGGCCTTTTGAGTTCGCCAACTTCGATCTTATTCTGACAGGGTCATAGTCAAAGTGGAAGTTCTCTCCTCCCTTCAGAGAAAGGTACCTCCTTCTTTGATGGCCCTGTTCTTTCCACTGGGATCTCACTTGCAGAGATCTTTCATTTAGGTGTGTGTGTGTGTGTGTGTGTGTGTGTGTTTTCCAAAGTGTCTTGGCTTTCCATGCCTAAAATACTCTCATGGGCTCCTCAGCCAGGTCCGAATGCCTTAAGGGCTGATACTGAAGCCAGAGTGCTATTTAGGACATCTGCCATTCTATGAGTCTGCTGTGTATCCTGCTTCCCATGATGGATCATTCTCTCCCTTTTTGATTCTATCAGTTAGTATTCGCAGACACTAGTCTTGTTTGTGTGATCCCTTTGACTCAGTGTGATCAACTGTGAACTGAAATTGATCACTTGGAGTAGTGAGATGGCATTGGTACATGCCACCTTGATGGGATTGTATTGGAATCCCCTGGTATGTTTCTAACTCCACCATTTGGGGCAAGTCTGATTGAGCATGTCCCAAACTGTACATCTCCTCCCTCTCTTATTCCCACTCTTATATTTAACAACATGTGTAAGTTTGTAATCTGGTCGTTGAAAATGTGTATGTTTTCTCCCCAGCATATTTCTAATTCATGTCTCTCTCCTGTTCCTCTGACTGTTTTTTTTTTTTTCATGTTACTAAACTCCTATGTGTGTTACTATGAAGTCCTCAGATGGACTGTTGGCAACGTTTTCCCAAAGTTGCCTTTTCTGTTAGGCTCATCAACTTATCTGCCCATCATGAATCCATTCATGTAACACGTGTGTACTGAGCTTGTATCATGTGCACATTCTTAGGATCCCAAGGTCACAGTTAGATGAGTTAGAGAATTAGATAAATTCACAGTGTCGTGGGAGAGACTGATGAGAGAACAGTAAGTTAATTGATTGATGAATGCAACAAATGTACTTTCCACATTGCCCCAGGCCCTGGTATTCTTTTTAATAGATTGATTTATTTATTGAAAAGGCAGAGTTAGAGAGAAAGAGAGAGAGAGAGAGAGAGAGAGAGAGAGAGATGTTCCATCTACTGGTTCACCTTGCAGTTGGCCAACAAGAATGGGTATGTGGCTATCCTATGCTGAAGCCAGGAGCCAGGAGCCTCCTCTAGATCTACTAAGGGGGTAGCAGGGGCCCAAGCACTTCAGCCATCTTCTGTTGCTTTTTCTAGGCTATTAGCAAGGAGCTGGATTGGAAGTGGAACAGCTGGGTCTCTGTCCACCTCCCACTAGGTACCTACCACCCCCTAAAGGTTCCAGTATCTCTCAACACCACCACATGGAGGACAAGACTTTTAGCACATGGATACTTATGGGGAACACTGACCCCACATCCAACTCAAAGCAAGGACCATGGTGGCGAACAAGCCTGGAAAGGTAGACGCTGACCACTGATGAAGGAAAACTCTTGAAGACATTTGCCACCGTGGCACTCGTGATCCTGTGTGCAGACTCTTTGGGCTAATGGGTGATGATGGCATCTCTGCCAAGGAAGCCTGGAACCAGGAGCCCTGTGAGATGGCTACAGGGGGATTCTTGGTCAGAGATGATGATGGCTTGGGAGAGAATTGAGGGTGAATGATAGTACATCCCTTGTGTGATCCATAACTGCAATGTATAGAACTTGCTTGTTTGACTATTGGGGTGTGGGGGATAAGGATGAGGGAAGAGTGAAACTAAGTCCAGGCTTGTGGATGGGGTATATTTGGGTTGGTTGTGCCATGAAATGAGAAGCAGAGAGCTACTTAGGCGATATCAGGCAGTAAGATAACGGGTGTTGACTGAGTCACGCTGTACGTGTTTCCTGTAAGCTATCTGAGGATAAGCATCAGTGTATGTTCAATGCAGACAAGTAGGGAGTTGAGAATACTGTTTGGAACTCAGCAAGAATGAATGGACTGGAGATAAAAATCCATAAGCTGTCAGCAAACAGGAGACAAGAGAAGGCCTGGAGCAGAAAGACGTCGCCAAAACGAGCATGTACGGTGAGAGGACGAGGCCTGGGCAGTGATGTCGGGTCTCTGGGTAGAACCGGTGCAGAGCCAGGAGGATGTAGCATGTTAGGGCCAGGCACCTAGCGCATGCACTTACGTGTTTATAACTTGCACACACAATCCTTAGTAGTGTCTTTGTGCACACTGCAAGAGCCCTGGGCTGCACTAAGGTAATGGCATTGGTGACAGAAAAAAAGATGAACTTGGTAGACAGAATGGGCATGGCTTAGAAATGGGCATTTCCAGTGGAATACGGGAGGAGCTGAGTAGGGGTTGCACATAGGCCTCAGCAGGACGGAGTCGGGTCTTCCAGACTTTATTCTCCCAGGCACATCTGGAGCACACACTTGGCATTGATTGTGCATCTGTGTGGGTCTTCTGCGAGGTGACAACAGTTACTCAGTGCGAGGCTCACAGCCGCTCTCCGAACGCTGTGTTCCTCACCATTTCTCTTGTTGGGTTTGGGGTTTTAATGGTGCATCGCAAAGCAAAGTGACTGTTCTGCTTCCTCCTGACATCCAGATGTAAGTATGTAAAGTCAAGGGCATGATTTGTGGTTCCTCCCCAAAGTGCATCCTGCAGGTGCTCAATTTTAAGTTAAGAACGAACTGTACCCTAAAAGCTGGGGATTGTTCTGAGACTCTTACCTGTTTGAGCCTGGTTGCTACTTACTTACGGGAATACTTCTGTCCCTCCCTCCTTGCATGCCTGCCTGCCTGACTTCTTCCTTTCCTCTCTTCTTCCTCCTCTTCATCTCGGTTTCCACTCTGTCTCTCAGTTACCTTAACTCAGTGCTCTCACAGCTACAGGTTAAGGAAATAGAACAGAACAGAGGCCAACACAAACTATGCACATGGGAAGAGGGACTAGAGGGGGCCAGGTCCGCAGGGCTGGTATGCTCCCTGCTGCCTTTGGCCAGTTCTCTTCTCTCAGTCAGTCGGTTGGTACCCGGGGACCCACAGTCATTAGCATGCAGCTCATGGAGCTTCTAAGAAAACATCTGTTAGGTGTTTCTTCAGGCACTCAAGCCAAACATGTTCTCTCCTGCTGGTGCAGAAAGGTCAGCCTCATTGTCAGTGAGGTCATCGGGAAGAAGAGAATCCGCTAGTCAGTGAGCAGCCGCTTGCCCACTTTCGTGAACGACGCGTGGTCTGAGTCCACTACTGTGGGATGATTGCCCTCTCGGGATGGACAGGGACTTCATTGACCAGTGTTTGCATCTCATTAGAAAAATCACATAAATTTTTTTCAATGAGCAAAAATGATTGTGCACCACTTCTTTTCATTTACCGCAATTTGTTTGACGTGTTTCCTATGGATAGCCTTGCGATCAATGCTTTCCGGCTTTCATGACTCATCTGTGTTGCTGGTTCAGATGTGTCCCCAGGCGGGTTTTGTGACCTGCTTTGGATTCCTGCCATTTTCCAGGGTCTCCGAGTCAGTGCATGGCCTCCTGGGACTCCTCGTCTCTCCTAGCCTCTGGGCTGTTCTGAGCGCTGCTCGGGCAGGCTGTCAGGAGCCTCTGTGCTCCGTACAGCTCGTGTTGTGCAGGAAATGAACCGAGTGGGTGTTCCCGGAAAAACAGTGGTGCAGTATGTTTAGTGGATCCACATGAGCTCCTTAAGAGGCCCTGAACAGCTGAGCACTGACAACTGTGGCTGCTGGAGACAAAAAGAAGAGATCACAAGGAATGTAGACAAAAAGGTCAAACAAAATTTGGACACTTAATGGAAGCGCCAAGTGGTAGTGGGTGGCAAAGACAGCTGTGAGATGAAATGGATCTGATACATTTCCGAATCTGAAACGGGGGCAAACCCAGGGCCTTGGGGTCAAGACACTGGCTAGGATGCCTATGTCTCACATGGGAGTGCCTGGGTTCATTACCCCACCCTGGTCCCTGGCTCCAGCTTCGTGGTAGAATCTGGGAAGCAGCTATGGTGGCTCAGGGGCATACGTTCCTGCCATACATGTGGGAACCCTGCATGGAGGTCTCAACTCTTGGTGTCAGTCCTGCCCCCTGGGACCTTTGTGGTCTCATTGGGAATGACCAACAGTAGGAGGTTCATTCCCTTTCTCTTTCTCACTCTCTCTCTGCCTCTCCACAAACAAACCAGCCACCAACAAATAAATCAATAAAATATACAAATGATTTTAGACAATGGTAAGTGCCTACAGTTTGTCAACAGGATGCACTGTTCTTGGCTCTTACTGGATATTTCATGTAGAATACAGTGCTTTTGAGCAGGGAAGATTTTCTCATGTGCCCCCACTCCCTCCCACCCACAGGAAAGGGGGTGAGTTTTGCTGTTAGTAAGGCTGCCTGGGAGGAGACAGAAGTTGTCTTTGCAGAGCAGTTGGTGAAGAAGGCGGCTAAGGGCCAAGGAGGAGGAAGTGGGGCAGGAGCTGTGGAGACTCTGCAGGCTGGGACAGGGCTGGTGTGCACGCTGGATAAAGACAACGGGCTCTTGACCTATTTTTCCAAGTCCTGCATAATCTCCCTGCAAGCTAGAAACCCTCAGAAGAGTGAATGAGTCTGTATACCACGATGGAAATGGATTCCGTGCCACGCTGGGTGCTGGAATCTCCAGGTCAAGTTCGTGTGGAATGACAATGTGGTAGAGTAGAATTCGGTACTACTACTTCAGTAATGGTGATGATGTCAGTGATGATCAGTAAATGTTCAAAGGAGTGGCTGCATCGCCTGCTTTGCTGCATACCATCGCTGCCTTCGAGCCAAATTCGTGATTGTGGCATGATGGCACGTGTCGTCTCGGACTGGAAGATTTATGAAGAGAAGGATTTAACGTGGAGCTCGTGGCTGGGTGTGAGGGACTTCTTTACACCTGCTTGTTTGATCAGGAGATCACTGAGGTGGAAGCATCTACAAAATGTCTGAGTTGTCTCCCTTTGTCTTGGAGAATGGCCGGGAGCATCATCCTTCCTGGCCCCTCCCTCTGAGATCACTCTGCTTAATGAAATCTGCCGTTTTCCTCATAGGCTTGTACAGTGAAACTGTCTCGGCGTACAGTACAACTCTCCAGTGAGCCGCAGGGCAGTTCCTTGCACATGTATGTGAATCTCGGGTCTTCCCAGGGCCGTCTCTGAAACGCACAGACGCGTGACAAAGCCTCCCCTATTCCAGGGGTGGAAATATTGACACCTCCTTGGTTAGCCTGGGTGCCTGTAGAGAGCTGGGTGCATTGCTAGTGTTTGCCGACCTCCTGAGAGACAGGCATCAAACAGTGCTCGCGCTGCCTGGCTGGTTTGATGGCGTCAAAGTGTTCTTACGTTTGAAGTTTCTCAGTGGTTTTATAAATAAAAAATGTGATTTATTTCTCAGTGATAAAGCATGCATTGGTTTCCCCCCATGACTGCTGGTCTAGAGGATGAAGTTTTGGGGACTTGATGACTTGAGGCTGAACTTTTCCACTGCTGGAGTCTCTCAGATCAGGATTGGTGCTTCTGTAGATTTACGTAGGACATTGTGTTACGTGAAATAAGCCAGGCGTAGGAAGACTAAGTAGTATATGCTTACGTTCAGATGTGGAGGCTAAACAAGTGGACCTCACAGAGCTATGGAGTGGTAGAAGGGTTTCCTGAGCTTGGGTAGTGTATGGTGGTGGCTGGTGATGGGGTATTAAAATACAGCTGCACAGGAGGAATGAGTTCTAGGGCTTTGTAGCACAGTGGGGTGACTGGTTATTGCAGTTATTGCAGTGAGTATTTCAAAATAGCTAGAAGGAAAGATTTTTTAAAAATCAAATTCATTTCAGAGGAAGAGAGAGAGAAAGAGAGAGAGAGAAAAACATAGACTTAAGGGAGGTAGTAGATCCCATTTGTTCCCCAAATGCTAGCAGGGGCCTGTTAGCCAGAAATTCAATCCAGGTCTTCGACATGTGCAGCAGGGTCCCAGTTATTTGAGCTAAAAATTGGAATGATGCAGGATTCTTACCTGGCAACTTTACTATAGGCCAAATGCCTGTCCCAAAAAAAGGATTTTGAGTGCTTCTAACAAAGAACTGATAATGATGGTGAACTGATGACTGATGATGGATTGGCTTTCTGAACGTTGTATACATGTATTGATATATTACACTCTACCCCTAAATATGTTCAGTCATATGTCAAGTAAAATTTAAAACTTAATAGGTAATTCACTGAATAAAATATATGGTCACGGCCGGCGCTGCGGCTCACTAGGCTAATCTTCTGCCTGCAGCGCTGGTACCCCAGGTTCTAGTCCTCGTTGGGGCGCCAGATTCTGTCCCGGTTGCTCCTCTTCCAGTCCAGCTCTCTACTGTGGCCCGGGAGTGCAGTGGAGGATGGCCCAAGTGCTTGAGCCCTGCACCCGCATGGGAGACCAGGATAAGTACCTGGCTCCTGCCATCGGATCAGCGCAGCGCGCTGGCCGCAGCGGCCATTGGGGGGTGAACCAATGGAAGGAAGACCTTTCTCTCTGTCTCTCTCTCACTGTCTATCTCTGCCTGTCAAAAAAAATATGGTCACAACTTAAAAAAATAAAATAAAAATGATGCTGTACTGAGGGAGTCCAGCCTGGTGGGAGAGAGCATGGACTCTGAGGCCCAGTTGCCTGGGCAGGACCCCAATGCCATTGCACTCAAGCTCTGTCAGCTTGCCTTGTCCTGAAAGCTGACCCTAAGACAGCTGCCTGGGTGCAGGTGATCTCAGAAACCCAGCTGAAGAGGCAGGAGACGGAGAAGTCAGTGGAGAGTGCTGATGGATGCTTTGTGTTATGGCCTTGGGTCTCTGTCTGGCCAGGGCCTCACTGAGGTATCTTGTGGGCAGTGCTTTGGAAATGCCCTGTTGGTTGAGGGCTGGGGAGGCTGACCTCTGCTCCTGTGGACATGAGTGTCCCCATGGTGTTCCGTCCCTTGTGCCCCACAGCCCCACCCAGGAAATGCCCAAGCTCTTGGAGAGCCTCCAGGCAGGGCCTCAAGGAGGTTGACCCCTGATGCTGGGAGAGGGGGAGTGTGAGCGCAGGAACAGGGCGTCTCAGTGATGGCTGAGAGACAGAAGATGTGCAGCAGGATGTCTGGGCAGGGCTCTGTGCACGTGGGAAAAGCATTTTGAAAGTATGAATCCATCTGTGAGCAAACCTCTACAGAAATTTTCCTCGTTTCTGGACAGCACGTATGGAGCATCTGCACTGTGTTTGCGATGGGGACCTTTCTGACCCCATCCCCAACACCTTCCCACCAGCTCGAAAAGTGAGGGAGCCAAGCTCTCTCATGAGACGTGTGCGCCACGATTTTCTCACGTGATGTGCACTGGGATGTCTGCTTTGTGTGTCGGGGGAGGGGAAGGCTGAGAAGGTGCACAGTGGGGCTGACGGTCTCTGCAGATGCCTCACCTGGCAGGTCCCCTGAGTCAGGTGAGCACAGGCACCCCTGCTCTTTAGCCTGGCTGACTTGCCGTGCCTTGGTCTTTGCTGTCTTTCTTCTGGCAAGTGCATCATGTCTTGTCTCCCTCTCACCTCTGGCTCCAAGGAAGCATCCAGGATCAATTGTGAACACCACAGCCCCTGTGGGTCTCATCCCTGAACTCCTCTGAGTGTAGCAGGAAAGAGGCCAGTATTTTTCTCCTCCATTGAGGGACTGCTTTATGAAAACATACATAACCTTTGGCTTTCTTCTGTGTCTCCGTGGTCGTTCATGTTCTTAAGTTGCTTTGTAACACAAGTACTGTGTGGAAGAAAAATCCAAACATCTGATGTCAAGATAACCCTCCTCAGAGTGTCTTATGGGAAAGGCACGCTTGTCCTGAAGTGTGGGCCTCAGACAACATGTGGACTCATTCGTGGAGGTTCAGAATTCAGCCTCTGGGGCCCAGCCCTGCTCTATTGAATTGGAATCAGACCCTCTTTGGAAGAGCCCTGGGAATCAGCTCTAACTCCAGTGGGAGGACAACTGCCCAAGACCCAACCTGAGGCCAGAGCTTCCTGCAAGGGGTTGGAGAATCAGTGTCCTCAGTGTCACTGGCATGAGGGTCTCAGTCCCTGCCACTCAGCTCCGTCTTGAAGGCACAAAGGGCAGCATTGCACTTGTCAGTGAGGCGGCGTAGCTGTGTGGATGCACAGTGTATCTGCAGATAACTTCCTCCTGGCACGAGATGTGATGCAGGGACCCATTCACAGCCAGTGACGACGACTCGGGATATGCTGGGGCAAAGCAAGCTCTGTCTGCTCCTGCACTTCAGGGGCCATGTAGGGGCTGCCGTGGGCAAGTGTCTCTGGGAATGGATTCTGTCCAGCTCCTGGGGACCGGACTGCATGGAAGGGACCTGGCAGGCTTGGCAGAAGCCTTCCTTGAAGTGGTGTCATTCACTGAATCGCACAATCAGTATGCAATGCATATGTTCTCTGGCAGAGATGGAGCTGGTTGGATGTTGGGTAGAGGCGGACTCGATGTACCCTCTGTTGGCTCTCTGCACTTCTCCATCTGCATAGCACCTGTGCCCACGATTGGTCCATACCGTCAGCTGTTCCCTGCAGCCCTGACCTGGGCTGTGCTGAGCAGAACTAAAGAGATAGAGACATGATAATGAGAGCAGAGAGACCAGGACTGCCGGCTTTTCTGCTGTACTGCTGGTTTCTTTTTCCTGACCAAACAGCATAGGGCAGACAGAAGAGACAGCTCATTTCCAGTGAATGCAGAACTTGGCAGCTGTAAAATACCAGATGCACAGCGATGGATCCCCCAGGTCATAATTATCAGGCAGGGAGACTCAAGGAAAGGGAGAGGAGGGGCAGTGTCCCATTTATTTAAGTCGTTTTGTTTTATATTGTATTTAAGATCCTGTTTCCTAAAAGCACGAACCCTCTACTTGCTGTGTGTCACTGGGATCTTAAATAAACAAACTCTGGTTTTCATGACTGTCTGTAACTTTAGGAGCGTTATTGAGCACTGCTGTCTGTGAGATCCTGCAAGCCTTGGGGCAAACAAGAGTCAGGGCTAACGCAGCTCACCCAGCTTCAAGAGCACAGTGAATTGGCTGGCGCCACGGCTCACTTGGCTCATCTTCCACCTGTGGTGCCAGCACCCCGGGTTCTAGTCCTAGTTGGGGCACCGGGTACTAGTCCCGGTTGCTCCTCTTCCAGTACAGCTCTCTGCTGTGGCCCGGGAGGGCAGTGGAGGATGGCCCAAGTGCTTGGGTCCTGCACCCACATGGGAGACTGGGAGGAAGTACCTGGCTCCTGGCTTCCGATCGGCACAGCGCTGGCCTTAGCAGCCACCAGGGGTGTGAACCAATGGAAGGAAGACCTTTCTCTCTCACTGTCTAACTCTTCCTGGAAAAAAAAAAAAAGGCATAGTGAAGCTGGCACTGATGGTGAGGTGACATCACTTGCCTGCAAGCCTGATTCCTCTGTGGCTGTTACCAAATACGACAGACAGGGTGGTTGGCAAGCAGTAGACATTTATTTCTCGCAGTTTGGGAGGTGAAACAGTCTGAGATCAAGGTGCCAGCAGCTTCAGTATCTGGTGATGGCTCAGTCTGTGCTTCCAAGGTGGCACCTGGAGTCTGCATTGCCTGGAGGGGACAGAGCGCTGTGTCCTCACGTGCAACGGCGCAAGGAGGAGGCACTCGCTCCATCAAGCCCCCTTTGTAATGAATTACTGGTTTTCTTCAAGAGACAGACAAGGAGAAATCTTCCATGTGTTAACTCATTCCCCACTGTGCCAGAGGTGGCCTGGGCTGAAGCCAGGAGCCAGGAACTCAGTCTGGGTTTCCTACATGCGTGGTAGGGATCCATTCACTTGGCCATCACCTGCTGCCTCCCAGAGTGTGCACTGGGGAGCTGGAGGCAGGACTGAACCGAGGCACTGCCATGCCTAAAGCAGGTATCTTATCCTGCATCTTAACCCCATGGCCAGATGCCTGTCCCTGGCAAACCCTTCTATGACAACTCCTAAACTCACTCAGGACAGAAGAGCCTCTTGGCCAGATTAGTTCCTAAAGTCCCCTCCTCTTGAAGTCAGGAGGAGACATGGTCAGACGGCAGCACAGCTGTGGAAGCCTCCGGCATGATCAGAAGAGTGGACACTCTCTGACTGCACGGACAGCCACCGTACCTCGCACAAACCCACGCTGGGTGCCTGAGGACAGCTCTCGGCCTCTGGTTCTGCAGTGGGGGGTCAGGCTCCACCAGGAGGGGCCTTGGAGCTGGACAGCAGAGCAAGCTTTCTTTTTTGACGTTCACCCTTAGAGTGAATCAGTCATACATAGGTGTGGGTAACCTGCAGTGTGCTCTTCACTGTAGGTTCTCAATAATACTTATTCTCTGTAATAGCCAAGGTGTAAACGGAGAATGGAACGTAGCGGAGTCGAGACAAACCCCAGGTTTCTGGTCCTTTGCTGCATTGCTTTCCCCGGCCTTCTTTGCACCTCTCTGGAAGAGTCGTCCATCTCCCAGCTGTCCCTCTGGTGTTTTCTGTAAAGGCTGGGGCAGGTTTCGCCGATAGATTCCCCTCCCCTCCCCCAATGCTCCAGTGGTGCTCTGTGTCCCCCTGGCTGGCTGTGGTGTTTACCATGATTTAGGATCACAGAGAATGAATGTCAATCTGTGCCTCCTGTATCAGCGTGCAGTCTTCTTGAGTTATCTATTTTTCAGCATTCACATCTGGCAGTGGCCGGCTCAGAGTCACGGTTGGAAGTGTGAGCTGGTGGAGTGGATGCTCCCCTGGCTGCCGTCACTAGCCAGCACCTGCCTGGGAACTGCAGAGCCAGGAATGAAGGTGGGGAGAAAAACGTGCTTCTCACCACTCCCTGCTCCAGCTCACCGAGGTAAAAGATTGAGAGCATGACGTGCCCTGCCTTGCCTGTTTCTGCACTGTCCTTAGTATACGTTGGTACCTAGCAAATTACCCAGAAGCTTAGAATTTTGAAAGCAGCGGGTACCTGTTACATCACCGTTCACACATTCAGGCCTCCCAGAGTGGCTTGGCTGGGGAAGCTGGCTCAGTTTCTCGTGGGGTTGCTGTATTCCAAGGCTTGATTGCAGCTGCAGAATGTGTCTGCCTTTTGCAGGACCCACTGGTGCAGATGTTGCCTGGGCCTGGCCTCTCTCTGGTCCTCAGTGGATGCCTCTCCATGGCGCTGCTAGAGAGCCTGTACCCCGTGTAGTGGAGCAACCAACAGTTCAGTGAAAGGAGCCAGGCACAGGCCACGATGGCTTTTATGAGCTAGCTTTGGAAATCACGAGCATCAATTCTGTGATTTGCTGGCTCCAGGGGTCAACTCTGAGATATGTAGATATGTGTGTATGTGTGTGTGGGTGTGTATGTGTGTGTGTGTGTGAGTGCATGTGCAAGGGACAAGCATCACTGTTGTACCTTGCATGCTGGTTCTTTTTTTTAAAGATTTATTTATTTACTTGGAAGGTGGAAGTACAGATAGGCAGAGGCAGAGAGAGAGAGAGAGAGAGAGCGAGCGAGCTTCCATCTGCTTGTTATGTCCACAAATGATTACAATGGCTGGAGCTGGGCTTATCTGAAGCCAGGAGTCAGGATCTTCTCCTGGGTCTCCCACGTGGGTGCAGGGGCCCAAGCACTTGGACCATCTTCCATTGCGTTTTCAGGTTGTTATCAGGGAACTATATTGGAAGTGGGGAAGCTGGGACTTGGAGCAGTGCCCATATGGGATATCAGCAGCAAAGGTGGAAGCTTAACCGACTATGCTACAGTGCTGACCCCTTGGTTCTTGTTTTATAAAAACGCAATCATGCCAGTGCAGTTAATGACAACTCCTTTTTTCATTTCCCATAAAAAGGATTCCGTCCCTCCCTCCGGGTGGATAATATGGATGGATGTGAGGCATTCTTTGTGTGTGTCTGATGTCACAGCCAACTGATCATCTGATCTTCCTGTAGGCACTCTCACTGTTCCAGTTTCCTATCCCTGTGAACAGAGTCATTCATGTTCCTGGATAAATGTGCTTTCATTTTTATAGAGGCTACCAAAAGTGGAATTGCTTGATCAAATGCATTTTCCATGGACATAGCTGGATTTGATAAGAGGGTCAACATTACCGTACACCACTGCGATGATCATGTTCCCATATTCTACCCAGTGTGGCGTTCCTGTTTCAATGCATTCAGTTGTTAGGTGCACTAGCGACATGCTCGCTCAGCCTCCATTTAGTTTGCATTTTGCATGCTAGTGAGCCTGAGTATTTAGCACGTTCGTTGACATCTGCCTTTTCTTTATGACTTTCTCTGTATCTGTGTTCTTCATCCATGTATGGGGAGTGTTTGCTGTGGGAAAGAGCTGGGAACGTCGTTGAGTTGTCTCTCCTCTGGGCAGTTTGTAGTGGAGTCTCTGCCACAGAGTCCTGGCCTCAGTTTCTCCCCTCCTTCCCCAGAGCCCACCAGGGTTCTGAGGATCAGAGTGTGGAGAAACTGCGTGTGTTTCTGGGCACGTCAGTGAGGTGAGAACCTGGCTGTTGACATCGCTGAACCGATTGCTGTGCCCCAGTTAGTGGGGAATTAGGCAGTCTGTTGACTTTTAGATTACCTTGGAGATAGATTCCGGAACTTAAAATGCAGTCACTCAGAGAGCAAACTTGCTTGGGAATAAAAGGAAATAATTACTATCATATTCTGCAACCAGTGAAAGTAAGAAAAGGAATAAAAACCTCTCACTCCAAACCTTGAGACCACAGCAAGCACCCAGAGACTGTTCCAATCACGTCTTGACATCAAAACAGCAGTCCTCGGGGTAGGCAGAGCCTGCAAACTTCCTCTGTGTGTTTTTAAACCCCAACCACTTTGATTGCTTTTCTCTCTAAACACAATAAACACCCTTGACCTTGAATTATACTGTTAGCAGATAAAGATCTGGCATCCAGAAGAGAGCACTAAAAGCGAATTCCTTGCTCTCTGGCATTTTAATGAACAATGGCTGGTAACAAATCGATCAAGATGGTATGACAAGCTGTGGCTAAGAGATTTTTAGATAAGGTGTCCAATATAATCAATATTTAATACATTGGGTATCTTAAAGCACATTTCCTACATTACTGATGTACTCTTTAGGAGTCAATTTGGGTAAATTAGCATTGAGGAATATTTAGGAAAAGAGAGGACAATGCATTTTTTTATATTCCTAGCAGTACTGTACAGTATAGCCTTAGATCTCAAACTGCCATGCTGTTTGGGAGAACTTGCTGGTGAGAAGCAGAGTGGATTTGGCCAGTTGCTGCTGTTATCTCTGGCGATCTGTGAGGTCATGTTGATAGCCCCTGTGTCCTGCTCTAGCCTCTGCGTCGCCAGAGGACCATGCGGATGTCTGGGTTCTTGGTCAGAAATGCCCGCTGCCCCTTGGGAATCCCAGTGAAAATGGATGTGTATCCAGATTTGATTAATCCAGTTATTAGTGAGAAAGGCACGGTGGGACTTGGTTTTCGCAGTACAGACTGTGGGGTCCAAAAGTGGAGGAGCTGCTATCCGTCTCCCCATGAATGGATGCAGATGGGAGGTAGGACCCGGATGGTGACATGGGAGTCATGAGCAGTCATGAGCAGTACCAGGACAGGAGGAGTTATGGCAGGAAAGACACCTAGGGGGAAGCAGTGGTGCTGAGTGGAGGGGCACTGGGAGCTGGGGGTGACGTCATGGAGGAGTCGCCAGAGCACATCCACTCTCCCCGCTTCCCCTGCACCCTCCAGTCCCCAAGGGGACGTCAGAGCCAGACACCCAGTGTGAGTCCCTTGTGGTAGAGAGCAGGGTGCAGGGGGAAGAGGAGGCTCCTGGGTCGAGAATGGAAGATGTTGTGGGGAGCAACTCGGACTAGACTAAGTTACTGGAATTAAGACTTATTCTATGCATCTGCTCTCCCACAATATGGCGCTGGGAGAGGCGTAAACAACTTTTACACAGCTGCCTCTCACCAACTTGAGTAATGACCTGCAGGAGCTGATCCTGCTCCTGATTGGAGGAGAGCAGCGTGCTCGGCGTGTGGGTAGCAGAGTTGGGATTGGTGGAAGAGGACTATAAAGTAGGAGAGAGACAACATGCACGGGGAACATCTAAGGGGAACACCTGAGGAACACCTGAGCAGCCCCCGAGAGAGCCGGCTGGCGGTGTGCCGCTCCCCCGCGGAAGTGGGGAAAGTGGCAGGGGGAGCCGCCCCTCCACGGAGGTGGAGGGGTCGGCAGCCAACCCGGGAAGGACCAGCAGCAAACCCAGGAAGGGCCGAGCAGATGAAAGAACAGCGCAGGGTCCTGTGTCGTTCCTCCACGAAGAGGGGGAGCGACAAGATGTGACATCACAGGGTCTGGTGTCAGGCTTGGCCTCTGCTTTGCCTTGGCTGGTGCGATTGGCAGCCCCTCCAGACAGAAGCTGTCAGGGCCACCAGGCCCCTGCCTGTGCCTTCCCATAAATAGGGTCAGGGCGAAACCTCCACCAGCGTGAATTCCTGGGTGCCTTTGCAGAGCTGGGCCCCTGCTCAGTCCTCTGTACAATGCAGTGAGGGAGAAATGCCTTAATTGCCGATGACTTAGAGATGTGTGCGTGGACAGTTAGTGCTGCCCACCCGTGCCCACCCTGGCCCACAGCGTGCCCTCACTCCTCGGAATCCCACTCCCCAGAGGAAGACTCTGCACGGTGAGGGCAGCACACGTGCTGAAGGCTCGTACGTGCCACGCTGCTTCCTCCACCGTACAGTGTGACCTCAGTGTTGCATGCAGGCTGGCCCTTCCGTGTTCCATTTTGCTTTGAAGATAGCCTGCCTTGGATTGTCATGTTTTCGACCCAGTGTAAATGAAAAGAGAAATGACTTGTCTTGAAATAATAATATAACTTAAGATCTATGTTCTTTAGGATTTTTCTGAATAGAGTATTTGGAAATAGGCGCCGACAAGCTCCTGGTTAAGGCTGACTTCAGGCTCTGAAGGGGCAGTGTGTCACCCTGAGAGCAGAGCCCTGCGGTCCTCCTGAGCTATGGTCAGTGTAAGAAGCACCGGGCAGAGCTGTCCCCTTCTGGAGAAGGCCGCTGGGCTCTGACTCAGGGGACACGTCTCCCGGGTTCCCGGCAGCTTCCTGGGCTGCTTCCCATTGCTGGTGGCGGCTCCATGGACAAGCTTGGATATGGTTTTGGAGAAAGGCCTCGCTTCCTGGCCCTCTGGAAGCTGGTTTTTATTTCTCACATACAAGAATGGTGCAAATATGTTTTATGAGGCTCACATGGTAGTTACATATATATATTTATATATATGAAATACAAACATGTAATATAACATCTAATATGTGAACTGTAATATAAATAACATATTTCAAAGCTGCCCGTAGGAGGCGGTAGCTCGTACGCTGGAGCTTCTCCCTGGGCAGTGAGGAGTCTCAGCTGATTCTCTGCACGTGTGCTGTTGCCGTTGAAACACGCGTGGCGGCCTGAACAGAGCAGCCTCGTCTCCCGTGGGAGCCTCCTAACGCGCATGCCTGTAATGTGCGGTGTGAGGAAGATGATTGACATTCAGCTGAGGGATCTGGTCTGACCCACTGTCTTGGCAGTGGTGTCTGCCACCCTCAGGCATGCTTTGCCGGCTGCATGTCCACTGACCGTCTGCACAGATCCCAGACTTCTCAGGGGTTGTCTGGTAGGAAAAAAAAAAAAAAAAAACAAGGTAGGCCACTCATTGCTAGGGACAAAAGGCAGTGCTTTTTTTTTTTTTTTTTTTTTTTTTTTTTTTGACAGGCAGAGTGGACAGTGAGAGAGAGAGACAGAGAGAAAGGTCCTCCCTCGCCGTCGGTTCACCCTCCAATGGCCGCCGCGGCTGGTGCACCGAGCTGATCTGATGGCAGGAGCCAGGTGCTTCTCCTGGTCTCCCATGGGGTGCAGGACCCAAGCACCCGGGCCATCCTCCACTGCACTCCCGGGCCACAGCAGAGAGCTGGCCTGGAAGGGGGGCAACCGGGACAGAATCTGGCGCCCCGACCGGGACTAGAACCCGGTGTGCCGGCGCCGCAAGGCAGAGGATTAGCCTAGTGAGCCGTGGCGCCGGCCAGGCAGTGGGGGCAGAGTCCTCCTTCGTGGGTGTTGAGGACGTTGGTTTTTCCTGTTGGCCGGATGAGAGACAGGGTTCTAAAGAAGACCCTCTGGCCCCTTGGCCTGTTGGTGACCTGGTCTCTGGTGAAAGCATGACACTGACAGCTCTAAACTCTTGGTCACTGCTCATTGACACACCTGGCCACTCCCTGAGAGGCAAGCTCATGTCGGACGCGGGCCTCGCACTGGCGTCGGGATGTCCTCTGCAGTACTCGCAGTAGCAGGGCCTGCTGGCTCAGGGAGCATCTGTTGTAAGCAGGCTTTGTAAGGTGGTGCCTTGGACACACACACGCACCCTGATATCAGAAAAGACTACGGACACTTGCCCGGGTTTTCTGACATTTCTTCTTGAAGGAATGTGAAACACGGCCACGTGCTTTATACTTGGAGATCCAAAAAGCTTCGCTGGAGCCCTCTCTTGGAGACAGCCAGTGCCTGAGTGTGCTCTCAGCCTCTGTGGATCTCTTGTTCATCTGTTGCCTGCGTATCTCCTGGTCGACTGGCTAATTGTTTTGTGTGGAATAAAATCGGTGTCCTGCTGAATAGCTGATAAGAAAGGACTTACTATGTTTTAATGCAAGTGGAAGATGAACCTGTGACTTGCTAGTTGAGCCAGTCTTTCCTCGGGTGCATAGGCACCCCCGCACTCAAGGTCTGAGCACAACAAAGTGCATTTCTGGATCACACAGTATCCGCTTGGGTCCCGCTGCTGTGGGTCCCCTGTCCCCCAAGGGTCCCCTGCTTCTGCTGTGCGACTGCCCCTTCTCACTGGGCCTGCATGGTTGGGGTGATCTCCAGGGCTGCTGCCTCCCACCTCTAGGAGACTCTACCCTCTCCTTTTCTGCAGACAGTGGAGTGAACGCCCTTCCTGAAGTCTGCATGTCTGTCTGATCCCGCGGGAATTGTGGGTGTGCCAGGACCCATTTTAAGTCTCATATTAAGTCATTCCCCTCCACCTTCAGGTTTCCTTGGCAACAAAATTATCTCAGAAGTCTTGGCTGGTTCGTGTACATCTACTTCCTGTCATTCCACGCACCAGTGACCATGCATAACATTTCTTCTCAGGTTGTAAAGTCTTTATTCCTTTGCTGTCTCATCCCCCACTGAAGTTTCTGGACACTGGAGGGCTGAGTCTGAACTTGATCTTGATTTCTCAGTGGAAACCTCTCCCAGGAAGCTCCTGAGCAGAGCACACGCATCTGCTTCCATCTCAGGCTTTGCCCTCACAGCTCCTACCCCACTGAAGAGCTGGCCCAGCAACAGAGAATTAGGAGGTTCCACGTCTGTCACGTCGGGTCTCGTGGCTCGCACTGCTCGGTGGAGGAGGCTGAGGATCGAATTTGGCATGTGTAGGGTGGAGGCAAGAGCTACTTTGAATTGCAAGGTCAGGAAGTGTTGCAGTAGGAGGGCATTTTGAAGTGAACCAGCTCTGAGATTCTGGTTTTGAGATAATGAAACAGGGATGCTGTGACAGTCATCCGGCATCGCAAGTGTTAGGAAGTTCCAGGACTAGATCCCGGTTTTCCTGAGGTTCAGGCATGGAAGTACAATTTCCTGCCTTCTCTTCCTGCTGTTTTTGTAGTAGTATCTTGCTCATTGGACCTGAATTTGCGTTTGCGCATCAGTCTTAGCATCAACAGAGATGGTCCTGTGTCACTAGCGGCATCAGTGTTGTCCTCACGACCTTGTTCTGTGCCAGCCTAGCAGTCTCAGCCTCCAGAAATACTTGAGCTGGGTCCTTTAATAGAAACTCTGTGTATCTGTAAATGCATCCATGGAGCCTGTTGCTCGCTCTCACTCTCTCTCACTCTCACTCTCTCCCTCCCTCCCTCCAACCCTCCCTCTCCCTTCCTCTTCCTCTTCTTCTCCATAAATGCATCCATTGAGCCTGTTGGACTTGTTTTCTTTCTCTCTCATCTGTAAGTGCATCCACTGTCCCTGATGTGCTCACTCTCTCTCTCTCTGTCTCTCTCTCTGTCTCTATCTGTCTGTCTATCTATCTATCTATCTATCTATCTACCTATGCATCCACTGTCTCTCTCTGTCTCTCTCTATGCATCCACTGTCCCTGATGTACTTGCTCGCTCTCTGTCTCTGTCTCTGTCTCTCTCTCTGTCTCTCTCTCTCTCTCTCTCTCTCTGCATCCACTGGGCCTGTGGCTGTGGTGATCTCTGCCTCATACAGTGGTCACTGTCTGAGTGTTCACAGACACAGTCACGGTGGCTGGCACCAGTGCAGGATTCTACCTTACAGGGACTGTGCCTCATGGACCTGATCTACACAGCATTCCAGAGAGCTGATGGAGGTAGGTCCTAGCATTGCTGCTACCAGGAAACTGTGGTCCAGAAAGTCCAAGCTGCCTGCCGGTGTTGATGGAAGAACATTGATTTCTCCCTCAAATGTTGCTTTCCAACACAGACTAATAGTAAGTATGAGGGGCCAGCGCTGTGGTGCAGCAGGTTAATGCCCTGGCCTGAAGCGCCGGCATCCCATATGGGCGCCGGTTCAAGATCTGGCTGCTCCACTAACAATCCAGCTCTCTGCTGTGGCCTGGGAAAGCAGTAGAAGATGGCCCAAGTCCTAGGGCCCCTGTACCCATGTGGGAGACCTGGAAGAAGCTCCTAGCTCCTGGCTTCAGATCAATGCAGCTCTGGCTGTTGCGGCCAATTGGGGAGTGAACCATCAGATGGAAGACCTCTCTCTCTCTCTCTCTCTCTCTCTGTAACTCTGACTTTCAAATAAATAAATAAATCTTTTAAAAAATAGTAAATATGAAGGCAGGCCTGGATACAAATGAATGAATATGTGAATAGAAAGACTGGGATATTGCATATTTAATATAAAGCAGTTGGCCGGCACCGCGGCTCAACAGGCTAATCCTCCGTCTAGCGGCGCTGGCACACCGGGTTCTAGTCCCGGTCGGGGCGCCGGATTCTGTCCCGGTTGCCCCTCTTCCAGGCCAGCTCTCTGCTGTGGCCAGGGAGTGCAGTGGAGTGCTTGGGCCCTGCACCCCATGGGAGACCAGGAGAAGCACCTGGCTCCTGCCATCGGATCAGCGCCGTGCGCCGGCCGCAGCGGCCATTGGAGGGTGAACCAACGGCAAAGGAAGACCTTTCTCTCTGTCTCTCTCTCTCTCACTGTCCACTCTGCCTGTCCCTGTCTCTCTCTCTCTCTCTCTCTCTCTCTCTCTCTCTCTCTCTATATATATATATATATATATATATATAAAGCAGTTAGATGTAAGAAGAAGCATTGCAAAGATAAGAAGAGCAGCTATGAAAAATGGAGATATGTGAAGGGGCCATACATGCATTTTCCACATTTGAACGGCAGTTTGAACTGACCCCTGGGGCCACTGGGCCCTGTGACCTCCTCTAATCTGCAGAGAAGCTCTGCCTCGGCAAAGGCTTTTCTGTGAGCCTCGCAAACGTTTCTTACGGGAATGCTAGGCCAGGGGCATACAGTCTACTGAAGGCGGTCAGACAAGGGCACCCAGCGTTGCACCACCAGGCAGGATGATGGGAAAGGAAGTGAGTGAAAGAAATGCAGTGAGTTACCCTCAAGGCTGCAAGGAAGGAGAACATGCCTGTGCAAGTTGGATCCAATCAATACTGTGTTCCTCTGACTTCTATTTGCTTTCTTTTTAAGGATTTATATACTTATTTATTTGACAGGCAGAGTTTACGGAGACAGAGGAAGAGAGAGAGAGAGAGACAGAGAGAGACAGAGAGAGAGAGAGAGATCTTCCATTCAGTGGTTCATTCCACAAATGGCTGTGACAGCTGGAGCTGGTCCTATTTGAAACCAGGAGCCAGGAGCTTCTTCTGGGTCTCCCACTTGGGTGCAGGGGCCCAAGCACATGGGGCGTCTTCTGCTGCCTTCTCAGGCCATTAGCAGGGAGCTGCATCAGAAGTGGAGCAGCTGGATCTCAAACTGTCACCATATGGGGTGTTGACACTATAGGTGGTGGGTTTACATGCTGCACCACAATTCCAGCCCCCAAATTGTCTTCTTTGTGAATGGATGACACCTTGGTGGGGATGATGACCCCAGTGGGCAACACTGCCTGGCCCCAATATTCTTGCCCAGGGACGAAGATGGGTGCAGGCAGAGGTCTTGCCTGCTCCTGGTTTCGTGTCCCCAGCATGGCCCCCTGGCTTCCCTCTGGGCTCCTGTAGTGTCTTGGCTCTCCTGAGCTCACACTTACTCTCAAGGCTTTTTGCGCTGTGTCCGTCATGTGCCCTTGTCTCTTGTCCTGCTCCGCCGTTCTCAGCGTTCACTAGTAAATGAGCCTCATTCCTTACATCTCGGGTCTAGAGTCAGTCATTTCTTCAGGGGCGTCTTCTCTGAGCTCCTCTCTGACCCAACTGCCTTGATTTTTGCTCCTTGGGCCTCTGTCCGTTGCCTTTTGAGCAGCTGTCTCTATTCATCAAGGTGAACTCGTAGCCCATGTGAGAGGAGGCTGGACTCCGTGAGGTGCATGCAGGGCACCCCTTCATTGTTCTCTGGCCGTGTCTGTAAATGCCGGGTGGTATGTGTTGATTGGCACCACTGGAACTGGAGGATGTGATGCAGACCAGGCACCAGCCTGAAAGAAAAACTGTGTCTCCTAATAATGATCCCTTGTACACACTGGAGCTGATCCAGGCTCAAAAGTTCCCTCCCACTTCCCTGGGCCCCGTGTTCATGTCAGGGCCAGAGTCTGGGTTGTTTTCTCTCCTGTCCAGAGAGGAATGGGTACCGGAGCAAAGGGAGGTCTACGTAGTTCCCATGGGCACCGAATAGGTGTCTCTTCAGCGGAGAAACCCTTTTTCTACCTCTGGCTGTGGCTCCTCACACCTGAGACAGTGAAATGCTGGAGTCCCATTTGGCCAAAGGGGCTGCAGCCATTGTAGTAAGCTTTTCAAATGCTTGAAATAAATGCCCACCTGTCCCTACTTTCAATGGCTGAGACAAGTGTCTACCTGTGAGCTTGGCTGAACTCAAGAAACGGCATTGCAACCGTTTATTTCAGCCACTTGGTGCCTTAGGATGAGGGGCCAGGACCCCTCAGGGTGCTTGCAGCACTCTTCCTCCCGGCCCTCCTCCTCCTCTCCGGGGCTCCGCTGCTCCCCCACCCTTCCTGTTGTGTCCTCTGCTCAGGCCTTGCACATCTCTGACTTCTTGTCTCAGACTGCTTATTGCACCTGAGATGTTGCCCCCATTATTATCTACGGAAGCCGGAAGCCTCACTACATTTGATCTTCTGCCTGAATGGCATCTGGCTAGCACCTTTCTGAAATCCTGAAGACAGATCAGAAAAAGACGAGTGTTCAGAGTGGTGTGAAAAAATGCCAGTCTGGGGGCAGAGGCCACCAGAGGCAATGACAGGACGGTCGTCTGTTGTCACATAGATTAGAAATCATGGTGGGTTTTTTCTCGTCAGCTGTAATTGACATTCAAAGCCATGAAGCATGGCATATGTGGCTTTCTGATTAGCCCCACAAATAATTGTGTTAGGTTTCCATAGAGTGTTTAACCCAGAGGTAGTGCAAAAAACAGAAAAAGAAAAGAACAAATAAGTAAATTAGCCTGAATTTAAGGTACGGATTTTATGCACATTTGTGACATGTGCCAAGTTCAAGTGAGACCTGCATCTTTGATACACGGTTAGTCTACTGATATTTGCACTTGACTTGGAAATGCTCACAAATAAGGATTGATTGACGGATGGAGGCCTAGATGGAGGGATAGACTGATAATAAGGCAGATGCAGTATAATGTTACTGGTAGTATCTGAATGATAGATTTTTTTATGGTCACTGTGAATTTTTTTTGTTTTACTGTATTTAAAAATCATTATTTAATCTTGGTAAAAACTCTAATTATGTGGTCTGATTAGAATTTAGGTGATATTGCTTCTCAAATACTTATAAGTTAAAGAAAAATATTTCATTTCTGCTCAAATTTGTCCTTGGCAATTATTTTTATTTTTATTTTTTATTTATTTTTTTTAATCTTTTATTTAATGAATATAAATTTCCAAAGTACGACTCATGTGTTACAATGGCTTCCCCCCCCATACCGTCCCTCCCACCCACAACCCTCCCCTTTCCCACTCCCTCTCCCCTTCCATTCACATCAAGATTCATTTTCGATTATCTTAATATACAGAAGATCAGCTTAGTATACCTTAAGTAAGTATTTCAACAGTTTGCTCCCACACAAAAACATAAAGTGAAAAATAATAGATGATTTTTTTTAAATGATGATGAAATCAGATCAGACCTATTGTCATGTTTAATCCCAGTGAGAGTCAAGTTGGGAATTGATAATTTCTTTCTTTTTTTTTTTTTTTTTTTTTTTTTACAGAAGATCAGTTTAGTGTACATTAAGTAAAGATTTCAGTCGTTTGCACCCCCATAGAAACACAAAGTGAAATATACTGTTTGAGTACTCGTTATAGCATTAAGCCTCAGTGTACAGCACGTTAAGGACAGAGATCCTACATGAGGAGTAAGTGCACAGTGACTCCTGTTGTTGACTTTACCAATTGACACTCCTGTTTATGGCCTCAGTAATCTCCCTATGCACCAGTTATGAGTTTCCAAGGCTATGGAAGCCCCTTGAGTTCTCCGACTCTTATCTTGTTTAGACACGGTCATAGTCAAAGTGGAGGTTCTCTCCTCCCTTCAGAGAAAGGCACCTCCCTCTTTGAAGACCTGTTCTTTCCACTGGGATCTCACCCTTGGCAATTATTTTTAAATTACAGTGGTAATCTCTTATTCATCACCAAAATGACACCTAAGTACTGTCTCCTTGAAATCCTCCTTCATCTGTTGAAGTTCGAAGTCCATCAGGAGCCTTAGCTTTGAGCCTAACAGAGAGTGAGATGTGCTTGTCTGTTGGTGACTGATTCATCTTGTTGTTTGGGGAAGGAGGAGAGAGACGGAGGGAGGGAGAGGGAGGGAGAGAGAGGAGCTTTTAGCAGTTCAGGGGATAAACCTTAGCTGATCATTCTTTTAAGAAAATAAAACCTTGTCTGGTACTTACCTGTCTTGGGGTCTTGCTTGTGGTGATTATGTTCTGCATTAATGCGGAGTTCAAGTCCAAATGTAAATGTTCCTAGAGAGGGAAACTTTGAGCCTGTAAGAGCAGGGATGGGGAGGGAGCACAACATGGGAGCTGTTGGGTGTCCTAAGTGGATTCTCTGAAACTGTTTAGGTTAATCTGAGATTTTCACAGATGAGGTTCTTTGCATCTACAGGGACACTTGCCAAGTCTCCATTGTGCAGAGTTGTGGAGCACCTGTGGACTCCTCTTTGTCCAGGGTGGAGCACCTAGCCTTCACCTAACTTGATAAGTGCATCAGATTCCTCCTAGTTGTGTTGACTTGTTCCTGAGCGGCACCTGATGCAGCCCCAGTCGTGTGCAATGACTAGACGTTGACTGGAGTTGCTGCGAGTCTTTGATCTGCAGCTTCTGCCTGTCTTGGGCTGTGTTCTGTGTTGGGACAGAACCTGGTGATGCTGCAGCCTGGAAGGGCAGACACCAGACAGGAGGAGCTGAACACCAGTAACATCCCTGGGCTCTACTCCCAGGCACACCTGGATCTAGATCCCTCCTTGCAACAGACACGCCCCTAAAAATACACCACCCTAGGGAAGACGGTTTTTGTCACACAGCGGCAGGAGCAGGGACTAGCAGCAAGACTGGAGACAGCCTGAATTCTGGATGTGGAGCTGACTGTCCAGCATGGAGCTGCCCGAGGTTGGGTTCTGTGCTTGGTGAGTGGAAGGCCATCCAATGTGACGGATCAGACTGCAAGAGGACACTTGTTCCTCCGTGCCTTCTCTGTCCTAGTGGGAATCTGAACCCTGTGATGTGTCTGGTGCAAACCACGCCAGGGAGGGCCCACAGCTGTCCTTTCCCGGCGTTCACTGGGCGTATGCTGAATGCCTGCTGGGTGCCAGAAGCTTCGGTGCCTGGATAGAACGGCATATACGCCACCTCTCTGTCCCCAAACAACAAAGAGACCACTGTTTGTGGCTAAGAGCACTCTTTTTGGGCTTCAAATCTTGGATTCACCATTTCCTAGCTACTTATCATCTCTCTATATCAGTATTATTTTTACAGTGGGCATTAAAATTATATATTTTTATGATTAATAACGTAGGTTAATTTATTTTACCTATTAAACTTGTGGTGAGAGTTAAATGAGTCACTATATTGAGAGCACCGGAAGGATTTTTGCCAGGCACATAGTTAAATTATATGCCTGTGTGTCAGATTAAATATAAATGTAAATGAATTAATGAATTTCCAATCCAGCAGGAAAGTCACTTGAGGGAGCAAGAGAAAAGTGTGAGTTGCCAATGAGCATGCGTCTACTCTGTGAGTGGCACTGTTGGACATTTTACTTAGCTTGTTTTGTAGGCCCTGCGTGTGTGGGTTGGTTTTCACAGTGCTGGGTGCTGGCACATGAGCCAGGCCACACTACCCACACTGGGAATTATCATCCCAGCCCTCTGACCAGTAGTAGCAGAGCCAAGCTTTTCGAAATGTTGACCCTGGCCGGCGCCGCGGCTCACTAGGCTAATCCTCCGCCTAGCGGCGCCGGCACACCGGGTTCTAGTCCCGGTCGGGGCACCGGATTCTGTCCCGGTTGCCCCTCTTCCAGGCCAGCCCTCTGCTGTGGCCAGGGAGTGCAGTGGAGGATGGCCCTGGTGCTTGGGCCCTGCACCCCATGGGAGACCAGGAAAAGCACCTGGCTCCTGGCTCCTGCCATCGGATCAGCGCGGTGCACCGGCCGCAGCGCGCCGGCCGCGGCGGCCATTGGAGGGTGAACCAACGGCAAAGGAAGACCTTTCTCTCTGTCTCTCTCTCTCACTGTCCACTCTGCCTGTCAAAAAAAAAAAAAAAAAAAAAAAAAAAAAAAAAAAAAAAAAGAAAGAAATGTTGACCCATATTCAGAATAGAATTTGTGAATCCATCACTCTTCTTGCCTTTTTTTGGGGGGGGTGGGGCAGACAGAGTTAGACAGTGAGAGAGAGAGACAGACAGAGAGAAAGGTCTTCCTTCCGTTGGTTCACCCCCCAAATGGCCCCTATGGCCGGTGCGCTGTGCTGATCTGAAGCCAGGAGCCAGGTGCTTCCTCCTGGTCTCCCATGTGGGTTCAGGGCTCAAGCACTTGGGCCATCCTCCACTGCACTCCTGGGCCACAGCAGAGAGCTGGACTGGAAGAGGAGCAACCAGGACAGAATCCGGCGCCCCAACCGGGACTAGAACCCAGGGTGCCAGTGCCACAGGTGGAGGATTAGCCAGATGAGCTGCGGTGCTGGCCAATCTTGCCTTTCTTTGACTGCCACCCCATACTGAGGCTGCATTCCAGATGCTGATACTCTCTGGTGAGTTCCTGGAGTTTGTTCTAATGTATCCCACCCACTCACCCCAGCTGTGAAAGGGTGCTTTAGTTTGATGTGGCCTCTTGGTCCCTTTCTGTCTCGGCGTCTTGGTGCTTAGTGAGCAACCACAGAGCATTTTCCCGGACAGCGTACCTCCCAGGAGGACACACATGCAGAACACCCCACTTCCTGCTGCCCCCAGGACTGCGACGATGTTGAGATGCTGAGAGGTGCTGCCTCTCATGCTGCTCGGCTTTGGAGTAGAAGCCTAGTCTGGCTCGCTGTCCAAGTCCTGATTCCGAAATTATTTTCTGGTGCTCTGAGACAAGCCAGACGGGCAGCTCCTGATTCTAGCACCCACACAGGGGTCCCAGGTGGCTGTGATTGGCATTCTTGCCGCCCACTGGCTACCTTAATGAGGAGAAGCCAGGCTGGGCTTCACCCAACTGTGACTTTTCCCTGAGGCCAGTTCATGCTTTATAAAAAGTTGATCAAGCACAAGCCTGAGTCACCTGGTAGAGCAGTGTTGCGCAGAATCAGTCCCCAGCCGGCTCCAGCAGGTCTCCCTCGCAGAGTGGATGGCAGCTCGCCAGTCACCGGAGGGCACATGAGCATGAGGACCAGGGGGTTTGCCTGATGATGGAGTAGGGGTCGTTGCCATCCCCACTTTCCAGATGAGATAAAGGACATTTTCCAAAGTCACACGGCTGACAGGTGATGGCACCAGTGCCATGGCAAGTGCAGTAGTCTGTCTCCAGTGGGAGCAACCTCAGCTAGAGTGCCCAAGGCAGAGTCTGAGTCTGCGTGGTTCTCCAGCCCCTTTGTCTATTCCAGGGAGGATAGCTGGTTCTCCAGCCCCTTTGTCTATTCCAGGGAGGATAGCTGGTTCTCCAGCCCCTTTGTCTATTCCAGGGAGGATAGCTGGTTCTCCCCCCTTTGTCTATTCCAGGGAGGATAGCTGGTTCTCCAGCCCCTTTGTCTATTCCAGGGAGGATAGCTGGTTCTCCCCCCTTTGTCTATTCCAGGGAGGATAGCTGGTTCTCCCCCCTTTGTCTATTCCAGGGAGGATAGCTGGTTCTCCCCCCTTTGTCTATTCCAGGGAGGATAGCTGGTTCTCCAGCCCCTTTGTCTATTCCAGGGAGGATAGCTGGTTCTCCCCCCTTTGTCTATTCCAGGGAGGATAGCTGGTTCTCCCCCCTTTGTCTATTCCAGGGAGGATAGCTGGTTCTCCCCCCTTTGTCTATTCCAGGGAGGATAGCTGGTTCTCCCCCCTTTGTCTATTCCAGGTAGGATAGCTGGTTCTCCAGCCCCTTTGTCTATTCCAGGGAGGATAGCTGGTTCTCCAGCCCCTTTGTCTATTCCAGGGAGGATAGCTGGTTTTCATCCTTATGCCCCCTCCTCATGGATACCACTTCAGCAACTCCCTTCGATTGTGGCCAGAAATGCATTCTTGACCCAAATTGTCCCATTCCATTTCTGTCTTTCAAGACCTTGGTGTTATGAGACAGACTCAGAGCCCATCCTGTCTACCCATCCTGGGGCTGGAATCAGGACCTGTGAATTTCGGAGCAATCGGCGAAGCCCCATGGTGGGGAGAACCATCAGAGGCAAAGTGAGTAAGATGCCAGTGGCAAATAAAGGCAGAATCGAAGGCGAGAAACCTCTTTTTTTCAACGAGAAGTATTTCTAAGAACAGAGCCTAGGTTGATCAGTAGAGAAGAGAATGGTGCTGGTGTGAAGAGATAGGTAGAGACAGAAGACTCCGGACTCTCCAGTGAGCTGCCGCAGCTCCAGTTGCGTGTGAGACCTCCTAGTTGTGCCGGCTGCGTTTCTTACATTTGCTTCTCTGTGTTCTCCCTGGAGTCTTCCAGCGACTTCACCTCTAGAAATGACTCCTTTCCCTGCAGGCTGGTGCTGAAGACCAAGGCATCCATGTGTGTGGTACAACAATTAGGCTATTTAATCCCGGTATCCCACGTTACAGTGAGCTCTCTAAGCATGAGGAATTAAACTGTGCTGTATGTTCTCGGTGTTTAGTGCTACATTGTTTTTGGATTTTGACTCCTATCTTTTAAGGTGTTTAAGCAACTTTGTTTATTTGGGGGTAATACATTCTCTGTCTATGCAGGCAGCTACTGGGTCTTTGCTGGTGACTTACTCTGCGTGTTGTTTTCAGCCCTTCACATCCTGGAAGGTGGAATGCCCAGTTCAAATGCAGACTCACTTAGTGATTTGTGTGCCCTTAACCTCAGACCCTGGTCGAGGGGAGAGCAAGAGGCCTAGGTCAGTGCAGTCAGGCAGAAGAGTGAGTGTGTGGGGAATATTTGTGCTTGCCTGCTGGCTGGTAGAAGAGCATCGGCAGAGAAGTAGCCTAATAATCCTCAAAAGCTACTTCTGCCCCCCCTCCAGGAAAAGGTCTGGGAGAAGAATCATCCTAGAAGGGAGAGCTGTTGAGACTGAAGCTGTTTCTTTTCACAGGTTTGTCGTTTATGCAAGGACAAACGTTAGCTATTTAGCTTTTATCCTAGTTAACTTGGACTGACATTTACATGTATGAGATGAGAAAATAAAGATACAGGATCATCTATAAGTTGTGATGTCCTTATAACAACATGGCAGGTACCATTAAAATCGTCTTTCTTCTTCCCTCGCCTGTGAGGTTTCATGTATGTGCAATCATTTAAAATGTAATCAGGATATGGATCTCTATTCAGGATCACTGAGATGTTGATGGTAGTTCTCTTAGAGCCATGGAACTTGAGCTGTTTTCATTTTTACTTCAATTACATATTTAACATATTTTTATAATTAGAAGATACTATGATAAAAATATCAACTATATATAGCAAAAAGCTGTGTGCTATTATGAACAATTTCCTGATTTTTAATTAACTGATGATTAATGCTTCAACTTAATAATAGTAGCTTTTTGACATTACAAGCTTAATAATGCTTTAAAATGATTCCTTGAAAAATGTATTGGTAAAGCACTGGGTTAAGTGTAGTTGAATCTATTTATTTGCAATGCAGGTGTGTATACATATGTACACATATATATGTATATGTACGTGTGTGTGTGTGTGTGTGTGTGGTAGTGTAAACACATATACAGTTTGGAAATACCCAGGAGAAAGATTGAGTTTTCAGTGGTTCCCTGGTTTATTGGACAGTGGAATAGCCCATGTGAATAGTGTGTTGCAGAATGTGTTTTAGGGAACATATGTAAACGGCAACAAGTAATGAAGAAATATTAATTCTTTAAAGTCATCCATCCTGGAGTCATGTCCATGGTGGGTGGTTTAGTTGATGGATGGCCTTGGACCTGTCCCCTCCTCTCCCAGGCCTTGTAGGTTACCTGAATTGCATGTTTATGGTATGTTTCTCAAAACCTCGACAGTAAGGGAAATAATTCAAATGCGTTTTGTGTTATATTTATACCCTTGATAACATGGCTATGACACACACACTCACACATCTTTCCTTTTCTTTTGAAAAAAAAAATAGCCATTGCAATTTGAGGGAGGGGGACATGCAGTTTCATTTACTCTTTCTGAGACTGAAGGTGAAAACGTCCTGTAGGAGCAGTGAGTGTGGTGAGCAGTCGTTGCTGGGTTCCCAGTGGACACAGACCTCTGAAACAGAAATGCCGTGAGCTGGGCTGGGCAGTGGAAGACGCCGCAGGGACTGGAGACCGTGCACTCGGTCCCCTTGAAGGGGCGCATGGGGAGCCCAGGCTGGCGTCCCCTCGGGCTGCCTGCACCTGGCCGCCTTCCTGCCCTCCTTCATTCCGCTCCCTCCAGAGACACAAGGCAGTTGGTGGTGGTTCATGGAGTGTGAGCCTGCATGTCTTTCCATCAGGTAACCAGAGGGTCTCGTTCAGAGCAGTGTCCACGTCTGACCAGGAGTCCAGTTCAGTGTCCACCCCTCACCCACTCAGCTGCAGGCTTGGGCAGCAAGTGAGACATGGCGCCCCTCTGTGCCTGGTGTGGACGCGGTGCTCACAGAAGTGTGTCTGTGGCCTGGGCGGTGTCCCATCCCAAAAGGCGTCTCATGAGCGGTCAGCTCTCTTCCTGTCTGGGCTGCGGGGCCCAGTTTGCTGGCCCTGGCTCCGTCCCCAGTGTGGGCAGCAGTGCTGAGGCAGGGCAGACGGCAGCTCTCGGCTGCAGTTTCCCCTCCCAGGTGTGGAAAATGTGGTTAACTAGCAATTCCACACGGCGGTGGAAGAGGAACAGTGACAGTAACACAACAGGGCGGTGTTCTCACATCCGTTTCCTTTTGATTTTGAATGCGTTTTATGACTAGTACTTTGGCATCGAATTGACAGTCTGTACCATTTAAACTGATTTGTGTTCGGTAACCTTCAAACCAAGCACATGGCACCAAATGCGTTTGTAGAACAACATACACGGAGTTGTTAACACTCAAAACGAATATCAGATGGAAAACTGGAAAGCAGTCATTGGTGATGCACAGTTACAGAAATAAATGTAAATTTATTGAATTCTTAATAAGCCCCAGACATGGGGTGAGATATTTACAGGCATTGTTAAATTTAAGCTTTAAAAAAATCTTATCAGTAAAGCATTGTTCCCACCCCACCCCCCCATTTTATAGATGCTATAACTGAGGCCAAGATATTAACTAACATACCCAAAGTCCCCATCTCGTTCTCCGTGGGTTTTAGAACCCAGGTTAGGTTGGGTCTAGGCCTGAGCCCATACCTGGCTGTTCTACCTCCCAAGAGGGACGTTCATTTCCTTCATTTCCGGATAGTTGAGAGATGCATGGGAGCTGGGTCTGCAGACCAGGGCATGTGTTTGACCTCAAGAAGGCAGCTCTCTGCACTTGTCACCAAGCCATTTGCACCCCTGGGTGCTACGCTCTCCTGCTGACCCCACTTGAGCAGAGGCCGAGCTTCGGTGAGCTCACCCCTGGGGCTGTGCTCGGCACTTTGCACAGTCGGCGCTTGGTTTCCCCATTGCTCCCAAGTGGGCTGGCAGGAAACCACCAGTGCTTGTATGAACAAGCTTCAGCTCAGGACGATCCCGATTCTGGATAAAATAACGGAGTAAAATCAAGCGGGAGGGAACAGTGCTGGACCTACCAGTTCTTTGCGATGCAGGAAGATGAGTTGGAAGTAAAACCTAGTCCTTGCACGAAGTCACTCATTCCTAGCAGGTGCAGCGCTGGGATGGCACAGACCTGGCTCCCCAGGAAGCGTTAACAGCAGAGCATTGGCCTGTGTCTCAGTCCTGTCTGAAAGTCATCACTTGGAACACGAAACACATTGAAGTTCTTGGTTCCATATAAGCAAATCGTCTATTACTTTATTTTTGAAAAATTTGTTCATTTTTATTTGAGAGGCAGAGAGACTAATATTTTATTGCTTCTTAAATCACATGCTCATTCCTTGTCTTTTACTCTCTGATGGACCTGCTCCAAATGATGGGAATCCAAGTTCTCTTTAGATGGATGTTCACATGTTTACATAAATATCAGTGTTTTCTATTATTTTCCTTTGGTGAAATTATTTCAATGCTCTAAATTAAAGCGACCTTTAAGCCGGCGCCGCGGCTCACTAGGCTAATCCTCCGCCTTGCGGCGCTGGCACACCGGGTTCTAGTCCCGGTTGGGGCGCCGGATTCTGTCCTGGTTGCCCCTCTTCCAGGCCAGCTCTCTGCTGTGGCCAGGGAGTGCAGTGGAGGATGGCCCGGGTGCTTGGGCCCTGCACCCCATGGGAGACCAGGAAAAGCACCTGGCTCCTGGCTCCTGGCTCCTGGCTCCTGCCATCGGATCAGCGCGGTGCGCCGGCCGCAGTGCGCCGGCCGCGGCGGCCATTGAAGGGTGAACCAACGGCAAAGGAAGACCTTTCTCTCTGTCTCTCTCTCACTGTCCACTCTGCCTGTCAAAAAAAAAAAAAAATTAAAGCGACCTTCAAATATCTTACAACCACATAGAAAATTAATGTTGTACTCTACCTTCCTCCTTCAAATTGTACTTTGTATGTCTGAAGTGCTTTAAGCTTTGCCTACAGAGCGTAGATTGGAAGTTTTTAAAGGCCTAATGTCCTGATGTGGTGCCTCGTGTGTAGGTTGCTTTGAGTAGGTGATCTGTAAAGTTGAAATGTCACTGTGAAATCCACAGAGTAGAGAGAGGTTTTTCCTTCAGTTTTGTGAGCTCAGAAAGCCAAAGACTTGTAGAATTAATCAGTCACTTTATTTGCATTGTCAGTGTCAGTCCTAAAGTAAGCTATTTTACTTGAACCAGGCAGGGCCTCTGGAATTACAAGTATTTGATTCTGTGTTCAAATAGCAGTCAGCTCTTCTGTTGTTGGAAGCTCCTCTATCAGAGACTATTTAGGTACAAGATTTCTTTTTCTAGGTATGATTTCTCTTGGATTTACCACAGTAACAAATTAGTTTTTTAAAAAAATATTTCATTTATTTTTTTGAAAGGTAGAGTTACAGAGAGAATAAGAAGGAGAGACAGAAAGGAAGGTTTTCCACCTGTTGGTTTGCTTCCCAAATGGCTGCAGTGCTGGAGCTGAGTTGATTCGAAGCCAGGAGTCAGGAGCTTCTTCCGGGTCTCCCGCGTGGGTATGGGGACCCAAGTTCTTGGGCCACCTTAAATTGTTTTCCCAGGCCACAAGCAGAGAGCTGGATCAGAAGAGGAGCATCTGGGGCACGAACTGGCACCCCTATGGGATGCCAGTGCACAGACGGAGGACTAGCCTACTATGCCATAGCGCCAGCCCCACTAGTCAGACATTTTTTATTGATTCCTAAAAATTGACTAGGCTATCATGCTGTTTGGAATCACACACACACAGCTGCTGGCAAAGAGGTTTTAACTTTCACAACCCGGAGCTAGTGGCATAATTCAGTCTCTGACCTTTTGCTCTAGTTTGTAGATTCTGCAGCAAACATGACCTTGGCTTTTCCTCAGATGCTTTTGACTGAGTTGTTTTGAAATGAACAGTTCCGTGTAAATGAGATGCTAGACAATCCTTCTTCCCACCTGCACACAACAAGCACATCCCTGGGAAAAATGGCTTTATCCGGACCCGAATCCCTGGAGAATCCGAATCGCCCCTCAGTGGCAAGGACAGGATCCTGTTACGGCGGCCGTCACGGCTGGCAGGGCGTTGCTGGCTGTTTCCACACACGTGGTACCATACCACCCTGTGTGCTACAGGAAAAACAGCACAACTGTCCATGTTCTTCCAGGAAGCCTAACGGCCAAGGACATTGCCTACTGCTCTCCGGTGTCCCGAGGTTTCCTCAGCCCTGTGCAGCACAAGTTGCCAGTTTGTGTTTCCCTGTGTGGGGAACCTCCCAAGTTCCACAGCTTTGCTGCCCTGTTAGCAAAGCTCTTCAGCTCTGTCTGCTTCCAGCATGCTCCTCTGAACCCCCCCCCCCCCACCACCACAATGAGGCCAGTTTTTTACAGATTTATTTATTTAAAAGACACAGAGACAGAGACAGAGAGACAGAAAGAGATCTCCCATCTGTGGTTCACTCTCCAAATGGCTGCAACAGCCTGAGCTGGGCCAGTCCAAAGCCAGGAGCCAGTGGCTTTTTCCAGGTCTCCCACATGCGTGTAGGGGCCCAAGGACTTGGGCCATCTTCTACTGATTTCCCAGGCACATTCATAGGGAGCTTGGTCAGAAGTGGAGCAGCTGGGACTCGAACCAGCACCTAGATGGGATGCCAGTGTCACAGGCAGCAGCTTGGTGTGCTGCACCACATTGTCAGCCCCAGTATTTGTCACCCTTACTTACAGTATTGCTATGGAGTCCACAGTTAGAATGGAGGTGAAACAATGAAGAGAAAAGATCAGCCAGGGAGTTAGCAGACAGATGCACTGGTGAAGTTGAGTGTGGGGTCCAGGCTCAAGGATGGGGTCCATTTATCATGCAGGAAGCTGGATGTAGAGGACCCTTATTTCTGGAAGACCCAGGAAGCAGCAGAATGAGTTGATGATGCAATTAATAAGCGCTGTCACCAGTGAAGGGATTGTTAAAGAACGACGTAGAGTTTTGCCGTTTCCAGAAAGGAGGATCATCTGATTGAATCTGTGGTGATGTTGCCTCTGACAGAAAGATGAATTTCTCTTCCGTAACATGGTTTAGTGGAGAAAGATGTGATTCTTACTCCCCTTTCTTCCGAGTCCACAAGTCGCTGAGAAATTAGCGGTTGACATTTTCCACTGTGGCTCACCGGCGGAATTCATTTTCTTCTGGAATTGTGTGGGAGTCTCTCCAGCTGAAGACAGAGGCACTCGGAGACACAGAGGAATCCTGTGGACTGTAATAGTACACACGTTGATTAAGTCCTGTCTTCAAGCACTGTATCAGCTATGATTCCTGCAACTGCAAGTAGGGAGGTGAAACAAGGGATTTGCTGCTCACATAACTAAAAATCCATCAGTAGGTCTGGTGTCAGAGGCCACTGGACAGAGAATTCAGGCTCATCTCAGGCTTTGCTGGGGACAGGAGGAGTGGGGGCAGGAGGGTGCAGCACTTCAGCTTAGTGACAAATGCCACCTTCCCCCAATTAAAGAGCAAGCCTGGGATTAGCTCGGATGGATTCTGGGAGCTGGCTGTTTCGCCAGTTCTGAAGAAGTTGAGAAAGTGCTAGAATTCTCTAAATGTAAATTTTCTCTCCCTCTCATCCGCTCTCCCCCTCCCTTTCTCTCCCCTCCTCTCCCCTCCTCTTCCCTCCTTTCCTCTCCCTTCCCTTATGTTCAACCCCCTCCATCTCTTATTTTAATCTGGTTGGGAGACAGAGAAATCAGGTGAGACAGACAGTAGGATAGATGGACCTCCCATCTGCTGCTTCACTCCCCAAATGCCTCCAATGGCTGGGATTGCCCTCAGTTGATATTGGGACCCGGGAAACTGATCCAGGTCTCCCACATGGATGGCAGGGACCTAAGCACTTGGGCTGTCCCCTGCTGCCTCGTAGGGTGCACATCAGCAGGAAGCTGGATTTGGGAACAGAACTGGACCTTGGGCCCAGGTGTTGCAGTATGGGCTGTGGGTTCCCTAACTGGTGGCTTGACCTTTTGGCCAAACACCCAGCTCTGTGTGCTCAGTTTTGCTGCTTCAGCCCGTCAGGCTGGGATGTGCCTGAGTCTGATGGACTGTTAGGGAGGAAGAGCGAACCTGTGCAGTAAAAGCTCAAGTTTGTTTGCAGAAACAGGCTGAATTGATACTGGATATGGCTCCACACCAGCAGGTGCTCATCTCAGTGGCTCCGATATACTTTTCAGTTCTAACTAACGTACACCTTGGGAGAACCCTGTAAGAGAGCAAGCTCTTGGCGTCGCTGTTTGTGGTAGATCCAGGACTGTGTGCAGAGCCTCAACTTTGCTGCCTTCTCCGCGTGTGACTGAAAGACTCATAGGACCCTTAGCCTGACTAGGGAGATGGTGGCCATGGCCTCTTCAGAATACGCAGCAAAGCTGTGGAACGTGGGAGGTTCTGCACACAGTCGTGCAGCTCTTCACCTCCGTGCCTGTGCCTTGTTTTCCCACGGCTTTCCTGCACAGGAAACCGACTTGATTGCTCACTGCAGGAACTTCTCGGGAGGTCTGTGAGTCCCTCACTGGCAAGCATCTAGACTGAGGCGCTCGCCGCAGGTGCCTACCCGACCATTTCCACCAATCTCGGCTGACCTGTAGCGAGTCTTGCTTTGTCCTGACTACCGAAGGACTGCATCAAAGGTCTCCATATAAACAGGAGTTCCAGTTTCCAGTGAACTCCGCTGGGACTGCCCTCTCTGTGAGACAAAGCCTTGGCTTCCGCATTGATATTTCAACCTTTGGAGAGTTGTGGCTTCCTTTACAACGCAGTGACCATCAAGTATCAATGACGTTTGAAAAATTCAAGGACAGTTCACATCCAAAATAAACCCAAGATGCAAGCCTGTGATGGCGGTTAGGAGATGGGCAGAGCCCTGAGAGAAACACACGCTTGCCCAAGAGGTGTCCCTGGACCCCAAGGTGCCCTTGTGAGGAGAGCCCAGAGCACACGAGGAGGGCACTGGGTTTGAGTTCCTTACGTGGCTGGGGAAACAGTTTGTGATTATTTGGGAATTATAGCAAATTGACAACCCAGAATGCTGGAACATGTTCTTTGCAAGGTTTGTCCTCTCTTTGTTTTTCCTACCCAGGGTATACTGTACATCCAGGAAGCATTCACTGAAGGGTGGGTGTCATGAGAGGAGCGAAGAAAGAGCAAGACATGAACGCAGAGAAAAGCGGTGCCAGCTCTCCAGGGTCAGTTTCTGATGGGGAAGACATTGTCCTTGATGTGAAGCTCATTATTCACATTAATTGGCCACCTACAGAATGGATTGTTTTTTAAAAAGATTTACTTACTTATTTTGAAAGAGTTACAGAGAGAGGATGAGACAGAAATCTTCCATCATTTGGTTCACTCCCCAACAGCCCAACACTGGGCCAGAGTGAGGCCAGGAGGCTTGAGCTTCGTCCAGGTCTCCCACGTGGGTGCAGGGGCCCAGGTCCTTGGGCCTCCTCCGCAGCTTCTCCCAGGCCATTAGCAGGGAGCTGGTGGGAATGGACCACTCGGGACATGAACTGTGCCCATTTGGGATGCTGGTGCTGCAGGCAGTGGCTTCACCTGCTACGCCACAATGCTGGCCCCATAACTGCTTGTTTTTAGGAACTCGGTCATAATAGGGAAATAGAGAAGTGCAGGCTGATATTGCCATTAACTTGTGGGTTTACTGGAAACATTTGTATTGCAAAAGATGAGGAAAACAATAAACGAGAAATGAGAAACTTGGATTTTGGATAGATTTCTTTAGAAGTTTGCTAGACGAACAGAAAGAGCACAGCTTCTCAGCTCTAGACCATGCCTCTTAGTGGCAGGTGCATCGGGAAGATGTTCATTTCCTGAGAAAGAGCGAACTCAAAATAACCACCAGGAGAAGGAACCGAGTTTCTGCTCCCCGGGAACAGCCAGAGGTGCGGCATCGTGGGCTGGATGCCCCCTGGCAAGGTCTGTTTTGCTCGTCTGACAGAGCCAGAGAGAATGAACCTCTAGTGGGTGACTGGTTCCTGGACTAAGTTAATATGTTGTACTGCCTGGGAAATTTGTCCTTTTTATTTTTATTTTTATTTTTCGACAGGCAGAGTGGACAGTGAGAGAGAGAGACAGAGAGAGAAAGGTCTTCCTTTGCCGTTGGTTCACCCTCCAATGGCCGCCGTGGCCGTCACACCACGCTGATCCGAAGGCAGGAGCCAGGTGCTTCTCCTGGTCTCCCATGGGGTGCAGGGCCCAAGCACTTGGGCCATCCTCCACTGTACTCCCTGGCCACAGCAGAGAGCTGGCCTGGAAGAGGGGCAACTGGGACAGAAGCCAGCGCCCCAACCGGGACTAGAACCCTGTGTGCCGGTGCCGCAAGGCGGAGGATTAGCCTAGTGAGCCGCGGCGCCGGCCTGTCCTCTTTATTTTTTTAGACCCTTGTCGCATGTGTCCCATGGCCTCGGTCACGTGTGGGCGTGTGGCAGTCTCCGGCCACACCAGGCTGCCGCCGTGTTTCTGGGACTGCAGGCCGTGGAAGCACACACAGCCATGCGCAGGCATCCTCTTTACTGGCCGCGCCTGCTTTGTGCTGCAGAGGCAGTGTTACCTGACTGCTGTAAAGGCCGAGGAACCCCTGAGGCACTTACAGTCTGGCTTTCAGCCCCTGGTGTCAAGGTGAATCTGTCAACTGTGGCAAGGACAGGTTTCAGGCTCTTATCCAGACCTCTGATATCAGTGCCTTTGTTTTAACAAAATCCCTGGTTGACGCGTGTGAGGTTTGAACAGCCTGTGATTGAGGCTGAGGTCTGGGACTTTGTAGATCGCGTAGATACACGCTGTATGACTGAATGACTAGATCGATATGCAGCCACTGACCTCACTCGGTAGCGTGTGTGATGTGCCTTGGTGGGATCTTGAAAAGTTGCTCAAGAAATGACTCTTGTTCTCAAGGAGTTTGGAGTTTGTTTAGGGCTGAAGAAGTAGCAGGTGTGAAACCATTAGACAAGACGGTGACAGCACCAGATCCTCTCCGCTTGTAGTTTACAGATGGCAGGCGGTGGAGCGGCACTCAGGTAGGAATCCGAACCGGAGAGGAAAATGCATCTGACAGGAATGGATTTGTCTGATTAGTTGTGCTGTCTCAGACATGGTTCATAAACACAAAATTGAGGAGTGAAGCATCCCTCCGTTGATCCAAGGGCTTTTTGAATTACAAAGAACGTGCTCAGACAAATGGCTGCAAGACTCTTCCCAAAGCAGATAAATGCATGAACACATGCGTTTTTATGGCCAGTAAATTAGGCTGTAAATCACGGAACAAAAGATAGAACTGAACATTCCAGCCGTTAAAATGTGACAAGAAATACCTGAACCGCCTCTGGTGAGATAATTGATAATGGCACGGTGAATTAAATATCTACGGGAGAATTCACTGTGGCAAATCTCATCTTTTTCCATGTTAAATGCTAATTTCGTAAGAATGAAGCAATTACAAAGTCGCAGTCCTGCCACCTTTTGTTTTTGCTGTTGTTTGTAAGTACTTAATTTAGTGGTTTGATACAGAAATTTTTACTCTTTGAGTAGATAGAATTTCATAGATTTCTCAGAAAGCTCCAATGAACTTGTAAATCTTTGATCAACACAGTTAATAATTTTCAAGGAAAACAGAGCGGGTAATCTCTCCATAAAGGAGCCATCACCACCTATCTACTTGTTTTGCATTTGTTTAAGGATGTGATGATGTCTTTCTCCATTTAGAGTCTCAAGAGCAAAGTCCTCTGAGGTCTTTGGCCCCTAATTGGCATTTGGAATTCAGAAAAAAGTCAACAAGACAGAACCAAAAAACTCTTACTGTCCTGGTGGTTTCAGGAGGCTGTGGATGTTGAGTGGAACCGGACTTGGAGGCCCCCAGGTGTTTGACTCCTCGACTTCTGGGTCCTAAAACATAACTTCCCAACATTCTCAAGGGCACTTTCTATCTAGTTTTATGTATTGTGAAAACAACAGCGTTGAGGCAACAAGGAAAAGGGGTGAGTCAACAGTTTGTAAATTTAGAGGAGCTTTTTATGGTGTGGGTAATAAAGTCAGGTCTGAGTGCGGTGATGTCAACAGGTTATGGCTGTGCCAGCATCTCTAGGCAGGGCTCACTGTGTGTGTGTGTGTGTGTGTGTGCGCGCGTCCATGTGCACACATCCGTGTCTGTTTCCAAGGTTGGGATTGAAATGGTGGCCTGAGACTCCTTTTTAAAAAATTGTTTGTTTATTTTCACCTACTTGAAAGGCAGATCAAAAGAGACAGACACACAGAGGGAAACAAATGCCTGCAACAGCTAATGCTAGCGCAAGTTAAAGCCAGGATCCTGGAACACCATCGGAGTCTCCACGTGGTTGGGAGGGTCCAGCCACTTCAGGCAACACCTGCTGACGCCAAGGCACACATGAGCAAGAAGCTGGATCATAGCAGGGACCCAGTGTCAGAATTCACACCTGGTTATGAGCACAAGAGGGAGCTTCGCTCCTGCACCAGACGCCCACCCCATTCGCTGTCACGGTTTTGGCGCCACTGTTGCTCTCAGAGCATTAGGCCCCAGTTTGAGCCAGGACTCCAGTCCGTGATGATGTGGGGTGCTGGCACTGCAGGTGGGGGTTTAACATGCTGTGCTACAACACTGGTCCTGATTTTGTGTTTTCAAAGCTGGCTTTCCACCAGCACCACTTCACGGTGAGGATCTCGGCCTCATAGCCCTCCCTCCAGCTGCTCCCCCACCCCAGGAGGTTTGTCATTCTGGGTGGGGCCTGGAACCTCTGTCTCAGCATTCCCAGGGTGCCCTTCCCTGCAGAAGAGTTTGGGAATCCCTGCATTAGGTGATATCCGTGTTCCCTTTCATTGATGAGTGGTTCCAAATCGCTTGATTGCAGTGAGACAGGCAGGTCTAACGACTGGATTGTTATGTAGAATTTCATGTTATGTTGAGTTCTGTCCTTTACCATTTTCTCTAAGTGTTATTTGTAGAATCATTTAATTTTCTGTTATTCAATACCATTTCTGTAGTTTAGATGTTGTCCGATGTTCTTATTTGTCACTGCAGAAATTAACGAGTTGGTGGGGCCTGGTCACTGACTGCAGAGCGCCCAGGGGCCTGTGCCTTCTGTGCTGTGCGGCATTGCTCCCTGGAGTGTTCTCTGGGTGTGTGCTGCTGACACTGCTCTGGGCACCTGGGCTGTAGCTGCTCATGAAACAGACCCACATTCCTGCCTGTGTCCAGCTTCCCTTCTGCTGAGCTTCACTCCCCCGCTCAGAGTCTGTTCCCAGAGGATGGGCACTGCCCTCTGCCACCAAGGCCCCCGGGTGATGCCCTACTAGCTGGCTTTTGCTATGAGCTACCTTTTTTTTTAATTAAAAATTTTAGTAAAGTAAAGATGCTGGATTTTATGTATTTCATAGGCACAGTTCTAAGAAGACAATCACACTTCCCTCCACCCCACAATCCTCCTTCCTTCTTTTCTTTTTTTCCCTTTAATTCTTGCAATAACATACTTTCAATTTACTTTATATCACAGGCTTAATGCAGCACTAACCAAAAAGCTCAACAGGTAAAAAGTAGGAGGACCATTGTTCCACAGGAATACAGACAAGGTCTTTAAAAAAATCATTAAGTCCTAAGATGCAATTTTCATTCTTATACATTTTTTGTATTCTGTATTAGCACAAATCTGAGAAAATGTATGGAACTTGTCTTTTCGGGCCTGGCTTAGTTCACTAAGCACAGTGGTCTCCAGTCACAGTTCGCAACAGCTGTTCTCCCAGTTTTCAGCCGACTTCGTTTTCCCACGTCTGTCCGTGAGCTCTCTGCGCACCTTGCCAAGTCTGGATGTGTTCGTGGGGCTTTGCCTCGGCTGCTGTTTCAGGGGAGCTCTGTCGCCATTAAGTCTGTAGCTGCCGAATAAAGTAACCAGTCACATTTTTCTTTTCTTTTCTTTTCTTTTCTTTTCTTTTCTTTTCTTTTCTTTTCTTTTCTTTTCTTTTCTTTTCTTTTCTTTTCTCTTTTCTCTCTTTCTCTCTTTCTCTCTTTCTCTCTTTCTCTCTTTCTCTCTTTCTTTCTTTCAGGCAGAGTGGACAGTGAGAGAGAGAGAAAGAGAGAAAGGTCTTCCTTTGCCATTGGATCACCCTCCAATGGCCGCCGCAGCAGGCATGCTGTGGCCGGTGCACCGCGCTGATCCGATGGCAGGAGCCAGGTGCTTCTCCTGGTCTCCCATGGGGTGCAGGGCCCAAGCACTCGGGCCATCCTCCACTGCACTCCCTGGCCACAGCAGAGAGCTGGCCTGGAAGAGGGGCAACCGGGACAGAATCCGGTGCCCTGACCCGGACTAGAACCCGGTGTACCGGAGCCGCAAGGCGAAGGATTAGCCTAGTGAGCCGCGGCGCTGGCCAATCACATTTTCAAATGCTGAGACTCACACGAGATAACACATTGTATACGTGAGTCCTGTCTATGATTATAGGCCAAAGAAAACCCAACTCAACTCAATTTAAGTACAAAGGAGGAAAAGTGTGGCTATGAAGTTTGGCTTCTGTTACCAAGGAATGTGCAAAGAATGCAACCTGGAGTCCTCCTCCCACTGTCTCTCTGTCGTTTCCCTATACATTGGCTTTCCTATCAGGAGGACTCCTCTCACAGGTCAGTGGAAGGCCCCCAGGACCCCAGATTTAGTGATTTGCTAGGACTCACAGTACTAGTGTGCAGCGCCGTGCTGACCAGAGTTATCACTGTGGGAAGATGCAAAGCAAAGCTTGCAAAGGCAAAGGCCTGAAAACCAGTTCTGAGTTTCCAAAAGTCCTTACTCCACTTGGGCTCAAAAGGAGTCCGGCTCCAGCAATGACTTAGGGTGACATGTGACGTGTAGTCTGCTGGGCAAAATTGTTAGGGACTTGTGAGATTGGATGATGGCCTGTGGACGTCCTCTGCTCAAAGTGTACCACGGTCTTCAGCACAACCTGCGCTGTCGACACAGGTGCGTGGGGGACAGTGAGCCAGTCTTGGCAATGAGGAGCCGGGAGTCTTCCCAAGTCCAATGCTGAGGCCCAGCCTGGAAAGCAGGTTTCTCTACCCACACATTTGCAACCTTGGGACATTAATGCCTGTCTGTGCGGGAGGCCACGGTGGCATTCACAGCTCTGCAGCTGCGAAGCTACTTCAGAGATGTCCAGAGAAAAAAATGAAATCATCAGTTTATTTTAGTGCAAACTTTTTTTTGAGATCTATGCCTAGCTTTTCGTAATACACATCTCATAAGCTTTTTAAAGACATTTCACGTCATCTCCAACCTTGATAGCTATATGTGTCCAGATATATGTGTCTTTTCCCCCAAAATTCTGTGTCTCTCTGTGTTGGAGGCTGCCTAGATGTTTCCCAAATCTATTTATTCTCTTTCTTGGGCCCCAGCAAGATGACTTTTGCCAGCCCCTCCCTCCGTGGGTCACATGAAGTAGAATGTGAGGCCCTGGAACGTGAGCAGAACCAGTGTAAGTCGCCCCATGGAAACCAGGGAACCCCGTCCACAGTGTTCTCCACCTTCTTCTCTTTACTGAGAGCTTCATGTCCACGTGAGGACCTTAAAACAAGACTGAGGTTTGGAGCCGGACGGCTAAGGGAGCTCTGCGTCCCTGAACCACTCTGTGGGGAGGAGCCACTCCACAGTCTGGAAGACAGACCCACTGTGGACTTACTGGTGTAAGAAATAAATCTTAGTGCCTTTGAACAATTCTACAGTTTTGAGTTAGTTTGTAAAAGCAGTTATGTAGCTCATCCCCATCTGGTGGGTGACCCCTGCGAGTCAGTGGGGAGGGCAAGCAAACCTAAACAGTGGTTGTTCCTGGCATGTGAATGGATACGGGGTGTTTTCATCACTGTCTGGACTTCATTTGTGTGCTCGCATCTGCCCAAGGGCTTGGTCCTTCTCACAGCACCACCTAGGTTGTGTCTGAGTTGGGACAGCAGGGATTTTTCCTAAAGATCCTTGGATTGTGTGAGGGGAGGAGGGATTCAGGGCTGACTGAGCAGGCGCTGTCTCACACGAATTACGCATTCTCTGTGTCTGCTGAGTCTGAGCTGGTTTTACCCTGCAGGCCTCAGCAGCGTGGCGCTCAGTACACGTGTTGAATGCATGAGTGCGTATGAGGAAAGAAACCAGAAATCGGCTCAGAAGCCTTGCCATTTCCTCTGGTGACACATTATTTAAATGAATTTCACTTTTCTCGACTCTCTGCCTCCCTGTGCCCCGTTCAAGCATAACCTACACTGTGCTTTAAACTGAACATGAATTTCATGACTCAAGTCCTTTGCAGCTCACTTAGGCTCCTGCTGCCTCTCTAAATATTGAAATCTTCAGGGTCCGTGAAGATAAGGAATGAACACGTACATGGGAAACAACCATGACGGAAAATTATTTACATTGAGAAACCAAGCCAGTGTAGAACCACTGGCTAAGATAAATGTTCTGGCAATTTGTGGATTAAACGCTAAAACGTATTACCTTTGATGTGTACAGAGAGGATAATGACAGTCATCGAGAATGTAGTACAAAAGGTAAGCAGGGTGAACATGCTGTCCTTAATTGTGGGGTGTGTGTGTGTGTGCGTGTGTGTGTGTGTGCGTGTGCGTAGCTACATTGTTCAAGGACAGCTGGGAGTTAGTGCAAGCTCAGTCTACTTCCAGAATTATTCTGATCTCCCTAGTACCTGACACTAACTCTGTCAGGATCATAGAACATACTTTTTCACTCTTGTCTCCTGCAAGTTTTCCAGTTACTATTATACATAATCAGATATTCAGGAATCCTCTCCCAATTGTATCTCTTCTTGTTTTATCCCCTCACTCCAAATCCAGAGGAGGGCCCCAGCTATTCGTGGCTTTGTCTTTGTCGCTAGAGTGCACACGAAGAGGACCTCTTCCTGAAATACCCCCTCTACACTGACAGGGCAGGAGTGGATATTTCAGTTTTCACAGTGAAGCCTCTCTAATGTAAACAAAGCAGGTAACAGTAGGATGTATGGGGGCGTGGATTTAGCCTGGCAGTTGAGACACCAGCTAAGTGCTCATATTCCTCACTGGAGCCCCTGGTTTGAATGCCTGTACAGCTCTGTGTTCCAGCTTCCTGCAGTGCAGACCCTGGGGGCTGCAGTGATGGCTCAGCTGACTGGGTGCCCACCCTCCAGCTGGGCAATCTGGACTGAGCGCCTGGCTCCCACCTTTGGTGCTCTCCATGTGAACATCTGGGAGGTGAACCAGCCACTGAGAGCTCTGCCTGCCTGCCTGTCTGTCTCTCAAATAATCAAGTCAGTAAATGCTTTTATAGACAGGACTAATGGGTTTGTTATGAGCAATTACATAGAAAGCCTACAGAATGGTGCCTGACACAGTGGAAGTAGGAAATCATTAGTGATGGCGTAGTCCTTACTGTGGGTTGCCCTTACTAACATTGTAAATGCGTTAAGATTCCCCAGTCTCTGTCCTTATCTAGGATCAATGATGATGAGATGAGGTGAAAAATCAAGTGCTCTGCCTGCATAGTTTTACACATTTGAGATCACACTGGGTGAAAACAAACATCATGCATTTTACTTAGCTTTTACTGAGAATTTTCTCAAGTCTTCAAAATTAATCTCATGTGAAGGGGCACAGTCCAGCCACAGTGGACACGAGATCCAGTGAGTGCTCTGGATCTTGTCACCTGGAAGATCAGGGTTGATCCATTTCCAGTCCTGTGTTCTTACTCCTGTCCTCAGTGGTCATCAAAACCCAGCGCGTTTTCTCTTTCCAACCAGAGTTGGAAGGGAGAAGGGGCATTGTGCCTTCCCTTACGCTACTCCCTGCTGAAGGGGGTGGTGTGTGTGGTGTTTTATACTTTAGAGCCTATTGATTGGAGAAAGAGAGCAGCCTTGTGATGTTCCTCTGTGATAGCTCAGGATATAGCAGTCATTCATTCCTGCAAGAAGCTTTGAAACACGTTAATCATGGTAGGAATAAGAGCACTGTGGTTATGAGAAGAAAAGGAGATAGTGGTGACTTATTCTTGTCCTGTGGCAAATATCTGTTACAATGAGCTTCCATCCCGTTTTGTTTAGTGTGTGTGTGCTGACAAGGAGCTGCATGATGGAGTTAGCATAGTCTGCTTCAAGCCCAGGCTCCCTCATTCCCTGTCTCTGATCATGGAAACCCTGGCTGCTGACAGGGGTTAGAGCAGAAACCCTGGGGAAAAACCTCACTGGCTTCTTCTAACTGAGTCTGGGCAAAGTAAGGACCAAGGTCAAGACAGGGTTCCAGCAGGAGGTGGCCTCTTGAGGGCTAGCTCAGAGAAACCGCTTCTACCTGAGGTTTTGTGTGCATGGCCATCCAGGATTTCATTGCTTCAAGTCTGGAGGAAATAGATCTAACCAGCGGATGAACAAAGGTCTAACACAGTCATCGTTAGAAGACCGAAGCAGGACGCTCTCCAAACCGGGGGCAAGTTCCTGGCGGTCCCCCTGTTCTAGGGAATCTTGTTTCTGCAACCAGCCAGGGACTTCTGATGTCCCTGCAGAAGCTGAGAGTAACCCTCAACCTGTTGTTAGTTTATATTACGATAGGGTTTATTTGGTATAGAGGCGATACAGATTGTTTCTAATTCTCCATGCAGATGGAGTAGGACTTTGCCTTATTTGCCTGTAAGTGCTGTGTTTCTGCAATGGAGACGGATTGAAGTGGATTTCATGCCCTAAGGTTCATGGAACGTCACTGAGGTGTCACAAGCCAAGTCTGGGGTCACTGTGCCAGCGACCCCAGCTCGGGGGGTTCTTCTGAATCCCGGAGCGACAGTTTTGCTGAGAAGCTCTGAGTGCTGGGCAGACAACAAAGCACAGGTTTGTTTCTTTACCTGACGCGGAAGATGTCTGAGTTAAGATGCATGAAGAGTGAACTGAAATAAATTATGTGTCCAAAGGCAATATTGATTTTTCTCCTCTGAAAAGCTCTGTTCTAACATCAGTTTAGACAAAAGAGCAAATGAGGGAGACCAGGAAAATACAGTGGCTTTGAAGCTATAAATTTATCCAACTCTTATGCTGTAGATTACAGAGCGTTTGCTCCTTTATTTTTTCTTGAGTTAGTTCTGTCTTCACTATTATTTCATTTTTTTAAAAAACATGAGAAAATCTAGGCTTTGGTTTGTATATGCTGAAATTGAATTAAATTTATTTTTAAAATCTTTTACCTATTCATTGTTATTTATTTGAAAGGCAGAAAGCAGAGCCTCTCTTGACTGTTTCGCTCCCCAGGTACCCTCAACAGTGGGAGCAAGGCCAGGCTGAAGTCAAGAGCTGGGGACCCTGCCCCGGTCTCACCTGAGTAGCGGCGACTCAGGGACTCGAACCAGCCCTGCTGCCTCCACTGGAGTGCATTAGCAGGAAGCTGGAGTTAGCAGGGAGCCAGGATTGGAATCCAGGCGCTTGATAAGGGCTATGACATCCAGAGCAGCCCTCTTCATCGCCGTGCCCCACCCGTGTTTATTTTTAATTTACACTCTTATCAGCACTTTGTGTTCATTCTTCTTCCTTTTTAAAGTAGTCTACCAGGAGCTGGTGCTGTGGTGAAGCAGGTAAAGCCTCTGCCTGCAGTGCTGGCATCTCATATGGACGCCGGTTCACATCCCAGCTGCTCCACTTACCATCCCGCTCTCTGCTGTGGCCTGGGAAAGCAGTGGAAGATGGCCCAGGTCCTTGGGCCCTTGTGCCCGCTTGGGAGACCCAGAAGAAGCTCCTGTCTATGGATCAGCCCAGCTCCGGCTGTTGCAGCCATTTAGGGAGTAAACCAGCAAATAGAAGACCTGCCCCCCCCCCTTTTCAAATAAATTAATAAATATATTCTTAAAGAAAAGTAATTGATCAACACAGACACCCTGTTATAAAGACAACACTCTGGTAATTTTGTAAAGAAAATGTAAACAGTATTCTTACCTTCAGAAAATTTACAAGCTGGACATTACAAGTTCATTGTTTCTGAGTAGATTTTCTATAAATCCCCAGGTCTAAGCAGAGTCCTCTGTATCTATGCAGTAAGGGGTGTTCTGGGAAGTGTGTAACATCTGACTCTCAGGAAAAAGAGGAATAAACACCAGGAAATAAACATGGACTTGTGGGATTTGTGGGTTTCCAGGCCTTAAAGAGCCCCTTGCACCATTAGGAATGACTTCAAGAGCATAAGGAGCAGAAAAGCGAGTAATAAGAGGTAATGCGTTCTGAATATTTGTTACTTTTATTTTAAATGTAATTTATTTAACTTTAAATTTGTGCAGCATATTTTTAACTGGGAGCAGCTCAATTTATTATTACTTTTGAAGGAGGCAAAAGGAGAGAGAGAGAGAGCAGAGAGAATGAGAGAGACAGAGATGGAAACAGCTCCTGTGTGTTAGTTTATTCCACACATTCCTGCAGTGGCTGGGTGAGGGTTGCGGCTGACGTCAGGAACCAGGAACTCCTCTCCATCTCCCATGAGGAGGGGTGAACCCAGTTACTTGAGCTGCCGCCTCCATGGGCCTGCAAAGGCAGGAAACCAAAGTCAGGAGTAGAGCCTGGTATTTACTCTGGGCTCTGCAGTGCAGGACATGGTATCTTAACTGCTGTGCTAAACGGCCACGCCAGTGAACTGAGTTTTTTAATGATTATATTTGAAGTCTGGTTTGCTCTGTTCCTGAAACTTGTTCTCAGGGACTCCTGTGAGTTGTTCCACACTGCTCTTTCCTCTTCTTAGACACCAGGACAAGTGGACTAAGTGAAGGTCTCATTGAGAGACATGGAAATGAAGCAAAACAAGGAGGGAGCCATCTGAGGCTCTAAGCATCAGCAGACCAGGCAGTGCGTCTGTCCTTGAGGGACAGAAGGAGGGACGGGAGTGTGTTTGGAAGTGTCCTGGTCTGCTCTGCGTCTGAGGATAGTTTGCAAGGCCATCCTGGAGTACTGGAGCCAAAGCTGGCCATTGGAGGGCTTCATGTTGGAGGGAGAGGCCTAGCCTCCTGTTCTTGCCCTGAGTGGTCTTCCCTGTGAGCATCCCATGGGGGCCGTGGCTCAGGGACAAGGTCAGGGAGGATTTTAGAGGCGAGCTAGTGGAGCTTCCTAGAGGGGCTCCAGGCACAGTCCAGGAGGGAGCCAGCTGCATCCTGCTGTCTCATGGCTCCCCAACCTGCTCCATGGGCTTTTTAAATACCAGTCTATGACCGTGTGGTTCCTCTCCCAGTGTCCCAGGTGGCTCCCAGTGTGGTTCAGCCTGACCTTCAGACTTTCCTGTAAAAACGAGGCTTCAAGGTTTGGCTTCATTTTTCTTCCCATCTTCAACTCTGCAAACCTTCTGCCCTCCACGTCCACCAGGCTCCACTTTCCTCTCTATAGCACACCCCATCTGTACGTACATCCAAAGAACATTCCGTCAGCATTCACTCTGCCTAACGACCTTGGGTTCACGTTCAGTGAGAAGATTTGAACTTCATGGAAGGAAGACACAGATAAGTAGACAGCGTTGAGAAACATAGAAACCCCCCTAAGCAGCAAGATCATGATGGGAACTTACTCAATTAAATTTTAGTTGAAGAGCAGAGTCATAAAAACCATATACATATGTATTTATGTAGTTAGACCAGATTGGCAAAGTTTTGATCTTTTTTTTAAATATTATGAGTATAAAAGATGATCTCTTTGTACTTCAAAATACAGTCTTTCATACCTGCACTTTAGGTATTTTTATCTCAAGTTAAAATAAGCATGCAGGAAGTCATTTGTCTCCATTGTGTGAAGTTGTGTCTACTTATTGGGGTCCTACATCATACTGGGTTGTCTAACTCTTATCTAATTTTACTGCATATTTGGGTAACTTGATTTTTTTTCTTTCTGGAGTATTCATGTTACTCTATATCCTTATGAAGTGACACTTTTTCTTTTGATGCTCACCTATGCGTGTTTTTCTGATTGTCCTCAGAGTCGGTGCAGGCACGGGAGGGGGAAGTGTCAGGGGAATATGTCCCAGCTGTGGCTGAGCAGGGCACTGCAGGGAGTGCGCTCAGAGACTCCCCCCTCACCAACTGCCTGGCGTTGGGGAAGTTGCCTCAGCTTCCTTGGCCGCAGCACTCAATTCCATAGAATTAATTCATGAGGATTGTACAACCTAGTATATGTGAAGATGTTTAAAAATAACAGACCTGTTATAACCTGTTATAACCCTAATGCAACACATACTAGGTGCCTCCACCCCAGTCATCACTATCACTCTCTTCACAACTACTGAGAGTTGCTGTGAACACACTTGAGGCCAGACTCATTTCACAGTGTCCGGTAGGCGGAGCCTGAGGAGAAAGAGACGCGGTGGGATCCTGCAGTTCTAGAGCAGGAAGCCTGTTGGTTGAATCCCTGGAAGCCTGGGTGCCTGGCCCAAAACACGGAGTTCAGGAAACACAGATGGTGCTATCAGGGGTGAGCTGCCCCAAGCTGGAAACCCGCCCAGTCATCTGCATAAGACGAGCCTGGAAGAAAATTCCAGGATCCTGAAGAGAAGGAAAACAAATATGCTGTGTTTTTTTTTTTTTCTTAGAACAAGCAACAAGCATTGCCATTATTCTGTACTACAAAACATGGCATTTTATTTAGTTATTTTTCAGTAGATTTTCGTTCATTTGCTAGATGCATTGTTAGACATTAATTGGAACCATACGCCAATTAGAAGTCAAATTGCACAGTGCCACCTCCTAAGAAAACTAATTTTTCACATGGATAATTGCCATCAGGCTGGATTTGTTCTTTTTAGCAATTACTTGTCCTGTATTAGCAATTCAAATAATATTTCATAATTTCTTTGCCTGTGCAAGCATGCAAAATTAACAAAAGAGAGGAGAGGTTTAATGTTTGATTGAAAAAATATACTTTTAATGGATTTGGAATATAGTTCTGCTATTTAATAGTTTATCTGACCACAAATGTTATTTTCATTCTCAGACTAAGCTCAGTAACCAACCATAGCGGCGTTTATTTTCTCAATGCCTTTCTCGTGGTCACACCAACTTGGCAAAGTTTTGATCTCTTTATTCAGATAATGTGAGCATAAAAGATGATCTCTCTGTACTTCAAAATAGAATCTTTCATACAATGTAAAATTCATTAACTTCCATTTTAGAGTCAGTCTTCCACAGCCTGATCTCTTGTGCTCAGTTAAAGTGATTTGGGGTGGAATTACTTGCCTGAAAATATAAAGTAGACTCAAGCTACTAATATAATGCTGTGATAACTCCACCACGTTTCTAATTGAACTACATAAAAACAAGTTGCAAAAATAGGAGCAGATCATTATTATAATTTACTCTAAACTTACAACTTTGTTTTAGATGTTAGAATTGAGTTATTTTTTCCTTTAATGCTATAGAACCTAATTCATTTGTTGCAGTCACATGGATCTTAGCAGAAACATGTTGTGCTTTCCCTTCTTAAACTCGTGTATCTGCAGGTAGTTTGACCGTGTGTTGGTGAGTGGTCGAACGCCCTGGGTGTTCATCCCTGCCCTGCAACGTCTTGACTAGGGGGTCCTGTAAAACGCTGCAAACAGAAGCTCATGTTCTAAGTTATTTGATCAACCCAACCAGCTGCATAAATGCTCTAAAGAAAACAAAATTACTACCCATCCACAGTATCCTCAGTAATTCTGGTAAAAATAACTTGCATGTAGTTGAAGAGTTTGATTAGCACAATGTTCAGTAGTTGAGAGTGATGTCTCTCTGGGCACTGCCGCAACTTGGGGGATGCGTGGGGCATCCCTGCCGTGTCGTTGAGGGAACTGGCATCTGTGAGCTTATGCGTTACTGCTGTCTTGGTTTCAAGTGGAGAAAGTTGACCTTAAACTTTGATGAGGAAACGTGTTGCCTTATTTAGCTAGAGATGATGTGGGACACGCACCAGCTCCAAGGAGAGCTACCGACGCCAGTCCCTGAAGGACTGAAAATTACCACTCTGGTCAAGCTTCTTTCCTCCTCCTCCACCATATAGCTTTCTTCATCTTTTTCATTGGAAATGTTGGTGTAATTTTTTTAAAGATTTCATTTATTTATTTGAGAGGTAGAGTTATAGACAGTGAGAAGGGGAGACAGAGAGAAAGGTCTTCCTTCCGTTGGTTCACTCCCCAGATGGCTACAACAGCCGGAGCTGTGCTGATCTGAAGCCAGGAGCCGGGTGCATCTTCCTGGTCTCCCACGTAGGCGCAGGGGCCCAGGTTCTTGGGCCATCTTCTACTGCTTTCCCAGGCCACAGCAGAGAGCTGGATTGGAAGAGGGGCAGCCGGGACTAGAACCAGTGCCCACATGGGATGCTGGTGCCGCCGGTGGAGGATTAACCTATTGCTCCATGGCGCCGGCCCCAGGGCCATTTATTTTTATAATAACTTTTGCTTACATACATATTATTCATGGTCACTGCGATTTGAATTGGGATTCTCATAGAGTTGTTTGTTCATTTCTTTAGTAAATACTTAATTAGAACCTTAGACTGTGCACACTGTCCTAGGACATTAACTGAATGAGCAGACAAAATCTCTCCCCTCAAGAGGAGAAAAAGATAGGAAACAAATACATCATTTCCCCAGTCCTTCAAGTCAACCTAATGCCTTTCTTGGTTTATTACAGCTAATGAATTCTCTACAGCTAGTTGAGGTTGGCTTCAGTCATATGCAACAAGAAGAAACCCACTATGTATATCTCGCTGGTGTAATAAAATGTCAGAGGTGATTAAGACTTCCTGTATATCTCAAGGTGTTGGTGAAGATCAAAGCAGAAAGCTTGGCCTGGGAAATGGCCGTGTCCTTTGTTTTTAAAGCTACCGTATTTCCAGTAGCAGCGTCTCTACTGTTCTGTGTGCCTACATGGCTGTAATGTGCATAAAGAGCTTCAAGACACGTGACTGTCACACGAGTGACTTCCAGGGCAGTGACGGGCATCATCTGACTCTGTGCCAGTCTTTGGGCCTTTCAGGGAGAGGGTGTTGTGGTTGGTGCTTGTCCGGGAGGACTCAATGCCTCAGGGTTCTACGCCCACCTCCCTTATGTTTCCAGATTCTCCCCACTACACACACACACTGCTGTAGATGCCCGGGTCTCCTCATGGTCAGAGACCATGTGGTGGTCTGCGCACCACCTGGTGCAGGCCACCCTCACCCCTGCATCCTTGCCCCAGCCCTGTGGCCCTGGGCCTTTAGGCTGACCTGTCAGGTCTGTAATCACCTGCTAACAGCTTCAGCCTCATTAGCTCTCTCCTTTCTTGGAACAGTCAGTGCATTTCTGTGCTTTTATCAGGAATTTGCACGTTGTTTTTCTAAGGGATTTTATCTTAGATGGAAATGGGGTTATCAGGCCAGCTACATGGAGGGAATGTTTGATCTTCTTCTTGGAAATTTTTAATAGATATTTGCATTAAAGATTCAGAGAGGCTGTGTAATGAATAAATACATAGTTCTTTAACTCATGCTTACCCTGATTTACAGATCATGAACCTACCTCTGTTCTCCCAACTCAGGACACATATTAACATCCTTGGAATCCAAATTGGAGAATGTTAGGCTCTCTGTCCATGAGGGTCTTCAAAGTGCTCATGGAAAATGTACCTTATGAAAATTTCATGCATAGATTTTTAAAAAATATTAATTTATTTTTTGAAAGAGTTACAGAAGGAAAGAGAGATCTGCCATCCGCTGGTTCACTCCCCAAATGGTTTCCATGGCCGGAGCTGGAATGACCCAAAGCCAGGAGTCAGGCTTCTTCCAGGTCTCCCTGTGACACCAGGAGCCCAAGCACTTGCACTATCTTTTGCTGCTTTTCTAAGCCATTAGCAAGGAGCTGAACGGGAGAGGAACAGCCAGGATTCAACTGATGCCCAAATGGGATGCCAGCACTGCAGAAGTAGCTTAGCCCACCAAGACACAGTGCAGGCCACACATACACAGTTTTCAAATTGTTTTTGAACAACATAAGCTTATTTTTTTAAATTTAATTGTTCTCTTTTTGATGAAGCCTTTACAAGCCATTTTTGATGTATTTTTAATTTCATTTAGAAGTGGGAGAGAGAGAGAGAAAGAGGAGAAGAGAATAAAGGAGGAAGGGGAGGCAGGGGGAGCGGAAGAGTGGAGTGGAGAGGAGAGAGGAGAGAGGAGAGGAGAGGAGAGATGGGAGAGATGGGAGAGATGGGAGAGATGGGAGAGATGGGAGAGATGAGATGCCTCACATCTGCTGGCTCACTTCCCAAACACTTACAAGTACAAGCACCCAAGACCGGGCCAAGATGCATCCAGGAACCTGTAGCTCTATCTGAGTCTCCTGTGTGGGTAGCAGGGACTCAAGTGCTTGAGTTTAACCTGCTGAGTCCTTGCCTGTGTGTTAGCAGGGCGCTAGGTCCAAGAGGAGGGACCAGGACTTGAACAAGGCACTCCAGTATGGGATAAGGGCACTAGGTGGTGATTTAACCACTGTGCCAAATGCCTGTCCCTAAATTCATTTTTTCCATGAAGTTTCTGAACTGCCCTTCTTCTTGGGTAATTTGTGTTGTTTCTCAACTTGATTTATGTGCTGAGTGTGAGCCAGGGACACGTCTGATTTCTTTTGATCTTTGACAGCAGTTATTTCCTGGAAAATGTGTAGCATGTGACTAGTTAATCATACTCATTTAATGAAAGTGTGAAGAAACATCTTATTGATTGAGCAGACATGGGTTGTGCAACGACCTTGACATTGGAATATACATCAGACTTTACAATCAATTAGTCATGCTACTTTGAACAAATGACCCAATGTCTTTGATCATTACTCAGTTATCTGTATAATGAGGAGCCTACTGACATTATTGTCATAATTTGGGGAACAGGAACATAACATTCTATATGGTGGAAGGCTTATTCGATGATGATTTTCTTGTATTTCATTTTAAAGGTCAGTGGACAAAAGTTTAAATCAACGAGAGGCAGTCTTAGTTTGTAAATTATACAAGTACATTTAGTGGGAGATTTTTCTCTTATTTTAAAATGACAGGTTGGCCTGTCCACATCAGTGGCTAAACACAAAAACCGCTCAGGAATTTATTAATTATACCAGTCCTTAGATACTACCCAGAATCTTCAGATTCAGAGTTCTGAATGTACGCTCCAAGAATCTGGCCTCTGTTTTCCTCAGATCGCCTAAATGATGCTATGTAATGTTCCATGTCTTGCTTTTGGGACTCCCTGGGTGTGTGTGGTGGGATGGATCGTCTTTTCCTGTCTCATTGATTTCCCACGTGTGAACACAGTCATAGTTCATTTCTTTAACAGTCTGGCCGTTAGGATGCACAAGTCTGTTGCTGGATTAAGTGTGGTACAAGCATGTGTGCCTTTGTCTCCTCTGGTTCCTGCTGACACCCTGGTAAAGTGTCATTCAGTAAGTACAGACCCACCAGGGCAACTAGAGAGGGAGAAGGGAGGGGAGGGAATAGAACTATGAGCCTGCGCTGGGAGGTGCGGTGAGGGTGAAAGAACAGCCTGGTGAGAAAGAACTCAGAGACGAAGCGGAAGACCGAGTGCTTGCAGAGGGTGCCGACGAACAGCAGCCGCATCTTCTTCGAGGAACTCCGAGATGCTGGGTTGGAAGTGTCACTCGGTGCAAGGAGGAATTGAATGCTGACTCCTGCGTCTCTCCTTGTGCCTGACTTCCCTTCTCTTCCACCTCAGAGAAGTCTAGACTCCAAACCCAAGGAGGGTAATTGAGCACGTATCCCAAATTCTGAAATTCCCTGGCCTCTCCCTAGACACCATGGGCAGCTGTGCATTCCCTAGAGACAGAGGGGTGAACAGAAGCAGAGTCCCCTCCAGTAGCAGGAGCCGCACTGCCAACCATGCTACAGTAAAACACTGCCCAGAGCTTGGCCACCGTTGTGTGGGGGCCCAAGGGCCTTTAGCATCTTCTTACTAGAATTTGGTTGGCAGGAGAAGACCACCAGAGACATGAACGTGAAGGAGGAAGCCGGCATTGTGGTGCAGCAGGCTGTGATGCTGCCTGAGATCCTGTAAGGGCACCAGTTCCAGTCCCCGCTGCTCTGCTTCTGGCCTAGCTCCCTTCTGCTGTGCATGGGAAAGCAGCGGAAGATGGCCCCGTGTTTGGGCCCCTGTACCTAGGAGGGAGACCTGGAGGAAGTTCGTGGCTCCTGGCTTACGTCTGGCCCATCCCCGGACCTTGGGGCCATCTGGAGAGTGATGGAAAACCTCTTTCTCTTGGTCACTCTGCCTTTCAAACAAATAAACCTTAAAAAAAGAAGTAAGGAAATATCAAAACACACAAAGCAACAGGAGAAATGTTAATCTGGAGAATATAAAGATAACAAAAGAAGACGTATTTTAAAAGTGACATCTTTAGAGAAATAAGAACAAATTAATCCATAAAGGAAAAGACTTTAAAGGAATAACAAAGGAACTCATCATCACGATAATGTTCTTTTTCTTTCTTTTTTAAATTTATTTGACAGGTAGAGTTTTATAGATAGTAAGAAAGAGAGAGAGAGACAGAAAGGTCTTCCTTACGTTGGTTCACTCCCCAAATGGCCACTACAGCCAGCGCTACGCCGATCCGATGGCAGGAGCCAGGTGCTTCTCCTGGTCTCCCATGGGGTGCAGGGCCCAAGTACTTGGGCCATCCTCCACTGCACTCCCGGGCCACAGCAGAGAGCTGGCCTGGAAGAGGAGCAACCGGGATGATGGCACCGCAGGCGGAGGATTAACCAAGTGAGCCACGGCGCCGGCCCCGATAGTTTTCATAAATGAAAATCGAAATGATTAAATTTAGAAAGAATGTTAACAAATCGGTACGCTGTGACAGACGTAGTTCTGTCTGGGCTGGCGTGTGACTCGGCGGGTTAGGCTGCTGCTTGTGATACCAGCATCCCACTTGGGAGCAGTCGTTCAAGTCTTAGCAGCTCTGCTTCCTATCCGGCTCCCTGCTGATGCTGCTAGAATGGCAGCAGAGGATGGTCAGAGTCCTTAGCCGCTGTCACCCCTGTGGGAGGCCTGGACAGAGCTCCAAGCTCCTGAGTTTGCACTGACCCAGCCAGGTGATTGTGGCCAGCTGGGCAGTGAAGCAGTGGCTGCAAGCTCTCTCTGATTCTTTGTCATTCTGTGTTTCAAATAAGTGTGGGGAGCAACTCGGACTAGACTAAGTTACTGGAATTAAGACTTATTCTATGCATCTGCTCTCCCACAATATGGCGCTGGGAGAGGAGGAAACAGCTTCTACACAGCTGCCTCCAGTTCAACCAATAAACTGCAGGACCTGCTCCTGATTGGAGGAGAGCAGCGTACTCGGTGTCTGGGTAGCAGAGTTGGGATTGGTGGAAGAGGACTATAAAGGAGGAGAGAGACAACATGCACCAGGAACATCTAAGGGGAACATCTATCTGAAGGAACACCTGAGCAGCCCCCGAGAGAGCCGGCCTGCGGTGTGCTGCTCCCCCGCGGAAGTGGGGAAAGTGGCAGGGGGAGCCGCCCTTCCACGGAGGTGGAAGGGTCAGCAGCCCACCCGGGAAGAACCAGCAGCAAACCTGGGAAGGGCCGAGCAGACAAAAGAACAGCGCAGGGTCCTGTGTCGTTCCTCCGCGACTGGGGGAGTGACAAATAAGTAAACTAAATCTTTAGGAAAATTAGGCAAATTATGAGAAAGTTTCAGAGTGAATCAAGGAGCTCCAACATCTGCTTAGCAGAATTTCTGAAAAGCAAAGGAAACATACTGGTGAAATTTCAAACGAACGATGCAATAAAATCTCTTAGATTTGGGCATAACAAGGCTAAAAAATTCCCACCGGGTTAGGCACAGAACATCAGGCATCCCAATTCCATTTGGCCTACTATGAAAAAGTAATCTAGACTGAGAATATTACTAACAAACTCTCAGCTAAGAGAGCATGTTCCATAAAGACATCTCAAGGAAAGCAAAATTGCAGACATTCTTGGTAGGCTGTGGGCGTGCCCTCTCGCCAAATGGCAGAGCGAGGCAGGACAAGGAAGACGTGTGTCCCTGGGCAGCAGCTCCTGTGCATGGTTAAGGGAACCCTGAGGGCAGCGGGGTTGTAGCAGGCCTAGAGCAAGGCAGGGCAGGAGCAGCAGAGCAGGAGGCCAGAGGCTCCAGGAGGAAATTCTGCACAGGGAGCAGGGGAAGTGCCGTGGGTGACACCGAGGGACACCTCTGGGGAAGGCTTTGAATGTTGAAGGTGGAACCACATAGCTGTAAGAAACGATAACAAAGTGCTTTTCAGTTGTCGCTAGGAAGGAAATCAAAACATCCTATGAGAGGAAAGCTTAGACGTTCTGCCTAACTTTGATTAAAAGTGAATATTATGGTATGGATAAGAACTGCACTGATGATTTGTTTTATTGATGATTATGATGCACGGAACTTAGTGTCACAGGCCCGGGGCAGGCCGATGTTGCAGAACGTGCCCCCAGGGAGCCAACGCCTTCTCTACTATGAAATGAAGTCAGAATGCGGTGGTTAAAGTTCATCAGCGCAGGCGTGGGCGTTTGGTGCAGTGGTTAGAATGTTAGTTGGGATGCTCACATTCCATAGCTGAGTGGATTCAAGCCCCAGCTCCGTTTCCAACCCGGTGTCCTGCTGATGTGCACCCTGAGGTGCAGCATGTGATGTGTCAAGTACTTGGGTCCCTGCCACCAACATGGGGGACCCAGGTGGAGTTGCAGGCTCCCCGCTTCAGCCTGGCCCAGACCATGATGATGAGGGCGTGGATGGAGTGAGCAAGCAGGTGGGAAATTTCTCTCTACCTGTCTGTCTCTTTGCCTTTCACATAAAAGCAAAATAAAAATTGAAGACATCATGAACTCAGACATGGCAAAATAGACTTATTATAGGGACCGTTGGCAACATCTATCAGAACTATACAAGTTAATGAGATGATTAGTTGAGGTGGGTGAGGAAGTATAGTCACGTGGAAGTGGTCTTTCCCACACATCTGTTGTTGTTATTTCATACTGACTCTTAAAAATTCTTCATTTTACTATGATTACCAACAGGTAAAATTTAAAATGCATAACTATTTAATGATAGAATAAAGCTTTTTTTTTTTTTTGCTTCTGAAAAGTAGGAAAAACAGACTCAGTCATGACATTTTATATCTGTTGGAAGGTTTTCATAAAATGCCGTGTGCGGGGATCTGCGTGACAGTTAGCAGCATTAGGTGTTCAGCAAATTAGTTTTCTGTGCTGTATTTATTTTTAACTATCATAAGATCTTGTTATAAATGAAAAATCCTTCAGTAGGGGCTCTGAAGGCAATTGTTCTTTGGAGAGAGTGTCTCTAAAATGTCATTATCGTTAATGGTATCACCCTAAGAGGTAATAACCAGGCAGGGCTCCTGCCCAGAGAGTCCTCCCCGGTGGCTTGGAGAGGAAGGTGTGTGTGCTCGTCTCCAGACTAAGAGGAAAGGGTTTCAAAATCATTGTTGAAGGCACATAACCTCAAGGTGAGGTGTGAGCCTAGGGGAAGAAGGAGAATCGGGGAGAACAAAACACGCATTTTAAAATGCACATCTTGTTTGGATGTGGGGAGGCCAGCAGCAGAAGAGGATTTTTGCTGTCCCCAGGAGGAGGGGGACATGCCACGTCACGTGAGGTCAGGGAGCGAGAGGACAGCCGGAACAGGAGCCATTCTTGAGACTTCTGTGGGAGAAGACGAGGCAGGATGAGCAGCTCCAATGACTTCCGCAGATTCTGGAACGGGGGATGTCCTCATTGTCTAGTACCTGACCCTGAACTCCTTTGGACAGGGGATTTTTGGAACAAGTCTGGAGGATGAGCTCTGGCGTGGCATGGCTCAAGGTCACGAGAAAGGTGTGACACGCTCCAGGTCATCTGCTGTCTCTAGGAATTCCCTAGCACTGGGATGGACACTCTCCCCAGTTACTAGGATCCCCACTGTCGGAATTTATGAATCTAGACAGCAAGGAGACAGTCAATATCCACGTTAGGCGGGAGGATCATGGAGAGGCAGCCACGGGACAGAAAGGCACAGTGAGTGAATGCAGATTTTCGGGCGCTGTGAGACTGCGTGGATCTCTCCAGTGCCCTGGGAGCATTTCCCGGTTTTTCCTTCCAGGAGCTTCATCATCGTCCCAGGTCTCATACTTAAGTCTTTAATCCGTGTGTGTAGATGATGAGTGATAAGGGCCTAGTTTGTTCTTCTGTATGTAGAAACCCACGTTTGCCAGCACCATTTATTGAAAAGATGGCTGTTACTCCAGTGTGTGTTTGACACGTTGTCCAAGACTCGTTGGCTGTAGATGCATGGGTGTACTTCTGGAGTCTCTGTTCTGTGCCAACACTGTGCTGTTTCAGCGAGTGTAACGTAACGGCATGGTTTAAGTCAGATCGTGGAATTCCACCTGCTTTGTTCTTTTTGTTCAGGAGTGTTTGAGTATTTGGGACTTTTTGTTTTTCCATATAATAATAGTACTTTTTCTAGTTCTGTGAAGAATTTCATTGGCATTTCGATAGGGATGTTTTGAATCTACAGATGGTATTCAGCAGCATGGCTGTTGTAACAACAGTAATAATTCCCTTAATTCATGTGCATAAGATGTCTTTCCATTGTTTTTAATGTGTCCTCACTGTCAGTCATCAATGATTTGCAGTGTTTATTATGCAGATCTTTTACCTCTTTGTTGAAACTTATCCCTGAATATTTTGGGGTAGCTTGCTAGATTTCATTTTCAGATAATTTATATTAGAATATGGAAATGATACACGTGTTTCTATGTTGATTTTGTATCCTGAAACTTTTCTGCCTTCATTTATTAGCTCCAATGGGTTTCCGTGCTGTCTGGAGTTTTCTCTGTATGTAAGTTCATATCAGCTGCATTAGTGCCATTTTGACTTCCTCCATCCCAGTTTGGATGTCCTTGGTTTCTGTCTTGCTTGCTTACTCCGGACATTGAAATGGACAAGAATATTGTGGGTAACACATCAGAAGCAGAGGACACAAAAGCAAAAACACTCCTAATGCATTATGTAAAAGTCAAGAGTTTCCGAACAGCAAAGGAAACAATCACCAGAGTGAAAGGACAATGTGGCCGGCGCCGCGGCTCACTAGGCTAATCCTCCGCCTTGCGGCGCCGGCACACCAGGTTCTAGTCCTGGTTGGGGCGCCAGATTCTGTCCAGGTTGCCCCTCTTCCAGGCCAGCTCTCTGCTGTGGCCCGGGAAGGCAGTGGAGGATGGCCCAGGTGCTTGGGCCCTGCACTCCATGGGAGACCAGGATAAGTACCTGGCTCCTGCCATCAGATTAGCACGGTGCACCGCCCACAGCGCGCCAGCCGCTGCGGCCATTGAAGGGTGAACCAATGGCAAAGGAAGACCTTTTTCTCTGTCTCTCTGTCTCTCTCTCTCTCACTGTCCACTCTGCCTGTCAAAAAAAAAAAAAAAAAAAAGGACAATGTACAGGATGGGAAAAGCCATTTACGGACTATACATCTAAAAAAGGTTAATATCTAGAATATTTAAGGAAGTCAAGCAACTCAACAGCAAAACAGCAGCAATAACACAAAGAAAACCAAAACAACAGCAACCAACTAGAGAAAAGTTAGCTTCTTTAAAAATGAGACGTAGGGATCAGTGTTGTGGTGTAGTGGGCTTAGCTGCTGCTTTTGATGGCAGCAGCATCCTCTCATATGAGTGCTGGTTCGAGTCCCAGCTGCTCCACCTCTAATCCAGGCCCTTGTTAATGCTCCTGGGAAAACAACAGAACATGGCCCAACTGTCTTGGGCCCCTCCCACCCTTTTGGGGGACACAGATACACAGATGAGGTTTGAGGCTCTAGGCTCCTGGATTCCGCCAGGGGAGTGAACCAGTGGATGAAAAACTTTCTCTCTCTCTCTCTCTCTCTCTCTCTCAGACTCTAACTTTCAACTATCTACATAAATCTTTTTTTTTTTTTTTAAATGAGCAGACCTAAATAGATATTTCTTAGAAGGTGGCATACTCGGTGCATACAAGTATGTGAAACAATGCTCAACATTGCTGCTCATCAGAGCACACAAGCCAAAGTCACAATGAAATATAATCTCACCATCTCTTTGGTCTGCCCATTGTCCGAAGGACGAAAGATACCAGGTGCTTGCAAGAGTGCGGAGAAAAGGAAACCATTATACATTGTTGATGGGAAATAAATTAGTGTAGCCATTATGGAAAATAAAGTGGATGTTTCTTAAAAATTATAACTAAACTGCCACGTGAGCAGCCAATCCCACTACTGGAGATCTGAGTATATCCAATTTGAATGACGTAAGAAGGGAAGCCTGCATTCCCAGATTGCAGCACTGTTGACAGCACCCAAGAAATGGAAGCAACATGTCCATCAGCTGACGAATGGATGAAGAAAATGTTGGAAGCGAAAGTACTTCACAATGTTTATGGAAATGTTGGTTTAAAAGATGCATTTATTTTGGTGTAATTTTTTGAAAACTATGCACAGACTTTTCACAGTATACATTTCCATTAACTTTTTCAAAGCACCTTGTATATCAAGACTGGAATACTATTTAGCTATGGGGAATGAAATACCGTTATTTACAACAACATAGTTGTAGATGGGGGTTGTATGTTAAGTAGAATGAGACAGGTACAGAAAGGCAGTCATCTGTATGAGCTCATTCATACGTAGAATCTAAAGTTGACTTCGTAGAAGTGGTAGAACAGCTGTCAGAGGCTTGGGCAGGTTTGGAGTTAGGAAGGGGGTGAGAAAAGGTTGACTGTTGCATACTAAGTTAAAGTTAGGGGAAATATGTTCTTGAGTTCTTTTGTGGAGTAGGGTGACGTAGACAATCATCATGTACTGTGTATTTCATACAATCTAGAAAATATTTTTAGGTTTTCTGTGATTTAAACATTACACAGAGTATACATGAGAGTACCTCAAAATGTTCAAGAAAATGGAATTAAATGACAAGTTCATTTTGGTGCAAAATGTTGAATTCCATGCATAAGAAGGAATCTTCAAAACTTCCATGGAAAGTGGGTGTTAGAGAAAACTCTGCATGGATTTCAAAAAATTTTGCACCATAGTGAACTTATTTTTGGCTCCATTTTTCCATGAAGTTTTTCAACCACTCATGTACCTGTGTGAAAACATAAAGATGCAGTTTTAATGAGCGAGTTCTTAAAAAGAATCATTTGGAACTTGAGTGTTTGATGGCAGGGGGCATGTGGGCTCCTCAGGGCCTCTGGGGAGAAAACTTCTTGGCTTAGACATGGATAAGTCCCAGGGTGGAATAAAAGGTAGCAAGGATGTGAGTTTGGGCAACTCAAACTAATTCAGCACACGTAAGTGCATTAGGGTATGTGGGACAGTATCTTATACCCTGCAGAGGATTCAGAATATGGTGGAGCCTGCTATTTTGTAGATTATAGACATAGGCGAAAGGTGAGAGGTCCATATAAGACAGTGGACAGATAAGTCAAGTGTCTTGGTGGTGTCACAATCAGAGAGAAATGGGAAGAGGTGGCCAACAAAACAATCCTCCATTCCCACACCAAGGCAGACATCATGAATCGATCTTGATGCCCTTTGCCTCTTAGATCTCCCCTGAGATGCTGGTCAGTAGGTTCCCTGCTGCCAGTCGGTCAGAGTTAGCCCTTTTGTCACTGATCAAGGATAAAAGAAAGATTATGGTTTGACAAAGGAAGCGGAGAACCAACCTGGAGCAGTAATGCTTGTGTCCGTCTAAGCAGGATGGGAGAATTCTCACAGGTGTTTTGGATAACTGTCAATTGCTAGGCTGCAGGCAGGGAAGGGTGGAGGCTGGAAGATGGGGAGATGTAGGCAGTCTTGCTGGGATTTCAGCTCTGTGTCGGGAAGGGATTATGGGTAAAACCACGGAGCAAGAGATGCATCACACTGAGTGCTGTATGCAGTGGTAGTGATATTAACGCAGATAATATCCTCTGAGTGCTAAGCATGGCTCTAGCAAGGCAGTGTTCTGAGCATACATGTTCTGCATACATGTGTTCTGCATACATGTATGAATGTTTCAGACGTTACAGCTAATAAGATCTACCATACATTGCACATTTATAATTATTACATGTAATTATCAATACGTTTATTGTGTTATACATGTATAATGTTTGCTTATGTGTATGTTCATGTTCTAGGTATATAGATAATTTATAATGCATACTCTGCTTATTTTATATGTATGTATGTATATATACACACATACACACATATATATATTTATATATTGCTGTCATTTCCCATGATATTTGGGTAGCCAAAGTGGAAACAGGGATAAAATGACCTGTGAAGCTGTGCATTGACGATGAAGGTCAGAGGCTGGGTGTAGAACAGGCAGCATCTCTACACAGGCCCCATTCTTCGCTGAGATACTGCCCTGTGTCCCAGTAGTCGATGCCACTGCTCAGTGTGTAGGTGCTGAGACCCTCTCAGTTTCTGAGGTGGGGACTGAAGAAACCAGATGGTCTCCCCGAAGCAGTGCGGAGAGAGAGAGCAGTGTGGGTGGGAGCAGACCCCGTGCCACTTCCCTTGTGATTTTGTCCGGCTGTCATCCAGAAGCGCCTTTGTGAACTATCTGATGATTAATTAAGGACCTCCCAGTTCTGTTCCACACAAGGTCGCCGTTGCATGCTTGAAAACGTAACTGGAAGGCGCCTACGTCGTAGCTGTGTGCAGTGTGAGTTCTGATTCTTCCCCTTCCCATCACCTAAGCAACACTTGTGGTTCCGCAGCTGCCCTATTGTCACGGTTTATTCAGAGATGAGCGACTCCTGGTGAGAAGAGGTGAGGCAGCTGGTGCTTTGACTGACAGTGAGTTAAACTCAGGATGATCAGCTGTCTCATTGGAAGGGTCCTTCACTCAGGTTTTCTGCGTGTAGTCACACACGCTTTCCACCGATGTGCTTCTGAACCTTCCCTGGGTACCATGTGAATGCGTGTAGCAGGACGTCTTCCAGACAGATCTGGGGACCCTGAACTGTCTCCCTGAAGCCGTGCAGCATCTGTCTACTCTGCCTCTACCGCGGGCAGATTGGGGTGAGGCGACAGTTCTAAGTGGATGGAAGTTTGCCCCTTGGACGCAAAAGTCACTGCAGCTGCTGCACTGGGCATGCCTGGGGTTCTGCTTGGCTCTCTTGTTCTTTGCTGCGGGACCTGGGGTTCTGGGTTAGTTCTGATTGATTGGTGACCACTGCAGGACCTGGGGTTCTGGGTTAGTTCTGATTGATTGGTGACCACTGCAGGACCTGGGGTTCTGGGTTAGTTCTGATTGATTGGTGACCACTGCAGGACCTGGGGTTCTGGGTTAGTTCTGATTGATTGGTGACCACTGCAGGACCTGGGGTTCTGGGTTAGTTCTGATTGATTGGTGACCACTGCAGGACCTGGGGTTCTGGGTTAGTTCTGATTGGTGACCACTGCAGGACCTGGGGTTCTGGGTTAGTTCTGATTGGTCACCACTGCAGGACCTGGGGTTCTGGGTTAGTTCTGATTGGTCACCACTGCAGGACCTGGGGTTCTGGGTTAGTTCTGATTGATTGGTGACCACTGCAGGACCTGGGGTTCTGGGTTAGTTCTGATTGGTCACCACTGCAGGACCTGGGGTTCTGGGTTAGTTCTGACTGGTCACCACTGCAGGACCTGGGGTTCTGGGTTAGTTCTGATTGATTGGTGACCACTGCAGGACCTGGGGTTCTGGGTTAGTTCTGATTGGTCACCACTGCAGGACCTGGGGTTCTGGGTTAGTTCTGATTGATTGGTCACCACTGCAGGACCTGGGGTTCTGGGTTAGTTCTGATTGGTGACCACTGCAGGGCCTGGGGTTCTGGGTTAGTTCTGATTGATTGGTGACCACTGCAGGACCTGGGGTTCTGGGTTGGTTCTGATTGGTCACCACTGCAGGACCTGGGGTTCTGGGTTAGTTCTGATTGGTCACCACTGCAGGACCTGGGGTTCTGGGTTAGTTCTGATTGATTGGTGACCACTGCAGGACCTGGGGTTCTGGGTTAGTTCTGATTGATTGGTGACCACTGCAGGACCTGGGGTTCTGGGTTAGTTCTGGTTGGTGACCACTGCAGGACCTGGGGTTCTGGGTTAGTTCTGATTGGTGACCACTGCAGGACCTGGGGTTCTGGGTTAGTTCTGATTGGTCACCACTGCAGCCTGCTGGGCAGACAGAACACATGGCAGCAGGGCCTGGGCTTGAACTGGTGCCTCCCGAGGGCTCCGTGGAACTCATCCCTGGAAGCTCCAGGCTTTGATGATGGGTCTGTAGCCAGAGAACCTCGGAGACAGGGGACACAGACCCTTTTAGAGCAGCTTAGCTGTCATTTTTGTGTCTTCTGAATTTAATTTTAAATAAACACTGGACTTTATTTTGTTCACCTTTGCCTTTCCTTTGACTAGTAATTCATGTATTTTTTGAAGATTCCTTGCACAGTGGGCTAAAACAAAAGCACACAAACACTGTTCAGTGCCCTCACGACTGAACACTAGTTTTGTGCTGTACACTTTGGGCAAAGCTTTACATTTTTGCTTTTTTTGTTTTTCAAGCTCTACTGCAACACACAGATGTTTGTGGAAAAGATAATTAAAAGATAAATTTATTTTGACACAAAATTATTTTTTGAAATCCATGTGTAGGTTTTCTGTAACATGTATTTTTCATGAACTAATGGAAGACCCCTTGTCTGCATGAATTTCACATTTTTGACCACAGTGAGCCGTCTTGTAACTTTCTGAGGTACCCTCATTCAGTTGCTACCCATTTTACAGACAAGGAGAATGGAATGTAGAGACAGTGGCAGAAGCTGTATTGGCAATGAGGTGTTTTGAACTCCACAGATTCAATGATGCAAATAGGAACACGGATGTTTGAGTTCTGCTTGGTGCCTTAAGGTCTTCATGGTCCCACTCATGGGTCAGCAGTCTTTCTGCTGTGAAAGGTGGCACAGGAAAAGTTTTAGACTCTGTGGTCCACTTGGGACTATATCACAGCTCCTCTTATTACAACTGCAAGGCAAGTTGTAGTTGAATGGGTGCAGCCAAGCTCCTGTGAAACTTTGTTAGATGAAGCGGTGGTCTGGATTTGGAGTGCTGGGTGTAGTTGGCCAGCTCTGGTCTCACTGTCCAGCTTGATGAGGGAAGTCGCTGAGACTATGGCTGGGCCTGGAGCTGTCCAAGGTCTCAGAGGCAGGGATGACCAGGAGTGGTGCCTCCAGACTCCTTCCTACCCACAGTTTCATCTATTGTCCCTTGGGTCATCCCTCGGAAGACTCTTAAGTACCCCACCTAATGTGACACCTGCTATTTCTTGGTACCAGCGTATGGAGAGGGGAGGTTCTCTTTAGGCACACGAGGTTGTAGTACACCCTTTCCTCTGCCTCTCACTAAGCTCCTTTAAGAATCCCTTCTGAAATGACTCTGCTGATTCATTATATGGCCTTACAGGGCTCACAGATATCAAAGTTTCCATTTTATGAAAGTCACTGGGGACGCCTTACCAAAGTGATGGTGACTTCTAGACATGGCAGAGAACTGCGACCTGTGGTGTGAACGCATGCTGATTCTGCCCACGTGTGTCCTCATGGAGGCCCGTGGACTGCCCCCACGCATCCACAAGCTTTTGCGTCCGTCCCATTTTCGCTGACTACAAATTCTCCTTGAGCAGTTACCAGAACTGTGACAGCCTCTTCTTCATGACGAGAAAATGCCCGCTTTTGGTATTTGTCGGATCCCTTCATGTGGATTGTGTTACAAGTTTTCAAAGAACTCAGCTTGCCCTAGGCATTAACAGTGATGTCGGTAACATTTGCACTTTTTAACATAGGAACTGTATGGAGATAAGATCTTTTCACCATGACCTTCTGAAGTCTGAATCTGTACAAGGACACTTTGTTTTTCTGAGTGAACATCATTGGAGGGAGGTTTATCACATCACACCTGCTCTTTAGTGGAAGCATTCCATCTTCTTATCCAGTAAAATGGACCTAAGATTCCTAGGAAGCCAGTCATCATTTAGGCTCCACGTTTTATGCTTTGCACGCTGCTGCAATCTGATGCAGATGTTTTCACAGACTGCTTGTAAAAGGGTTAGAGGAAGTTGATCACAGAACTTCACAGTCGAGGGGGCAGAGAAGGCCCAGTGCAGGCCCCCCCGGTGTGGGTGGTGGTGAAGTCCTTCCTGTGCCCTCGCTCCTCTGTGGCCGTGTCCACCTCCTCGTCAGCCCACAGGGTTTCAGCAGCTGCTGGAGCTGTGTTGTCTGGGAGACTGAGAACACGGGGTTCCCCTTCATCTGTCTGTATGTGAAATACGAACTGGGACTCTGCTACCTCCAACTTGTTTTAAAAGATTTGTTTATTTTATTTGAAAGGCAGAGTTACAGAGAGGCAGGGAGAGAAGTCTTCCATCCACTGGTTTACTCCCCAGATGGCATGAGCTGTGTTGATCTGAAGCCAGGAGCCAGGAGCGTCTTCCAGATCTCCCACGCGGATACAGGGTCCCAAGAACTTGGGCCTCTTCTACTGTTTTCCCAGGCCATAGCAGAGAGCTGGATCAGAAGTGGAGCAGCCGGAACTTGAATCCACTCCCATATGGGATGCAGGCACTGCAGGTGATGTCTTTACCTGCTACACCACAGTGCCAACCTGGCTACCTCCAACTTTTTAAAAAACTATTTGTTTTTTTATTTGAAAGACAGAGTTAGTAAGAGAGAGAGGGTGAGGGAGAGGGAGAGAGGACACTTCCATCCATTGGTTTACTTACCAAATGGCCATAATGGCCAGTGCTGGGCCAGGGCTGGGCCATGCTGAGCCAGGAGCCAGGAACTCCATCAGATCTCCCACGTGGTGGGCAGGGCCTCCAGGACTTGAGCCTTCATCCTGCTGCTTTCCCAGAGGCATTAGCAGGGAGCTGGATGGGAAGTTGGAGCAGCGGGGGCTTGAAACAGCACTCATGTGGGATGACAGCTTAGCTTGGTGAGCCGCAACACTAGCCCATGTCAAACTCTCGTCTGAGAACGGCCTTCTGAATCCTGCCAGCGAAAAGGACCTAGGGGGATAATTGCAGAAACCAGGTAGCGTTTGCAAGGGTTTGCTTGTTCTTTATTTACTTAGATTTTAAATCCTAACTGGTGACCTTGCATACTGCATTAGTAAATTTTAGCTCAGTTGTAAACTTTTTAGCTCCTATTTTCCTCTGTCTTCATTACCCCCTACCTTAGGATCCCGCATTTTGTAGGGACTTTTGGTATACACAGCATTTTAAAATTGTTTTATTTTTAATATAATTAAGTAGATAATAATATCCTTTTCCATGGAATATAAGAGAATTCCTGCAATTTACCTATTTAGGATCTTTTTAAAAAATTTTAGGAGCTGGTGCTGTGGCACTGTAGCTTAAGCCTTTGCCTAAAGCACCAACATTGGTGCTGGTTCATGTCCCAGCTGCTTTTCTTTCAATCCAGCTCTCTGCTATGGCCTGGGAAAGCAGTAGAAGATGGCCCAAATGCTTGGGCCCCTGCACCTGCATGGGAGACCTGGAAGAAGCTCCTGGTTCGGATTGGCCCTGCTCTGGCCTTTGTGGTCATTTGGGCAGTGACATCTGGGTTGATTCTGTATCTCAGTTATTGTTACTTGAGCTGCTGTAACATGGGGGTACAGATAATTCTTTTGTATGCTGATTTCATTTCTTTGGGCAAATTCTCAGGCTGTGTCATATGGTAGAACTATATTTAGATTTCTGAGGAATTTCCATACTGTCTTCCAGATAGTTTTACTACTTTACATTGCCATCAACAGTATATAGGGAAGCTTTTTGTCCACATCCTGCTAGCATTTGTTATTTTTTTTTCTAGATGATGGCCATTCTAATTGGGGTAAGGTGAAACCTAATTGTGGTTTGTTTTTTTTTAAATTGAATTTATTTTTTAAAGATTTATTTATTTGAGAGTCAGAGTTACGCAGAGAGAGAAGGAGAGGCAGAGAGAGAGAGGTCTTCCATCCGCTGGTTCACTCCCCAGTTAGCTGCAATGACTGGAGCTGCCCCAATCCCAAGCCAGGAGCTTTTCCTGGGTCTCCCATGTGGATCATGGTCCCAAATACTTCCGTACTGCTTTCAGAAGCCATAGCAGAGAGCTGGATCACAAGTGGAGCAGCCAGGACTCTAACTGGTGCCCGAATGGGATGCTGGCACTGAAAGTGGTGGCTCTATCCAACATGCCACAGTGCCAGTCCCCAAGAATTTTATTTAAGGTATACAAATTTCATGTATTTCATGTGTACAGATAGAGGAACATAGTGATACTTTCCATTCCACCTTCTCTCCCACAATGCTCTCACCCTTTCTTCCCTCCCTCTGCTAATCCCTCTCTTACATTTTGTAATGATCTACTTTCAGTTTACTGTATATTCATAAGATTAACCCTATATTATGTGAAGAGTTCAACAAATAATAAGAACGAACGAACCAACACTGTTCCTCAACAGTAGTGACATGGGCTATAAACAGTCATCAAAGCTTGAAATGTCAATTTCACTCCTCTACATTAAATTTTTGGTGCTCTATCAGTTACCACAGATCAGGGAAATGTATGGTATTTGTCTTTTGGGGACTGGATTATTTTGCTGAGTCTAAAGGTTTCTAGTTGTACCAATTTTGCTGCAAAAAACAAGATTTCATTCTTTTATTTACAGCTGAGTGGTAGTCCATAGTGTATATATACTGTGATTCATTTATCCAATCATCAGTTTATGGCCATCTGCATTGCTTCCATATCTTAGCAATTGTGAATGGAGATGCTGTCAACATGGGGGTATAGGTAACTCTTTCATATGCTGATTTTACTTCCTTTGGGTAAATTCCCAAGAGTGGAACTGCTGTGTCATAGGCATTTCTCTGAAGGCTAGTGATCCGGAGCATTTTTTCATTTGTCTGTTGGCCATTTCAGTTTCATCCTTTGAAAAATGTCTGTTCAAGCCCTTTGCCCATTTCTTAACTGGATTGTTTGTTTTGTTGTTGATTTTGTTGAGCTCCTTATATAGTGTGGATATTTATTATCCTTTATCAGTTATAGGATTTGCAGATATTTTCTCCTGTTCTGCGGGTTGCCTCTTCAGTTTGTGCAGTGCAGAAGCTCCTCAGCTTCATGTAATCCAGTTTGTCTATTTTCGCTTTTATTGCCTGTGCTGCTGGGATCTTATCCAAGCAGTCTTTGCCTGGGCCAATGTCTTGCATTGTGAAGCCCCTCCCCTGTGGTGGAATGAGAAGGCCATGCCAAGATGGCCGCTGGCAAGTGAGTGTCAGTTACTCAGGAGTGGCTTCAGAACCCCCTGGAAAACCCCCTGGGAAACCACCTAGCAATGGAGCCTGCCTGGCAACAGGCTATGATTGGATGGCTTCAGATACTGCCTGGCGGCAGGCTGTGATTGGTTAGAGCATAAACTGCCTCTTGACCGGATTGGCTGCCTTGGCATTAGAAGCTGCTGCGCCAACGGAAATGAACGAATCTGTGGGCTGCTCGCCTCTGGCCCGCTTTCACTGACTCCCAGGGTCCGTGTGGTGATTCCGCGACTCTTGCCCTTACCATGCTCCTCCTCCCAGAACAAGTGAACCTCAACACTCCCCCACATTCAAGAGGTTCTGAGCTTCAGGTGTCAGACAGAGTGATCACCCAAGCACCCAGCTGCCTCATATGCCCCTCAGTTTCCTAGCCTATGTAGTCTGAAATTCCCAGTCACAGGGTGCAGGGGATCCATTCTCTGTTTCTGGAGACTCCCCATCCATGGAGCGAGCCACCGGTCCCCAGAGCCAGCTGCTTCCCTGACACAAGATTACTGGTGCTGTGCCTCGGCAACCTGAGTCTGGTGCTTTGGTGGCAGGTGGCAGTGGGGGAACCAATGTTTCCTCACTTTCCATTGCAAGGGTTTATTTGAATCTAGGTGACAGCTTCCGGAGGAGTCTTGATCCATGCTTGAGTTATGTTACCTGGGTCTTCCTCTTTTATCATAAATCGGGACCTTGGGAAGAGTCAGCCACAAAACTGCACAGTTCCCCTTCCTCTTTGGGGCTTTCTCACCTGTAGACTCATCTGAAGCTAACTGTCTTTGTGCCTTTTTCTTCTGGGTTTTCCCGATTTCTGGACATCAGAATATTGTGCCAGGATATTTTGGCACCTCTGATGGACTCTGTGGGATGTACCTGGCACGTTGCAGATAGATGTTAAGTGACGAATAAATCACAGTTTGGGTTGTAGAAACTAATTTCAGAGCTAATTATTCATGTGAGTAAAGGAAATGGTTTTCAAGGCTGGTTAAACTTGAAGTCTAAGCTGGTGGTATCCTTTGCAGAGTGGAGTGTCCACATACGGCCAGAGCTGGGAAGCCATCATTAGATCTTCCTCGTTTCTCCGAGTTTCAGTAATTCACTCTCTTTCTCTAAGACCCTGTTTCCTTTTGGATAACTTGGAAATGCATCTGATACATGGCTTTCAACAGGGGATGTTCTGAACATAAACTGGATCCTGTAGTGCTGATTCATGAAATATAACTACTAATTACGATGTTGAGGTTCAGGGACACTCAAATGCGTTGCTTTTATAATTTAGTTTTTTTTTTGATTAAGAAGATTTAATTTAGAAATACACCCACTTAAAATTAAGTGGCTGTTTCTGTGTCTTGGGCTTTCATACCTTTTGAATCAAATCACGTGCCTAGACATTCGGGACTGACATCCCCTGTGCTGTCTCAGTGCGTCTCTGATGGTTCCTCCTGCAGAGGAGTTTTCTTTTGCTCTTCGTGGATCCTTTCTTTATATTTGATTCCCTTCCTTGTGCCAATGCTTCTGAAATCCTTGCATCCACTGCAAATCTCATCCTTTCCCAGGAGTTTTTGAAAACTATGCTCTTGAGTAGGAGTTTTGAAAAAGTGCTTCTTAATGTTGCTTTGTGGATTTGAAATTAGGCAAAAGCAAACGAGTAAACTAAAGGAGACATGGGACACCTCACACTCCCGTTGCTCCTAGATAGAAGCTGTCATCACAGGACCTGGACCTAGCGTCCTGGGGGGAGGGGAGGGTGGGGCACCAGCACCTGTTTCATGGCGGCACACAGACGAAGGGAAATCGAATGGACTTAGCTGGGCTGCCTCCCGCCATCGATTAGCACCTGAGCTCCATCTTGACTTGTACTTGCTTTAGCTCAAAGCTACTCTTCGTTTTCCTAACATGGAACATTTATACTCAAAGGAACCATGAACACATTAAGTTTTAAGAAGATTAAGTTTCTAAATTTTTTAAATAATGCATGATTGGGTCTCGGTATTGGTTGTTATGCTTTTCCGTTTCCATGTGATCATTCGGTTCTCAGTGAACAGGCGATGGGTATTGGTGGTAGGTGGAGTGTTCTGATGGACATTTCCACCTAACACTCCTTGAGGATGATCCTGAGGTCTGACACTGACACTTTTGGGCTTCAGTACAGGTGACAATATGACTTTAAATCAACAGCATTAAACAGTCTGATGAAATACAATGGAGACACAATCTGTAGCTGCTTCTGATATGATGGTTTCCTCTCCCATTGCAGTGGTTTCTCCCTTCTATTCCTGATTTCCTTACACTCATAGCCTTTGCATCCCCTCCAGATTTCCCATTTGTTAATGGAGATTTTCTTCCCTGGACCTGTCCGAGTTTGTTTCTCTGCTTCTTGTCTACTTCCCCCTGCACTGGTTTCCCTCTTCAGTCACCCTCTGCTTCCAGGATTCCCCTTCCTCTGCTAGGAGCACCCCCTCCAAGTAGCACCTACTGGGAAAGATGCTGCTTAGGAGGTGGGTGCCTGTGCTGCCCTTCTGCAGGTTTCTCAGGTTCACGTTGATTCTTCACCTGTGAGCTCCTGCAACTCTGTTCTGTTTGTCCTTGAAGCTAAAGTTCTTGTCCACATCTTTGCCTGCATGACTGCTTGTGATGGCACGACAGGAAAGCCAGCCCCATATGGCTTACCAACACGGAGAGATCCCTGGATGGCCTCTCTCTTCCTCTTAGACTACCTCAAATGTTGCCTTCAAGTTGTAGTTTTCAGAATTTTCTGTTTTATTTTTCCACCTTGCTCTGTTTTCCTTAGGCTTGGTGCCTTTTAGAGCTGGCTGTTCTTAGGTCCCTAGCTGGTTCTTGTACCTCCCATGGATGTGCACTCCCTTTGACCACAGATGAGTACAGCAGCCCAAAGAAAGTGCGTTGGTCCTAGCACTGCCAGAGACACAAAACAAGCAGGAAACACAAGGAAGGAAGAAAAAGAAATTCTCTGAGATTGGACCTGTTTCCAGCATACACACACTGCCGTGCAGTGGGATGAGAAGCGAATCTTGCAGGGAGTATTCCTGAGTATAGATAAACAGTGTCCTTCCCTGAAGCCGGCCAGGTCCCTACAGAGAAAGCAGGAGCCTGCAGGAGGGGAGGGGAAGGCAGCGGGGAGAAGGTGGCTGTGCCACAGAACCAGGCATGGAGAGACAGAAGGTGAACGCCGTCCCTGTTGATTAGAAAGGGCCTGGAACGCTCTGCAGTTGGACATGCAGGTTCCTTCGCTGTGAGGTAGCTGGGTGATCACCTCCTGGTCTATTAGCAGTGAGTGTTCATGGGAACAGGATAAAGTGCTTTCCAGGACTGTGTTCTCAGCAGTGGGCCACAGCCAGTGAACCTGTGACTCTGACCCAGGATGGCTTATTGCATTCTCTTTCTGCATCCTTTCTTATATATTCAATGCAGTGTTTAATCACTTCTTGGAAAAACCTCTTTGGCAGAGCACAATACAGGCTGAGGGTCCCTGATTGATTCTGTAGCTATTATTCCCAGCCCAGTGTCACAGTTTTTTCCCCCCTATTCCTTTAAAAATCTTGGAAACTCAGTTTTGAGAGGGTAACGATCTTAGTTGCTATTTATAATTCTCAGCTCCCCATTAAACTCCCAGCCAAGGAAATATTAATCAGTTGCCAATAAATATCTCCAAGCTGCAGTTCACATATGTTTCTCTTGGAAACAGCATACGCTGGAGTGAAAACTGCAGAGTTATACTCCATGCACAAAACATTCCTGATATGAAGACTTTCATTATGCCTTTTGTTGGTAATGGGTGAGCTACTGCTTATAGCATAGAAAGTCGGTCGTTGGGAAGGAAAAAGATGGGTTACTCATTTCAGCAGGGGATGAGTTTGCTGCTTGCCGATGACTTGAGGGGGAAGGATGCTGTGTCTACTCTCAACTGCCTTCTTCACTCGCAAAAGTCATGGAGGAAAACTGTTCCCAAGTCCTCTGAGCAAGACCCAGAGGTGGCTTTAGGATGCCCTGGCTGTGCAAGCACTGGTCACCTCGCTAACCTCGGAAGATGACAATCCTGGTCACCTTACTCCTGCACTATGGAATTCATGTCAGGAAGAAGAGAGACAATGTGAAGAATGCTCTCAACCCAGTGCCTGACCCAGACAGAGCCCGCAGGGAGTGAATCTAGTGACATCATCATATGTTGTGATTTCCTCATCAGGTTCTACAAATGAGGAGAGTGAGGTTTAGGACTGTTGACTGACTTGTGCACAGTTTCACAGTCTAATGGGTGGCAGCTTCCTGTGAGGTCCCCAAATTCCTGCTTCAGTTCTCTGAACTGTGGCACTAACCTGTGAGTTCCCCTGTGCCGCTAGGTCTGCTTGTCCCTGCTAACCTGGAAGCAGGATTTATGGAGGAACAATCTCTGTCTATTCTTGCTGTGTTGTGTTCCTATGTAGTTTTTTGATTAGAGAAAACCACGATTGGTTCCCAAAACTGTTATCTAGTGCGGTGGACGCATTAATCTTTGAAGCATTCTGTGCAGCGTGTAGGCACCTTCTGTTCAGCCCCTCTTGAGTGCCCAGTGAATTCCGCACACACCCTGGGAATGACCACTGCCTGCTGCGATGGGCAGTGTGCTTGCCAACGAATCTGTTCACTCCAGAGTGAGCCGTTTGCTTCCACTCTGGGCCAGGGGTGGTTTCTCCCATCAGACATTCCAGACGCACACCTCTTCCTCCTCCTCCTGGATCTGGCATAGAGCAGAGAATCGTCACTGGTGTGCTAACATTCGTGATGTCATATTACACACGCAAATGAAATGACTGTCGGCAAAAATAATGACTGTCGCTCGTTGGGAGGATTAATAGCTACAATCTGCCCAGTTTCTGCTGAGCTGTAATTTAATTCAGTGGCGCGTATTAACTGAGGGAATTAATTTGGGTTTAATGATTGTGCGTGGATGGTAATACGCACAGTGATGATGTGTGTTTAGGTACATGGAGCCACCAACAGGCAGCGACGCTCATGCCCCTCTGTTGATAGAGAGGTCCTAAGGCTGAGAAGGCAAGTGCAGTGGGGCTTCCCAGGGCATGTCATCAGCTGTGCTGTGATGCAGAAAGAAGCCACTGGACTTGAGACAGAAGGGGCCCAGGGTGCATGGCATGCACCTGACGAGCCAAGTGTCCCAAGCTGCCACTGGAGAATGCAGAAGAAAACGGATGGAGCCTAGGGATTTAGGAGCCAAATGGATGGATGCGTGGGAAATGAGCTGGGCGAATGGCAGACTGCAGCTTTACATGAACAGAATAGCCGTAGTCAACTTTCTGTGTCTTCATTTAAAGACAGATTTACTTAAAGAGACACACAGGATTAGACCAGCATCTAAGAGCGACTTGGAGAGGCATGCACTGATGAACAGAATGTAAGTGGTTTGGGATTGAATACAGAAGAACGTCCTTTCACCACAGATGTTACAGTGAGCAAGCAAGCGTTCCGTAGACCAAGGGAGAAGGCAACCTCCCTGGAAGTTTGCTAATCTAAAGCAGCAATTGACGCCATGCAGTTCCTACACAGGTTATAAGGTGAGGATCTGTGGCTTTGGGAGCAGGCTGAGCTGCCGTCCCAGCTGCTGGGCAGTTAGCATTCCTGCCTTGGAACCACAGTCTCCTCATCTGAGAACCGGGCTCCTAACACTTGGAAGGTTTTCCTGAGGATTCAGGGCCACCATGCACGTAAGCATGTTCTTAACAAATGTCAGCTTCGTCTCTGACGTCTGGACATTTTAATAAGCCTCTTTGCAGTGGCATATCCTGCTTTAAATAGAGCAAACGAAGACTGCAAATCCTCTCCAGATAAACAGGTCCAGTTACTGACTCTGGGCCAGAGGATATTTCATGTCTGTCTTCCCAAGGTCTTGTCTTTTCCTGATCTCTTCTTTCACCCAGGGTTTCCTGTGTGTGAGTGAGTGAGTGATGATGTCAGTTTTCTTCAAGTGAGTGCAGTAATGACACTGGACCGTGTACACCCGCTGGCATCCTGCTGGTCTGAGAGGGGCGGTCACAGCCCTGCTTCCCCTTGATTTGCTCCAGTCAGTCCCACATTGTCCAGGAAATAAATGGGGAGGGGGCCGTCCACGAGGCACAGTGCGCTAGGCCTACCTCCCCTGAGAGGAGTCTGGCTCTGCCAGGAGAGGTTGTGCCGCTCGGGAAGAACGCATCCACTGTGTTCAGCAGCAAGGCCTCTGCCTTTGTCCACAGTTGCTGGTTCCCGTTTGCTCACCCTGGAGGGAGTTCCCAGGGGCTCCTCACGTGAAGCAGAGCAGGTGAGAACGTGGTCTCTGCTCTGTGCCTTTCACGTGAATCTGGGGTGGTAGAGAAGGAACTCATAGGAAAGGGGATAAACTCAAGCAGACATTCAACAGATATTTGTGATCCTGTTCGCTGTTAGGTATGGGGGACAGAGAGAGTAGCCAGAAGTAGTTCCACTGAACAGAGTCCTCAGGCGCTGTTCATGGTGCTGGAGCTTAATGACAGTTCAGGTTCACCAGGCTTCTCGGGAGATGGCCCTGGCATCTGTGTGTACAGTTGAGGAAACGGAGACTTGAGACTGAATGGCTCACTCGCAGGCATCCAGCTTGGGGGTGGTGCACCTGGCACTTGACCCTCCAGCTCTGCCGTTGGTCCGAAACCCCACGCGGCAGCCTCCCCAAGGGCTGGAAAAGAATGGATGTTTTTCACAGAATTCAAATACACACGTGATGATGAAGGGTCTTTAAAATGGTTATGGAAAATGTGCATTTTGATGGCATTTTCCACAGTGTGCGTGTGTGTGTGCATCTGTGTGTATAGGACTTTCCAATATCAATATCTTCCATCTTTTAGAGGCTCTGTGACACCCTTGATATATGATGCATGTTGCCACGTGTATTTGTTTGGTAAAGAGTTCTGAATACCACACAGTTTGTTAATAAAAAGGAGCATCCTGTCCACCCAGGGGAGGGTGCACTCCTGGTCACACTGCGCCAGGGGTCCAGTGCAGCACGCGATGTGTGGCAGGCTGCACTCACTGTCACTTCCCCTCTGCACAGTCCTTTCTGTGAGACCGAGTGGCTTGCCTCTGCTGTGTTGCCTTGAGACCTGCTATGAACAGCAACCACGGCCTATAAGTGCTTGAAATGATCCTGCCACTCTCACCCACCGCTCTCCAGAGCCTGCTCCAGAGGCTGGGTTCCTCTGTAACCTGAAATACCACTTGGACTATGTTTCTAATTAAACAAGGTTCCGGGGGTGCAATCTTACATTTTCTCCCATTCCTGCAGAGTGGTTGTATCCTCTTAGAAGTCATGGAGCTGCTCTGGGTGGAGGCTGCTTGATGCCTTCAACCCTTGAAGATCAGTGCTGCTCCCTCTCTCACCCACGCCAAGTATGGGGTCGGCTCTTCCCCTCTCTGCTGTGGGGGCCACACTCCTGGACGTGAAAGCCAGGGAAGCAGCCCGGTGTCAGTGTCACTGCCACCCCAGCTGAGCCTTGGGGGTTGTCCCTAGGGGTTTATGGCCCTGTGCTAATTCTTGCACCTGCAGCTGCTGGTGTGCCTTCTTAATGATAAAGCCAGCGCCCCTTCCTGGCCCTGGGCATTTCAAGAATCATTCTCTGCCCTTCTGTGCTTCCCTTTCTTCTGGCTGAAGTGCAGCCCGAGCTGTCAGGAGCAGTAGGCAGCTGCTTCAAACGCTGGGGCCCCCTGGGCCTTCCAGAACGCCAGCTTCGCTAAGGAGGTGCTCACGTTGTCCTGAGAATTCCGATAAGGCCTTTGAATTCGAGAAAACTCAAAACCAAGTTCCTCTTCATTTTTTCCTGAAAACTTTTTAGAAACTTTTTATTCCCTTTAGCTTTTGACAGTCTGCACTTCACAAACTCCTGCTGTCTCTCAGTGCAGCCAGCTCTCCAGGCTAGCACAGTGGAAGACACACTTTGAGACAAACTGAGGCTGCGTCTCAGAAATGTGTTTGTTCCCTTTCGAGAAAAATATAAACCATTAACCTCGAGCCTGCTGAAGCCTGTGCAAATGTACCGCTGTTCTCAAACATCTCCTGGTGCCCAGTCCTTCAGCAGTTTGAGGATTTTCCTACCAATGGAGCAAGCAAAGAATGAGATGTGGCGTTTGTGTGCTTAGGAAAGTTAATGAAATTCAAAGACTTTGGAGCTAAAAAGGTAGGGAATAGATAAATTGTTAGGAAGAGGACATTCACTTACATTCTTTAATTAGCCACCCGCACTTGCTCATCAGTGGTGACAACTGGACTGTCAGGCCCTCGCCTTCCAATTTAATCCCAAACCCACTCCTGGAGCTACTGACCTGCTACCAACTTTAGAGAAGTAGCAAGAAGACATACAATGATCGGTTGTATCACGGGAACTGTCATCACATGTATCGTCTGTTGGCATGGAAAATCTCATTTCTGCCAGGGACCATTTGGATATCTAATGTCATTCGTGGGCTCTATGAAATTATTAGCTTGTTGTAGCTTAGCCTGCTATGGATTTATTGAATTTTGCAACCAGGGGTTTTTGCGGGTCTGGTGTAGCCTTCAGGTCAGATGTTCCTCACTGCTGATGACTCTGTTCTTTAACGAGTGACTATTGTGTCCTTGTATGCAGACACATAAAAAAAAACCCTGAGGATTGGGACAAGTTTATATGGGAAGCTTGGCGGCCCTGTGACACTGGCAGGAGCATTTGTTACAGTATGGGAAGCAGGCATTTGGTCTAGCAGTCGAGATGCAACCCAAGGGGCTTGCATCCCGTATGGAGGTCCTGGGTTCGAGTCCCCACTCCACTCCAAGTTACAGCTCCCTGCTGATACACGTCCTGGGGAGCAGCAGGCGCTGCCTCGGGCGGTTGTGTCCCTGCCACCCACGTGGAGACAGGGTTGAGCTCCAGGCTGGTAGCTTTGGGATCCGCAAGGAGGGAAGGCCTGTACTTCCGGGAATGGAAAGTTCCTACCTGTACTTTCGGGGAAGAAAAGTTCTTGTCAAGGTTCCCGCAAGTGCCTAAAGGTCAACCAATGAGGATCAGACCTGCCTCAACCTTTAACCCCCATGCCCTGAATCTATAAAAGGAGCCCTCCCAGCTTCTGACGCGTGACTTCCCCGGCCCCCGCTCTGTTGCTCTGTTGGGACCGGGGAACCTCGCCCGGGAGCGGAACCCCAATAAAAGCCTGTGAATTAATTGATTCATCTGCCTGGGAAGACTTGTTATGTGCCGGACACCTTGCACAGGCTCCCAGCTTCATTCTGGCCCAGTCCTAGGTGCTGAGGCTATTTGGGGAGGGAATGAATAAATGGGTGGGAGCCCTCTCTGTCTTTCTTGCTCTCTCTTCCCCTCAAACACATGGATGCAGTACAGTGAAGGAATTACTGCCTTCGGCCCACGGTTTCATTGTCTCCTCTGGGGTCAGAGGATGTGCTGTGTGAGGGTGCAGCCCTGCTCTGAGGATGGCTCTGTGCCCGGAGGCAGTCGCTGCTCTCCCCTCTGACGCCAGCTCCCGTGGAAACTCGTCCTCTCTGGGCGTTGCAGGCTGAAGGCTTTGTACTTCAAGTGCGAGTAGGAAGCCTCTGTAGGCCTCAGCTTTGGCTTGGCTCTGAATATTACAGAAAATAAAGGAAGTGTTTTTTTATTGAAGTGTAAAAAAGAGAATGAAGAAACAGAACAAGTGGGAGGTGTGTTCAGGCTTGAGGAAATGGCCACGTCTCAGTCCAAAACAGGCAAACAAAACAGTGTTTTCATTGTCTTGCAGGGGACACAATGGCCTATGCATTGCTGCCCCCACCAACAGGTGGCGCTGCTGCCGAATCCTGTTTCCTTGGAAGACAGCACGGGTGTGGCCTTGCTTGTTAAGGAGGAAGAATAAGGCTCCGGAAATGCTGTCTTATTTCCACACCAAGGAGCTCCGGACTGTTGTTTGTGAAAGCGAAACAGCTGGTTTTATGCTTTTAATGATGCTTGCAGGCAAACAGTTTATAACCCTGGAAGTATTTAATTTGGAGAGGTTTATGTTAAGATAATAAAATTATTAAATTCTACTCATTAGAAGCACGCAGAGTGCTGGGGGTGATGTGTTCTGGAAAATTACGTTTGCGCTCGCTTGCTGGCTGGTGGGGGTGACGGGCACGCCGTGCCATGGCCGACGACAGACGCTGTGCAGCTGTGCCTTGTCTTGACTAATGCCCTCAGGCACTGGGGCTCCCCCTGCAGTTGATGGATGCGAGGGTGTGTGCTGAGAAGGTAGGAAGCCAGTGGCCAGTGGCACAGGTTCTTCCCCGTGTTCTGCTGCTGCATCCTGGGCGCCGCCTGCTCTGGGGAGTAGTTTGTTGGGTCTCAGCCACCCCCCGTTTGCTCAAGCGTTACCAATGGCTGTCTCCTCATGACTGGTGCAAAGCTGAGACCTTCTAGCCAACACTACACACCTGTCACCCTGGCACTGTTGTCACGGAGTGACTTAGGTGACCCCTGTTGGAAAGGATCCTTACTGCAGCCCAGTGTCCGTGGTGGTTCTTAGGGCGCGCGGAGCTCGGGCTGGAGCTCACGCATTCAAAGTGCACGCGTGTAGCCCGTGAGGCAGAACTGTGTGCTTTGGCTTCAGCCTCTGGTTGCAGTGTGTGTGTGTGTGTGTGTGTGTGAGTGCCAGTTCTTGGACACTCTGCCGTGGTTGCTGTTATTCAGGATTTAATTGGGGACCTGATGAAACACCGTTCCATTTTGCATCCCGAGCCTCACGATTCCTGCTTGCACTGCCACTGGACTTTATTTAGATTATTTTCTTAGCTCATAAGAACTGCAGGCAATTTCTAGGCAAGCTACATCCTCCATTCTCTGTTATACCAAAATATTGTCTTTGTGGCCTGAGAAGAGTAAGATACATGTTCGTGTCTTCCACGGAGTGGAATCATTTTGTGGCCCATCTCCTCCCTGGGTCAGAGGGTGGCACTGCAGTCTGTGTACCCCCATTCCTAAAATAAAGAGGACAGCAGCAGAGAGGGGAGCCCTATTTGGGATGAAAAAAAAAATCCCCTCCCAATGAATTACTCAAGTAGTTATTCACAGCCATTTTCCTTCTACGTCACCAGGAATTTTGTCTTTATTTGATGGATGTGCTCTCCTTAAGTTAGGCATCTCATTGCCGTGGTTTTCTGTCACTGCGTTTTCTTTGCTCCACCTCCATGTGCACATCACCTAATTCCCGAAACTTTAAAACTCCTGAGTTCTTAGAGCGTCTCCTTTGACTTTTTATCTTGGGAACATTATATACAACAGACTCTTCGAAGGCTAACCAATTTTTTTTTTTTTTTGAAAGAAGGAAAGAGAGAGAGAGTATGTGTGTGTCCATGCTGGGCCAGGCTAAAGTCAAGTGTGCAGAACCACGTGTGGATCTTCCCTGTGGTTCAAAGGGACCCAAGTATTTGAATCATCGCCTGCTGCCTCGTAGGCTGTGCATTAGTGGAAAGCTAGAGCCAGGACTCAAACCCAAGTACTTTGACTTAGGATGGGGGCATCCCTAGCAGAATTTTAAATGCTGAGCCGAATTAATGTAGGAATTAATTGAGACAGAAAATATGAAAGACGCCCATCCCCATTTGTAGAGAATCCCTGGAGTTCTAGCTCCTCTGGGAAACAGAGAGGACGCCTTGCTCTTTGGATTGGCTGTGCATCTCCGGGACTCCCAGGGCCTGTTTGAGACAAGCAGAGGGGAGCAAGAAGCAGTCAGTGCCATCCAAGAGTCCTTTAGGGAACCCTGCACTTTATTTCTTCCTTCTTGAAAAGACGGAGATGTGACCAGGCCCAGCCCAGTGCGAGATGTTGGAAACCAAAGGAGAGGCAAACGCAATCTCTTCTCAAGCACTCATGGTCTCCTGTGAGAGGAGCCCTCCAGGCTGAGAGCCTGGCAGTCCGACCTCAGAGGAGGAAGTGGGCCGGGAAGATGGGAGCAGCCAGCAGGGACTGGATCTGGAAGGAACGTGGAGGCTCATGGGGCCTTCACTTTGTGTAGGAATTTCTGGGGGTTTAAAGCATTGCAGATCAAATTGAGGGTGATTAGTCAGAAAGGCAGTATTTAAACAAAGCCTTTGGCTGGGGGCAGAAAAATTGCATTTTTCGTCTATGAACACGTTTTGGCGTTCAATGATTGTGGTGTCCGAGTACATTGTGGGATTCACATAAGATCGTTTTTGAACCCTACCAGTCTCTCCCTGGGTGACATTCCTCTGCAGCAGTGGCTGTCCTGGGGGCTGATTTTCCTTCCCTGGACCTGTTCCCGGTTGTCACCACTGGGGGGAGTGGGCACTGCTGTTGTCTCATGGGTGGAGACCAGGGCTGCTCTTTTGCATCCTAGAACACATGGCACAGGCCCCCTTAGCAAAGAAGTATTTGGCCTAAATGGTGCCATGGTTGAGAGACCCTGGTTTAGACTTTGATCTCTGGTGACCCCCCGTTAGCTGCCCTGTGTCTAGCCTAGGAAATACCAACAGGGTTGAAACCTGGAGAAGGTACAAGGGCCAATTTATGAGATTACATAGAACTATAAGCCTCTAGCTGTCTGAGGATCAGCGTATGAGGGTTAACTCCTCAGTCACCAGGGGCCCAAGCAGTGCACCTGCCGATGTCCTGCCTTTCCGTCTTCCACGACGTAGTGTTCACCCAAACTCATGTTTTCTAGAGAACTCCATGTGGATAGCATTCTTTAGCACAGAACTCACAGGATCTCGTGTGTGTGCCGGGTGGATCTCCCAGGTTAGGCCTGTGTCCTTGTATTCACAGTCTTGTGGGGCAAAGATTTCCTTTCCTTGGTGTGAAATTGCTTTTTGTTTTTATTCTTCCTTGAAACAAATGGTGCTGACAGGCCATAGAAATTGAAAAATTGTATTTTCAGAGCCAGGAATAGTACAGCTTGCTGGTTCTCTCTCTCTCTCTCTCTCTGCTTCTACAGAATGTATACACACACACACACACACACACACACACGTATGTGTGTGTACACCTTCACATCCCAAGTAATTCAGTGCATTTCTGACTGACCTCGAGCCAGAGTGAAGCCTGCTGGACAGTTACTAACGGAGCAGAGAAGGCACTGGCGAGATTTCTTACACAGAACCTAGGGAAAGCTGTGTGAGGGTGGAGCTAGTGACTGTCAGTGAGCAAAGAAGGAAGCAGAAGGACACGCTGACGCTGTCTCCTACCCTACAGACATTTTCTGTAAAACTTGTCAAAGGCACACACACACAAAAGTCCTCACACAATTTAACAGGTCTATGCAGTGCTTCATGCCCTAAATAAATGCAAAGGTATCTTCAAAAAGGTTTCTCTTACATCACTGCATTTGAGCTGCTTGTCCATGCCTCATGGTCATTTGCTCCACCGAATGTCCTGCTCTGAATTCTGAGGCCCAGTGGGTGGGACTGGTGACAACCTCTGGGAGGCAGTGCAGCCTCTTTGCCCACAGGAGGCGTCTGAGAGCAGCATGCCCCAGGGTGTACCTTTGGGAGCAGCTGCACCCTATCCTGCCCCTTGCTGTGTTTTCTGCTTTTGTCCTGCTTTTCCCATTCTTGTTGGAGAATGACGAGAGAATGACGTGTCATTTATAATTTATCGGAGTCACAGGGCATTTGACTTTTGAGGACGATGTAAGTCTTTTCGTCACCCGCAGTCCTCAGAGCCCGGTTCCCCCAGCTCTCTGGCTTTTCAGAGGCAGCCCTGAGGCTCGGGGCAGTGCCTTTGGGCTTGTAAAGCACCAGGCAGAGGTGCGAGTCCAAGCTGAAGTGCACGCTGGTTCCCCCCCCACCCCCGCCCCCCGCAGCCCCTGCTTCTTATACCTCAGTGACGGCTTCTGCGGTTATGACAGATAACACGCGTACAATGCTTGGCACGCTTTCTAAAAAGTTACCTGCTGCTTATCTGAATTGCAGGTTTCAAGTGGGCGGCCTGCCTGGTATCTGGCAGAACAGGGAGATCCTTCTCGTCTCGCTTCATTGGAGCCCTTGACCAGATGCATGTCCTTGAAGGTGGCAAAGCCCCACGGCTGTCTTCTGGGGTTTTAGCTGTTAGTGTTTTCTTTGTTTGCTGTTTCAGTGTTAGATGGAGAGCGAAGGTTGTAGAAACAGAGTTGTGCAGGAAGAGGCTTGCCCTTAGAAGTCTTGGCTCTGTGTGGTGAGCTCTGCTGAGGAATCACCATTGTATGACTGGAACCTTTCCTCACCGCCATGCTGAATAGGGAGAAGTGGGGTATCCTGATGTGCGTTCTTAGCTACTATGAATTGTTTTTTTTTAGCATTGAAAAATTGTTATTTACTTTGCCTCATTGAAAAATTCCCAACTTTTCCACAGCAAACCTAAGTAAACGCCTAGTGCTCTAGAAGCTGTGACTAGACAAGTTAAGGAAAGCATGGAGTCCTGAGTAGTTCATGCTTTTCTGGGTTCACTTGTCCTGTGGTTATCTCCTCCCTCCCAGCTCCACACTTTGTCCAGACGCGCGTGGTGCTGGGCTACTGCTGCAGGGAACCTGCACCCGCACTGTGGCCAGGACAGGTGATGTGGGTGCAGGCTTGTCCGTCTCCAGCGCTTCGAGAGCCATTGGGTGTCTTTCCAGAAAGGAGTGACTGACTTCCTGGGTGGTCAGGTGGACCTCGGTGCCCCACAAATGGACACCTGGTGAGCTCCAGTGCTGTAGGCGGTATATACAAGGTCAGTGGAGTCTGGCCTTTGGAAATTGGAAGTGAGCCTGTTTGCTCTGTGCGGCTTTCATGAGCTGCACTATGGGGTTGGGGCGTAAACTATAGCACCATCCCAAGGATAGGATCGTAGGTCACTTACTGTCTGTGTGTCTGTGCCTGTTTCTCACTGGCCACACATCTTCCTCATGGCATTTGTGACATATCAGTGAGTTGCTGTGTTAAAGTTAGGAATATGGGGCCAGTGCTGTGGCACGGCAGGTAAAGCCACTGCACACAATGTTGGGATCCGATATAGGCGCCGATTTGTATCTTGGCTGTTCTACTTCCAAACCAGCTTCTTGCTAATGGCCTAGAAAAAGCAGCAAAACATGGCCTAAGTGTTCGCACCATTGAACCCATATGGGAGACTTGGAAGAAGCTCCTGGATCCTGGCTTTAGCCCTGCCTAGTACTGGCCATTGCAGCCATCTAGGTAGTGAACCAATGGATGGGAGATTCTCTCTCTCTCTTTGTCCTTTTGTTTGTATGTGTGTGCGTGTGTGTGTGTCTCTGTAACTCTGACTTTCAAATAAATGCACTTTTAAAAAAGACAAAGAGAAAAGAAAGAAGGATGTGAGGTTTGCACTGTCTGTGGCACCGTTAGCTGCTGCCGTTAGCGTTTTCCTCCTTGCTTCTGTAGGCTGCTCTCGTGTCCTAGCACCTTTAGGGGTTCTGTCTCTGCCCCGTTTCAAGGTTCTCTGTGATTCTCACTCCTTTTGGTCTTGGATGCTGACCTTTGGCTCTGCAAGTGTCCCAGTCTCACAGCCATGAACCAATCTTAGCCCCCTATCCACAAGGCCCTGGCTCATGGGCCCTGAGCCCAGGTGCCTTGCTTTCATACAAAAGGAGTTTGGAAAAATGGACTCCAATTTGTCCTGCTGACCACAGATGCCCCAGATCCTGTGACTGGCTTGGCATGGTAGGAAGGTAATGCATGGTTGCTGATTATGGTGAATGAGAGGCATTTTTACATGCTTAAGACTGAGAACATACAATTCCTACAGCAGGAGACAACATGAAGTTAATTACGTAGATATCCTTCCTGAAAAGTCTTAGAGCAGATGATGAGGCTCCTTAAGGTGCTGACTGTGGCCTGTGCACACAGGAGGGAACTCTGATCATTTTATTTATTACTTCATAAAATCACATGAGAGCATTGAGAGAGATAGGGTACTCCCAGGTCATTAAGGTCCTCATTTCCCTTGGCTGGAAGAAACATGAGCATTGACAATAAAGGGTTTGTGTGTGTCTCTGTGTGCGTGTGTCTCTCTCTGTGTGTTTCTCCCTCTCACTCTGTGTGTGTAGAGACATCGCTACTCATTTTCTGAATGAAGGCTGGATCGAATCTTGAATTTCCCTTTCCCATTTTTCTCATCAGATGCCACCTTCCATACTTCTTTTTTGGGCCAAGTCTCAGAATACCTCATCTTAGGTTATTCTCTTTCTCATTTATTTTTCTTTATCCTCTCAGTGGCTTTCCAAGATTGATTTCAAACTTGAATTACAGAGCTTATACTTTTTTTTAACCAGAATTCCACACAAAAGAGATTTATTTATTTATTTTTGGTTGTTATTAGAACAGGGGGAGAAAGATCTATGACAATGCACTTTGATAACACCCAAATAAGCTTCTTAAATCTTAGTACCACTGGTGGTTTTACGTTAAAATTCAAAATTAGGTCCTGCTTTTTTCTGATTGTATCTCTCCAGTTAGCTCTGCAGCAAAAAGGAATGCTTGGGTGCCCTGAAGGAATGTCATTCAGGTACCTGGATTTACTGCCAGGCCGTAGAAGCAGAGAGAAGGCGGCTTGATGATCCAGTACCAGCTCCATATGCTTCTTTTCTTTCACTTGGTCCTCCTGGTAGAAGCCTTGTGAGGCACTTGTTCTAGGCAGAGGGAGGAGAGGGCAGCATCGCTCCAGGACTTCCCTGTTATTCTCTATCCGTCGTTCGCACTCGAATGCCTCTCCTCCTCTAACTCAGTGTAGATGGTTGCTTATTTGCTGGAGTGTTAATGAATGCTGTTCACGCACGCACTCCCTCGTGGGCAACATGGCTGTGTTGGGGTTCCCCAGTCTCTCTGACATCATGAGTGGCCCTGGGCCCTGCGCTGAGCAGTGATGTCAGACTGACTTGGATGTGGAAATCCCTGCCTCCTCTGGGTCTCCTTCTCCTCTCCTGGCCTGTCTGCCAGGGCTCCAGTCTGTGTCTGGAAACCCTGGGGTGAGAGCAATGGTGAGATGGGCTCCAGCTGGACTTGTCGAAAGACTGGAGTGCAGCAGACGTTTATTTATTTACTTTGGTACTTAGATTTGGGGTCATTTGTTACTAACGTGTAATGTGTCCTATTCTGACCCATACAGCTCGTCCACATCTATCCTCCTTTTTTCTTCTTGGAAGCCTCCGGTGTTCATTTATGGATTCATGTAGTTTTCTTCCAACGCTTTGAGACTGGAGTAAGTTCCCAAGGCCAAGCAATGGGCTCATTGTGTCTGTTGGAAACAGCAATCATATGAGGATGGGTTCTACAGCAGGTGATGTCTGATTGTCCAATCAAAGTGCATCTCAGGATACTTGAGGATGTTGTTGGGATGCAGTTGCTTGCTTTGTTGCTCATTATGAAGTGGGAAGCATGCATTCTGCATGTATCCTTTTCCTTATGGAGCTGTTGGACAATCCTAGCTGAGGAGATACCATGGATATGGTAGAGGTAAAGAAATGAGGGAGAGAAACCTGGCATTTAAGAGTTAAGAACAACAGAGTTAAGACTTATCAGACGTCAGTCCTCAGCAGTAACTGCGTCTGCCAATCAATTACCTGCATTATTTTACCTGCTTCAAAGCTGTTACTCTGGAACCTGGGACTAACACGATTTCAGCCGGCATAGTGCTAGAGCATCAGCCCTCTGATGCAAGAAGTTCAAAAGGCAAAACCAGACCATGCTTTCTTATGTCCTCCAGGAAGAACCCATGGGCAGGTGCAGGGAAACATGGCAGGGGAAGGAGTGGTCATCACAGTACAAGTGACAGAGGACTCCAGGGAGCTGTGTGCTTAGATTCATGATCTGCTGTGGGTCAGGAATGCCCTCCTAAAAAGATTAGTTGGCCTCTCAGAGCCTTCGCTCTCTTCTGTAAAGCAGGGGTACTTTGCTTCGAGTGGATTTCATGTAAACGTTTGTGTGTGCAGGGATAGTCCTGTTTACTTGTGAGCTTTGGTGTGCATCCCATCCCTGGGTGGCAGCAGCTCCTCTTAATCTCCCAGCAGCCTCACTTCTTACTGCAGCCAGCCTGATCTACCCTTCCTGTGCCAGTAGAGTGAGGAAATGGTACCACTTGCACCTGTGAGTTTGGCAGCAAGTTTACAGACGCCTTATCACTTTGCACCTTAGAATAAGTTGCCCCGTCCACATGAAGGCCTTCCTTCATTTATTTCATCTATCAGAAGTACGGGATTTAGAGAAGGAATTCTATGTATGTGCCCAATCTTGTTATTTAAAATCAGGATGTTGTCTCCACTGCTTTGCTCCATTGACTCAGTTCTCCAAGCTTGACCTGTTGATCTAAGTATAGGGTTGAGAATGGCCAAGCAATCACCATTATGAGTCTTTCTTTTTTTTTTAAGATTTATTTATTTATTTGAAAGTCAGAATTACACAGAGAGAGGAGAGGCAAAGAAAGAGAGAGGTCTTCCATCCAATGGTTCGCACCCCAGATGGCCGCAATGGCCGGAGCTGCACCAATCCGAAGCCAGGAGCCAGGAGCCTCTTCTGGGTCTCCCACATGGGTGCAGGGGCCCAAGGACATGGGCCATCTTCTACTTCTTTCCCAGGCCGCAGCAGAGAGCTGGATCAGAAGTGGAGCAGCTGGGTCTCGAACCGGTGCCCATATAGGATTCTGGCGCTTCAGGCCAGGGTGTTAACCCGCTGCGCCACAGCACCGGCCCCCAGTATGAGTCTTTCATGATGACTATCTTCCAGTTCTTTTATGCCTGTGTACGTTACATGTCTTTGGCCAAGGAATTCCAATCCAATAAGACCTTCAATGTATAACTAGAAAAGTGCTAAGCTCTTCTCATTCCAAAGCAAAGATGGAAAAAAAAAAAGCCTTTGTGTTCTTGTGATTCTGATTTCTATATAAAGTGTTTACATCAGGGAGGAGAAGAGTGAAAGGGACATGATCATGACCTAACAGGGTAGAGCAATTCTATGCTCATTTTAACTAACTTTGCTATCCCATGGGAGTCATTCGGCTTCTCAGAATCATCACAAATTCCTATACTATTTTATTTCTGTTTCATGGTAACATGGGCACTGGTTTACTCATCCCATGGGATCTGAGACACTTTACTCAAGGGACATCAGGTACTGTTAAAAATCAATCATTCTGAAATATGAAACATTATCTAGAGCAGTGCTGTTTTTCCACAGACGTATTAACTGACTGGCATGTAGTCGTTTATGCGTGGAGCCACACTGGGTTTTTATGTTTCCTGATAAATAGTTGTCTTGGTTTTTTGAAAGTTATTATTGGAGCATGGCTAGAGCTAAATGCATATTACATTAAAATAATGTGATGGGCCATAATTGTGGGACATCAGTGGTTTCCCAAAGACACAGCCATCGTGGTCATTTGTAGAGAATACACTAGTGCAGATTTGGGAGCCTCCTCTTAGCGGAGCAAGGTTAGGGTATTGGGCTTTCGTGTCAGAGAGATCTGTCTTGGGCATACACCACACCTTGGAGCGAGAAGCAGGGTGCTAGCCCCTCGGAGCTCTGGGTCTGAGTGTGTCTCCACCTTCTCCTTCTGTGGGTAGAACCGCAAGTTTGAAGAAGCGCTGGAATCAAGGTCAGCCAACCTTTTCTGGTCAAGTCTAGATGGTTAGTGTCAGTGCTCATGCGTTGTACACCAAATGGTTTCTGTGGCTGATTCTCTGCTGGTCAGTGTTCCCAGCTTCCTGTACCAGGTGCTGTGCGTGTCCACTGCCCTGATGGACGGTGCCCCCAGCATCCTGCACCGCATGCTCTGTGTGACTGCCATTCTGTTCTCTCATTGGGCTGCAAAGCAATGGCAGAGGAGCCACGAACAGATAAGCGTAGTTGTGCCTGAACAAAGCTTGGATGAGGGCCAGTGAGTTTTGAATTTCCTAGAACGTTAATATGTGATAAATGATTTTGTTTTGAATTTTGAAAACATTGCAGTTTTATCTGTAGAGCTGCTGGCATCACTGCTCTCAAGGAACCTGTGAGACGGCAACTTGGACCCTGCGTGGCGATGGCACCGCACCCAGCTCATCGTGAGGGTCGTGTCGTGCAGGATCTAGTGCAGGCAGAGCATGGGTGCATGTGCAGGCAGTGGGCCGCCCCACTCTGCAAGGCCGAGCCATGTCTGAGATGTTCATGCCAAATTTGTGGCAGGTATCCCCTGGGAATTCCTTGCTTTGGGATGAGACGCTTCGGTGAGCGTTCCCTCAACTCAGCTTTTGTCAGAAGTAGCCCGCTGCTCCTCTGTGTCCGAGAGCTTGGGGAGGGAGCTCTGAGGTGCATGCACACAGAGCCAAGCCACCCTGTGGCCGTGCTTTCCTGCCAGATGTGACGAAGGAGGCTTGTACTTCCCGATACTCCACTTCTGTGTGCAGAGTGGAAACACCAGCGAAAGCAGTCACAGTTTCCAGTACAAACCACATTAAACAGGGCTTGTATGAAAACTACATGAAATGTGTTATTGTTATGTAGTCCATGCGCCTTCTTGTGAAATGAGCATTGTCTTCCAGTGCTGTTTGCAGCCCCCGGACTTGGGAAACCTTACTGCTCACTTTCCCGAAAGGAAGAGTTCGAGGTGTTCGGCTATGTCTTCGAGTCACTCCAGCTCATTGCCTCAGCAAATTACAGTCGTATTCTTAGTGCTTCTTTAGTTTACTTACTGAGATACAGAAATGATTTTCAAAGTATAGTTATAAAAGGAATATGAAAATTGCTTGGGTGCCTTTACATCTCCATCGATGAGCATTTGGGCTTTTATGCTCAGCTTACCAGTTTTTTAATGATGCTTTTTTAACAGCTCAATTTCTGTGAATAAGTACCATGATTAAACGCACCAAACAGAGCCAGGAGGTCTGAATTTCTGGTTACCCTGTTCTGGATATCTGGTTTGAGGAGAGTTATGGACATCTTTGAGCTTTAATTTCCTCATCTGTGATTTAGAATGATAATATATAGCGGCAGGTAGGTGGGTAGTGAAGATGAGCTGGAATTAGGCTTGTGACAGTGCTTTGTAAGCTGCGTATCACCATAACTATGTGAGCAGCTGCTTTGCAAGGAGAACATTGCCAGCCTTTAAGGTCTTCCTTAATCAAGTCCTGTAGCAATGGATATTTTGTTTTCCAGGATCTCTCTCTCTCTATCTCTCTCTCTCACATTCTGTCTCTAACATATATCTGTAAGTGTGTTACAACCACACAGAAATACACAGATAAAATTTTTAGAACATTTTATTTTGTTGTGCTTTGAGAGATATATTTTTTAAAAGTTTTATTCACTTATTTATTTTTTGAAAGGCATAGTGGAGACAGACAGAGAGAGAGAGAGAGAGAGAGAAGGGTTTCCCACCTGCTGTTTTATGCCCCATATGCCTGTAAAAGCTAGGGCTTTGCCAGGCAAAGCCAAGAGCCAGGATTTCCACTGGTTCTCCCATGTGGATAGCAAAGACCCAAGTACTTGAATCCGTCAACTGCTGCCTCCCGGGGTGTGCATCGCAGGAAGCTGGATCAGAAGCTGAGCACAGGCTCTCCAGTGCACTGATCATGGGTCCCAAGAGGTGGCTCAACTCACAACGCCCTGAAAGACACATTTTCTCCACTGCTGCAGAGGCACTTGCTGGCCATGTTTCCTTTCTCTGTGGGTGGAATGAGAAGAAATTTGGACAGAAACGTTGGAAAGCAGAGCAGCTGACTGAATGCTGGCGTGCATCCCCTTCTGTGTGAATCTGGAGAATTCCACGTGCCAAAATGCAAACTGTAGAGCAAGGTCGCCTCTCCACTCATTCAGGAGACACCAGCTTGAAGCCGCGTGTCCGCGAGGATTGCAGCAGCAGGGAGCGGGTAGGCCATCAATCCTGAGCTCTTCTGCGAATTAGATGTCAGCCAAATGGTTTTCTTCCCTTGCGTCCCCCCCCCCCCCCCGCCGCCCCCATCTTCTCTGCAAGTCCTTCGGGCACCGAGTTCATTGTGCCTCCTGTTGGTGCTTTCACTGCGAAAACTGGCATTTAGTGATTTTGAAATTTGTTCTGATTGGAAATAAATGATCTCCTGGGGTTGAGTTGAGTGTGAGACAAGAGGGCCAAGCAGGGGCTGCATCAGGGCCGGTGCTTAACTCGAAAACAGGCAAGCCCTGGGCCAAAGGTGTGATTTGCAGGGTGGCTGGGAAGATCATCGGGGGGGGGAGGGGTGAAGGGCCCCGGGCACCTATGAGCTAGCTTCTGACCTGAGTCCTCCCTCTGAGGGTCACAGCTATGGGACTGGGGTCAGTTTACTCTGGGAATGAGCTGCCAGCTTCACTCTGGGAACCAGTGTCGCCATGGGGCCTCCGCTTATTCACGGGGCTAGTCCTGTTTCAGAGACCACCTGGTTGTAGCAGCCTCTAGCTGGTCAGAGAAGGGACGTCAAGATGCTGTTCTGCCCTGGACTGATGTCCGCAGCCTCAGAGAAGTCAGTGTGGTACTCAGGATGCTGGTGGTGTTTACAGAAGCTTTGGGCCAGGTTTGTGCAGTCAGCAGTGCAGAGAAGCAGGTTCTGGCTGGATGCCAGGGAGACCAGACGTTCTACAGCAAGTGGAAAAACCAGGAGCAAGTGGCAGGGCTCCCCGTCTTGAATAGCTTTTGGGTATCACCTGGCTCTGTCCTAATCTGAACTCAGAACCTCAGAAGGAGAGCTTCTTGACAGCTTAAAAATAGGCAAAGTTTTCTGCGACTGAAACTCTTCCACCCACTGAGGGAAAACTGTTTTTCTTTTTCATTTGGAATCTTTACTCCGTCTGGCTCATCAGGACAGAAAGTCATTGCGATGGCAATGGTGTAGGTGGACTTTCAGTCTCTAATACAGCCCTGCAGATCCAGCCTGCATTTGTTGCCATCACATATGTGGTGATTCTGCATGTAAGATGTGCGACTGATACTTTTCTGTGTTTTTGTACATTAAATACATTGCCTTACACACTGAGATCACGTTTTCCCCTATAGATAGTGGTTAATGGACTCTTTTGGGTACAACTAGGACTTTTTTTTACATTGTGTTTAATGGTGAGAATATATAATTTCTGATTTACTTCTCGGGGTGGGTGGTGAAGGAACATTACAAGAAGTTTATAATCAGAGACGGACACCAAACCACTGGGGTTCACGGTCACACACATTTTGGGAAGAACCAGTGCCATCCAAAAGATGTAACCAAGACTTCGATACAGCTATGTCAGCTTCTTAAAAATCCATAAACCAAGAAATACCATCTGATTTATCATTACTACTGGCAACTCAGCCATCTCTGAGAGGCTGCATTGTTCTCTCAAGCTTTTTGCAGTAAATTTTTAGATAATAAACTCATTCTCAGCTTTCTGGGGATGGAAGATGCCACAGAAGTCATTTAAAAATAGCCTGTTCCACCAGAGAGTTCTCTTAGCAACCTTACCTGCAAGTCCAAAGTCTGTGTTTCAATGCCTCCCAGGGTGGAGGGGAACTCTCAAAGGTAACACATACAACTGCTAGACAAGCCCATTGCTTTCCAGTGTTGAAAGTTGGAAAAGTCGACACCCAGTCTCTCTTCTTAGAACTCTGTCCTTCTGTCCAAACTTGGTTGTCACTACTAACAGTAACTCCCCTACCTAATGGCCCTCGTGGGCTCCCACTGTGACGGGATGAAGTCAGTGCTGCGGTGTGAGCTGGACACAGAGGTGTGAACACCATCTTGCTCCTGCCGAGGCACCACAGGGGAATGCGGGCTCAGCCCACGGCCAGGGCCAAGGGCACCATGTTCACCTGCAGCTCCGGTTGCTCTGCCCTGCTGGGCTCAACACCAGCCCTTCAAGTTAACGAAAAGACGTTTTTGGAAGACCTTAGTGAGAGGGGTTGGCACACAGGGAAAAACCCATCAGTTGGAATTCTTCACTGTCTGGGCCTGTTGGGCTTGAGTTTGTTGTGCTTCTGTGCAACACCATGACCTAGGCTCAGAGTCCCCACTCTGGCGGGGGTGAGGGGTAGGGAAAAATGTCTTCCCTCTTTGGTCAACTTCCCCAGTATGTAGGATCCTTGCCTAAGCTAGTTGTCTACATTTCCTTGTTGTTTTTTTTTCTTTGGGCTATCCAACTCTTACCCCCCTTGGCACTGTTGGGCCAGGGTCCCCCTGTAGAAATGTCTTCCACTCATGACCACCCTTGCGTGTCCAGTTCTGTGTTCTTGTTCAAGTTCAGGCCAGACATCCGCTGCTCAGCTCCATCTTCTCTTATAGCCCTGCTCGAAAGCGGGTCCTGCGGCTGGCTCAGTCCTGCTCCGGCTTCACTCCTGTGTGCACTTGCTGGCCCTCAGCTGGGTGTGAGTGACGCCTACCTCCCGATCTGTCGTGTTGCTTCTGACTGTGTGGAAGACCATGAAATTACGTCTCGGGCTTTAAATGGTGCCTGGCCCAAGTGGTTTGTTCGCTGAATAGATGCTGCGTAAATGAATCAGTCGCGAGAAAGAACAAAGCACTTTCCGTGGCGCTCTAGGCTGGCCCAGCAGACACGGGATCCTGTTTTCATTTTTTCTAATTAGGCAGCTCCTTCAGCCTGTTCTGCAGGTCATAGACACTTAATTCCTTCCGTGTCACAGCTGCAGCCTCTGCTTCTGCAAACCCACCACTTTCCCCCTTTGTTCTTGAAACATGACTCCTGGCTCACAGCTGTCTGCCTCCGCTCTGAGTAGGATTGTGCAGGTGCGGTGCTTCAGGCTCCCTGGTCCAGAGGTTCTGTGTGGATGTGCGCGTCCTTGTTGTGTCCCTGGGGATACTGGGGCTTGGGAAACGACGGCTTGAATCCAGGCCTGTGCTTTGTTATGGTTTTCATCATGTTCAATTATTTTAACGTGTTTGGACTCCTGGGCTCTGCCCCTTGTGTGTTCATATGATTAGCTAGGCCTGCACTGAAATGAAATAATGCCATTTATACTAGGAGTGTGAGGTGTCTTTGGCACAGAGTTGCGTCCATGGTTGTTGTCATCATTGTTTTGCCAATGCTGCATTTAGAAAGAGTCACAGTAGACACAACACTTAGAAGTTTACAGTGGTATCCGCAGGTCTGTTTTTGTGGTCATGTGACTGACAGTTGTCATATGGTTTTTGTCATGCTATGAAGCAGGGATTTGGAGCAGTCATTGCTGACTCGTACTTTTCTTTCACCCCATCTATACCTCACATCCCCCCAGTCTCTTCCAGCTGGTGACTTGTGGCTCTGTGTGTCTCTCAGCCCCTGGCGCAGGCCGCACACTGGCTGGCTACATTGTTAGTACAGTAGTGCTGCTGAATTTTTATTCCATCCCCAGTGAAATCAGAAGTCGTTTTTATCTCAGAGTTCAGTGGCAAATCACCTTGTGTGCTGATCTCTGACAGGGAGGAGCTAAGTATGTTTTATCAGAGAATGTTCAGGAGAGATCAGGAAGGGTAAACATGTCCACTCCCCAGTGCACAAAGCGCTAGGTGGGTCCTGGCAGATGGTAGAATAGAGGCCGACTCCGTCAGAGCCACCGTGATTATCTCACTGCAGTTCCACACAAATGCCGGGAGAGTCCATGTCAAAGGCACCGGGGGCAGCACACCTGGACATGTGCTCAGCGCTTCCCCCCACACAGAGAACCCACAGCCTCTGGGCCCATGTCTGCTAACTACAGAGGGGTGGGCTCTTGCGTCCCTGGGAGCCCTCAGTCAGGCAGAGATTTTCTCCTTTGTTATTTAATAGTTTGAGTGCCCCTCCAAAAACGCATGATTATCTCCAAGGGTGGAAAGCGATGCAGGGCACGCCTGGATTCAGACTTTGGATGGCCGTCTCCCAAGGACCTTTGAGTAATCCATAGCTATGCTCTGTCCAGGGTGATGCTTCCCTTCCCACAGGAAGGACAGACGTTTTGAACCATCCCTGACAGAGTTGAGCACTTCTGGGGCTTTGTCTCACGTTTCTTCCTTTAATGTATACTGCTTAATATGGTGATACATTTTTGAAAATGCATATGGAACAGTTTTGTTATTTCCAGCCACACTTAATTGTGTAAACACTTCTGTTTTAAAGGAGTCCTACTGTGAATGTATTTGTCAAATTTTGCCAATTATTTTGATTCTTGTAGAACCTTCCCTTCAAATGAGTTCATATTTCCTTAAAATGAGCTCACTTTCCCAGGACACAGGTATAAGAAGGGTGCCCCATTACTAACCTCCCAAAGAAGGAGGGCCGAGAACGTTCTTAGATGACTGGTTCCTGCTTCTGCACGTGGCTTAGTCACCACACCAGCCACACACTGCAGAGTGCATCTTCTCATGTGAGGTTGTCTTGGTTCTATAGGAATTTTCCCCCCTCCAACTCATTCAGGTGGCATTTGCTGAAGTTCGTTGATATCAGTGTTTGTATTTGTTGCTTAAGTGGCAGTGCACCGTTTGGACCGAATCTTCTAGTGCGTAAGTGGAAACAGGAGGCCCTGGTGAATAACTTTTTGGATGAGAAAGTTAAGTGTTAGTACCAGCACCCTACCAGTTTTGACATGGGCTAAGATGTGGATCTGAATGCTGTCTTCTGAGCTCATGAGGCATTGAATGGACAGTGGAGGTAACTACATTCCATATCTCAAGCTTCATTTGTTGTACATGAAAGCCTACAGTTTCAGAGACCTCAGGACCAAGAATTCCTTCTCCATTATTTCTTTACCCTGAGCACCTGGGTAATCCGACAGATACATTTGTCTAATTCCACAAAAGGAAAACCTGTCTTTCTTCTCACTGTGGTCAACTGTTTTTAGGAATTTAACATTTGCTTTTAACTTTAAGCACCTTGTAGAAATGTCTTGCTTTTCAATTTGCCAAATCCTTCCTCTTCTCCCCAAATATAGGCACATTTGGGAAAGTTTTATTTGGGAAAAAGGCAAGGTCTTCCCTCAAGTCATTTCCCTCTTCTGGAAGAAAACTTTTTTTATTTCATTATTTAGTTATTTTGTAATTGTTATTTTTTCTTTACTTTTAACTTTCTTTTTTTTAATGATTTATTTTATTTATTTGAAAGAGTTACAGAGAGAGGTAGAGACAGAGAGAGAAGACTTCCATCCACTGGTTCACTCCCCAGATGGCCACAATGGCCGGAGCTGCGCTGATCCGAAGCTGGGAGCCAGGAGCTTCTTCCAGGTCTCCCATGTGGGTACAAGGGCCCAAGGACTTGGGCCATCTTCCACTGCTATCCTAGGCCATAGCAGAGAGCTGGAAAAGAAGAGGAGCAGCTGGGTCTCAAACCAGTGCCCATATGGGGTGCTGGCGCTTCAGGCCAGGGCTTTAACCCTCTGCGACGCAGAGCTGGCCCCTTAACTTTCTTTACTTTTTCTTTTAGTAAATGTATGATCACAATGTAATTCATGTACATTTTTATGACACAGTGCAATGGTTCCACATATGTCTACATTGTAAACTCATCCTAGAAGGCACCCAGCCTTGCTTCCTTATCTCTGCTTTGTGCTTAGAGCCCCGCAGTTCCTCTCTTCCAGTTCTTTCCACACCACATTCTGTGCTGTTGGGGTCTGACTCAAGAACTGTACTGTAGACACTGGGAGCTATTATTCCTGTTTGGCTGTGTTTGATGCCTTTTATGCAGTCTCCCTTTTAAATTAGTTAATTAATTAATTTGAGAGAGGGAGGGGGAGGAGGGAGGGGGAGGGAGGGGGAGGGGGAGGGAACTGAATCCAGGTCTCCCAAGTGGGAAGCTGGAACCAGTTACTTGACCCATTACAAATTCCTCTCTGGGTCTGCATTAGCACTAAGCTGGAACTAAGGGCTGAGCCAGCTAACAAATGTAAGCACTTCCACGTGGAATGCAGGCCTCTTAAATGGCATCTGAACTGCTGGGCTGAGTGCACGCCCCAGGCAGCCTCCCTCAGTCCCCCTCACCCAGTCCTTCCCAAACTAGAGTAATGAAAACACACAGTTCAGATCCATTGCCTTTTCCTCTGACCTCTAAATATGAGACACAACATGCATTATTTACCTTTCTATGTCTGGTTTATTGCATGTAACATAACGGCTTCATGCCCCATCTGTTTTGTTCAAAATATCAGTGTGTGATTCTTCTCCATAGCTGAGTAATAATGCATTTTGTGTGTGTGTGTGCATGCGCACACACGTTTATTTATCTCCTCATCAGTTGATGGATACTCAGGTTGATTTCATATTTCAGCTACAACGAATAGTGCTACAATGTACATGGAACTGTGGGTGTCTCTTTCACATACCGACTTCATTTACTTCAGATACGGGTCCAGAAATGGGATACTGGGTATTACGGTAGGTCTGTTCTTAGTTCTCTGAGGACCCCCCATACTGTCCTCCACAATGTCTGTTGTAATTTGCATTCCCACCAACAATATTCAGAGGTTTCCCTTTCTCCTTATTCTTGTCGGTATTTGTTATTTTTTGTCTGTTTGGTAATAGCCATTCTGATTGGGCTGGTATGATACCTCATTGCAGTTTTGGTCTGCGTTTCCTTGATGACTTGTGATACTAAGTATTTTAAAAAATATTTTTGGCTATTTGTATTTCTTCCAGAAATATCTGTTCAGAGTATTTTCCACTGCTTTTTAATCATTTTTTTATTTTTTAGTTGAAATGCAGAAATATTTATAGAATGTATATATACACACACACACACACACATATATATATATAGAGAGAGAGAGAGAAGCAGATGGAGACAGAAAGACAGATGGAGAGAAGCTGTAATAATCTGTAATTAGACAGACAATGAGAAATGAAATTGGAAGTTAGGGCTGAGGTCCAGGTGCTTCCTGAAGTGATCCGTTGAGTGGGGTGGGGACACGGAGCATCTTAATATGGTCTTGGATCACTTGCCAGGAATGAAGGATCAGATGGATACTCAGAATGGGGAAGTCCACTCATCTAACTTGTTTACCTCTTTTCTGTTTTTTCTCTCTGTTTTCCTTCTTTTTTCTTCTTTCCTTTTTCCTTCTCTTCCCCTTCCCCTCCCTCTCTCCCTCCCTCCCGTCTTTTCTTCCTTCCTTCTACCCATCCCTCTCCCTCTCCTCACCTCTCCTCTCTTCCTCCTCCTCCATCCTTTTCCCTTTATTTTTACAAAGAAATCTCACGCTATCAGGTGAAATGGGAACAGAACAGGGGAGGGTGTGAGAGATCATCCTCTAAATTTAGAGTTCCAACTTTATATACCTAAGGACTTTCCATGCTTTCTTTATACTTTTGCTCAGAGCTTTTGCTCTAAAACAAATCCACCGAAGATCTGGTGGCTTAAACCTGCATTCACTGTTTTTCATAATTCTCTGGGTTACCTGCACAGCTCTCGTTTGTGTTATCTTGTCTGGGAATGGAAGGCTGAAGATGTGCACATTCACACAGCCTGGGCTTCATCTGTGCCAGCTGTGTCTAATTTCATCAAGGAGACTTGTTCTCAAAGGGTAAAAAAAAAAACAGGGTGTTTAAGCCTTTTGAGGCTTGGCTCAGAGCTCACACAAAGGCACTGAAGTATATAGACTATATAGAGGTTTCTCAAAGAATTCACATGACATATGATGGAGAAATTAGAGCTGCCTCTTGGTGGAGAACTTGCACAAAGTCTGTGGCCATTTGCAGTACACCACAGCTTTGCATGGAGAAGCAAATGTCCCTGGTCCACAGACAGCAACTGCTAATAGCAAATGTCTCTCTCATTACCTACCTAATATGTATCAGTTATCACTTCCAATATCTCTACCACTAAGAAAACACAGCAATATTTCCTATTGGAGTCATTAAAAGTTTTCTACAAAAAGAAAACATTTATTGCATTATATTTCTTGAATTAGTTCCGTTATAGTTGAAAGTTAACAGATGGTTTCACACTTTTAACCAAGTTTTTAAAGTACTTGACATTGAGTAAAAGTTATTGTTTTTGTAGCATTATTCTTTGAGTTATAGAAATATGACATGAATAATGCACTAAATTGACACAAATCTAGCAGTTCATATAACAGTATCAATAATACTAAAACTTTGAAGTTGTTATAGAAAACAAGCCAAAAGTGTGCTTTTTCAGATCATTGAATCATAAAAGCAAGCATCTCAAGACCTCTGAATCCTAGAATCTGATACCTGTGAAGCACACTTGGTCATTATTTTTCTCACGTTTCAGTGTTAATGGTGTGAGCTTTCACTCCCTCTGTCTACATAATGCTTGACTGCTGCAGTGACTCTCTAGAGTATCTTCTAATTTTGAGGGTGATGACCTTAAAGATGTATGTGCATGTCCAAACGCCATTCTCTTTGCATTTTTATTTATGCTCCACCCCACAGTCCCTATTTCCAAGTCTTTCAGAAAGACACCAGCACTACCACTGGCCACCATGCAGATTCTACCACTTCTGCTAAGGGTGCTGTCTCCATGCAGTCACCACATCCCCAGATCCATAGATGTCAGAGGAATCCTGGATTTTTTAAGCAGGTGAGGATTCAGCCTCTTTACCAGTCATGTCATTCATTTTCTATGTGAAGACAGCCCCTAGGGCTGAAGACGTTGCCCACTTTCCTTGGCAACATCGTGGCAATCCAGGAGCTCTTCAGGTGTGCCTCGGAGTAGTTCATGGCCATATTCTGGCACAAGGCCTTCCTGCACAGGTACTTGAGCAAGGGCATGGATGAGATGGAGTGGGCTGAGGCTAAGGGCAACATGAATGGCCTGGTGTCTGAGTACCAGCAGTACTGGGATGCCATGGCTGAAGAGGAGGGTGAGTTTGAGGAGCAGGCCGAGGAGGAGGTAGCCTAGAGCTGTCTGTCAGGGGTAAAGTGCAGACGTGGTGTGAAGTCTTCCCTGGCTTAGTACCTGTTCTCTGGTACCCCAGTCTCCTTGTGTACCTGCTCCCCTTCCTGTTCTAAAACCACAGCATTAAAGCATTTTCATAGTGAAAAAATATATCTCTGCCTATAGAGCCTGGAATCCCTTCTTATGAGCTGCACTAACTCCTCTGTCCCCTTGTCCCCCATCTCTGTGACTGAATAGTCTGAGGGTCTTCTCATCAACCATTTGATGAGAAACTGCTGGGGCTGGTAGCCGCTCTCCAAGGTGCTGAGATAGTGGTGACCCACTGATTGACTTTCTCCTTCTGGTCATAAGCCAGTGAAAGTTCCCTCTGTTTCCCTTGTTTCAAACAGACACCTCCTAAGGATATGAATAGTTATAAAAATTTCCTGAGGAGTATGAAGGGTGGTGGTTGGCATGGTTGCAGTAGCAGTCTCTAGCTATACTGGCTGAGAATATCCCATTGCATTTCAGGATGGCAGCTCTACAGATCTATTCAGACTGTATTTAAATAAAGTGCAAGACGTGAGTTGAAGATTGACGAGTCCAGTTTGGTTAGTTTGAAAGACTACATGTTCTCAGTTGAAATGTTTTCACCCTCTCATTTACTTTGGAAGAAACCACAGGTCAGGCCAGTTGAATGGGTTAAAGCAGGGAGCTTGATAGACTATGAAATGGCTTTTTTTCACTTTCCATTGGGAAATCTCAGTCTTTCACAGCAAGGATAAGGGAGGGAACTGAAGATGACTTCCACACAACGTACGTGTATTGTGCCTCATCATATGTCATGTTCACTGGGTTATATAACATTTGGAGGAAAGATGAACAGTTCAGGTGAATTTTATGGAACTTATAAATATTTTTAGCTAAAAAGCATCAACACATGGAGCATTTGAGAATTAAATACGGTTTTGTTCCAGATAATTGCTTCTGAGATAGAAATGGAAATAAGTTATTTTCCTATATATTTATCTATGACTTACTCTTCAATTGATAGGAGGAAACTTAATTTCAATTCTTTTTAACTATCATTAATTGTGTACTTACCATGCAAAGTATGTACATTATGTTCATTTCATTCAATCATTAGAGTAAATGAAGACATTCTTGTTCTTATTTATCATGTGAAAAAAACATGGCACAGGAGATTAAGTGACTTGAAAAAGATTGCACAACTTTTAAGTGATCATTTTAATTCAAAAACAGAACACTTAGATTTCTAAACTATTGCTTATAATCACTGTACAGCAAGATACCCTAAAATGTTTATTTATAGAACTGAGTAAAGCAACTTCTGCATTACTAAGGATGATTGAATTTTTAAAATTGCATCCACATAACCCAGCCCCATCATCTATAAAGTGGGGACAATGATACCTCCATGTTTGTGGAAGAGCGAGTTCAGATCCAATATAGTTCATAGATATAATTCTAAGAATGTAATGATATTCCATCTTGGCTAACTCTGGAGTATACATTATGAAACCTGAGGCTAGCATCACTAAAAGGAATCAAAAGATAGTTCACCCAACAAAATCAGTAGAGTATTTGAGGAGAGTTACACACATATTCTTAGATTTCCTTTAATAAGTATGTGTTCTAAAGATGAAACACTTAAGTGAATACTTAATGTTTTTCTATTTGTGTCCCTACCATAGCCTAATATTAGAATATCAAGCTAATTTTATATTTTAAGCTGAGTGGAATTCCATTGTGTGAAAGTCATTATTACCTGATTTTGGCCAAGCTAATAGATAAACCTACTTTGTAACATAAATAGTTTGAATTGCTGTGACTCAGCCCATTAATGAGGCTAGATTTCTCTCATTGCAGATATTTGTTTTATCAATTGGACCACAGTATTCTTGACTTAATTTGTAACTGTCCTGTGAGAAATGGTGGATGTTATCAGCGGCATTTTTCCTGGAGAAAATAAGTCTTAAGGGATACAGTAGTCTTTACAGACTCTTGAAGCAGTGTCAAATTATACAGGGAAGCCCCTTTCGTGTGGTCGCAAGGGTAAAGCTAGGATGATTTGGAAGCTGAAGGATGACAGATTGCACTTGTAGATGAGGGAGAGTTTTCTAACAGTCTCGGCTATCCACAGATGCCCCAGGAAGCAGTACATCACCATCTCCATCTCTGGTCCTGTTCCAGCAGACAGACTTCTGGCCACAGAAGCAATGCTGGCATTCAGAATTTGGCAACTTCTGAAGGACCCTCGCCAAAGCAAGAAGCTGATGGTTGACATGTCCTCTTTGCCCACGGTGAATGCTCTTCCTTATGGATATTGAACACCATTTGGAGGCGTGAACTTGGCAGCCATTTCAAATGTTTCAGTTCATAGGAAGTCTCAGGAACGCATCTAAGAACTAGCTGGGCTTGGTCCTGGGTATTTTGTCCTAGAACAGAAACTGTCCCCTGGCTGTAGTCTACAGCTTCCTTTGATGGCCCTTCCTGACTTCTGTCATCTTTAAACACTGTTGCTCCTTAGAACCTGGCTTTGTGCTTCCTTCCCAGTCAACGTTTTTAGCTTGGTGAGCTCACAGACCCTTCCGGATTTAATCCTGCCTCCACTTTAAAGACTTGCAACGTTGCATCTTCTGAACTTGGTGTTGGTAGTCATACATCTGAATGCCTGCATGACATCAGCACTTGGGTGTTTTGTAGGAATGCCACACCTCACAATTCCAAACCCAAGGCCCTTCTTTGTCGCTCCCCCTCTTCGCGGAGGAACGACACAGGACCCTGCGCTGTTCTTTTGTCTGCTCGGCCCTCCCCGGGTTTGCTGCTGGTTCTTCCCAGGTGGGCTGCCGACCCCTCCACCTCCGTGGAAGGGCGGGCCCCCCCACCCCCCAGCCACTTTCCCCACTTCCGCGGGGGAGCGGCACACCGCCAGCCGGCTCTCTCGGGGGCTGCTCAGATGTTCCTCAGGTGTTCCTGGTGCATGTTGTCTCTCCTCCTTTATAGTCCTCTTCCACCAATCCCAACTCTGCTACCCACACGCCGAGTACACTGCTCTCCTCCAATCAGGAGCAGGATCAGCTCCTGCAGGTCATTGGTCGAACTGGAGGCAGCTGTGTAAAAGTTGTTTACTCCTCTCCCAGCACCATATTGTGGGAGAGCAGATGCATAGAATAAGTCTTAATTCCAGTAACTTAGTCTAGTCCGAGTTGCTCCCCACACTTCTTGCCCTACAGTCAGTCTTTCTCTTCTGACTTCCTCCATCTCGGATGATGGTCCCATTCAAAGATCATTTTCAGAGAATGCTGGTCCCTTTTGGTAGCCATTCCTCCCTCTTCCTCCTCACACAGGTTCTGTGTCCAGGATGTTTCTCAAACATCCCCCTTATCCTTCTTTCTACCCCTTTGTCTAAGACCTTCAGCCAGGCCACCATTACTCCTGGCCTTGGCCTGTGCCAGAGCCCCCCTTTGTCTAAGACCTTCAGCCAGGCCACCATTACTCCTGGCCTTGGCCTGTGCCAGAGCCCCCCTTTGTCCAAGACCTTCAGCTGGGCCACCATTACTCCTGGCCTTGGCCTGTGCCAGAGCCTCTGGCCCCATCCCTTGATTCTTCCTCATCCCCTTCAATACATTTTTCATGATTTCAGTGAACAGATTCTGTTTCTTTAAGACAGTGGCAATGAAATGATTACAGACCCTCAAAAACTGCTAAAATACTACAGAAAATTTCAATTAGAAATCATGTTTTAACAATGAATGTCTGATTATGCTGCTGTCTTGCTTAAACTTCGTTAGAGTGTTTTCCTAATTGTCCTAGAGAAGGAAATACTGCTATGGTGCCCGCTGAGTTCCAGTGCGGTCTCTGCTGTTCTGTTTCTTCGCCCTCCTTTGAATCTCCACTCCCCCAGCTCGAGTGTGTGTGAAAGCTCTGTGAGGATCCTGGAGTTAGACCTGGGTTCAGAACAGTCCCTTCGATTGACGTCAGTTCATACTTGTTTATATAGCTATAGAAACACACACACACACACACACACACACACACACACACATATATATATATATATATATGATTATTTGTTTATTAGGAAGGCAGGGTCGAGAGAGAGAAGAAAAACTGCAGGGAAATGGAGATCTTCCAGTTGCTCATTTACTTCCAAAATTCCTGCAAGAGCTGGGACTGGGCCAGACTGAAGCAAAAAGCCAGGAACTCCATCCAGGTCCCCACACGAGGGGCAGGAAAAAAAAAAAAAACAAAACTGTGAACCTTCCTCTGCTGCTTCCCAGGTACATTATCAGGAATCTGCATCGGAAGCAGAGGAGGTCTGAAACCCGGGTGTTCCAGTACTGGGTGCCAGTTGGTGGCTTTACCCAGGACACCACAATGCCAGCCCTGACACAGTGATTCTTCAGGTGTGCGTGTTTGGAAAACAGCTGTGTGCATGGCCACAAACACATGGGACTTCACCAAGTCCATGTCTTTTTTTTTTTTTTTTTTTTTTTTTTTTTTTTTTTGACAGGCAGAGTGGACAGTGAGAGAGAGAGACAGAAAGAGAAAGGTCTTCCTTTGCCGTTGGTTCACCCTCCAATGGCCGCCGCTGCAGCCGGCGCACCGCGCTGATCCGATGGCAGGAGCCAGGATCCAGGTGCTTTTCCTGGTCTCCCATGGGGTGCAGGGCCCAAGCACCTGGGCCATCCTCCACTGCACTCCCTGGCCATAGCAGAGAGCTGGCCTGGAAGAGGGGCAACCGGGACAGAATCCGGCGCCCCAACCGGGACTAGAACCCGGTGTGCCGGCGCCGCAAGGTGGAGGATTAGCCTATTGAGCCACGGCGCCGGCTTCCATGTCTTAATATTTCCCAGGATGTGGTGCATGATACCCTGTATTTGCCAAGTGATAGCAGCCAGATGTGGGAGGATAATTTTTTCTCAGATTTTTGTGTTATTTTTCTTTTTGAAAAGTTGTTTTTCATATTCAAAATACAGCTTTGGGCTTCTTTCCCTCTTGCCTCATCTGATGATAAAATCTATGTTCAACAAATGACATTTCTCTGTGGCAAGGATTCTTTTTTTTTTTTTTTAAGGTTTATTTGAAAGGCAAAGTTACAGAGAGGCAGAGGCAGAGAGAGAGAAGTCTTCCATCCACTGGTTCACTCTCCAAATGGCCTCAGTGGTCAGAGCTGCACTGATCCGAATCCAGGAGCCAGGAGCTTCCTCCAGGTCTCCCACACAGGTGCAGGAGCCCAAGGACTTGAGCCATCTTCCACTGCTTTCCCAGGCCATAATTAGAGAGCTGGATGGGAAGTGGGGCAGCTGGGACTAGAACTGATGCCCATATGGGATGCCAGTGCTGCAGGCTGTGGCTTTACCCACTGCACCACAGTGCTGGCCCCATTACGACTCTTTTCTGTGTTTCTCACCTGAACCAGACCATTGCCTTTGGAAGGAAGAAATACAGAGAAACTTGGAAGTTGAGACTCAGGCAGAGAACACAGCAGAACACCCTGAGAGCCGGCACCGCGGCTCACTAAGCTAATCCTCCACCTTGCGGCGCTGGCACACCAGGTTCTAGTCCCGGTCAGGGCGCCGGATTCTGTCCCGGTTGCCCCTCTTCCAGGCCAGCTCTCTGCTGTGGCCCGGGAGTGCAGTAGAGGATGGCCCAAGTGCTTGGGCCCTGCACCCCATGGGAGACCAGGAGAAGCACCTGGCTCCTGGCTTCGGATCAGCGCGGTGCGCCGGCTGTGGCGGCCATTGGAGGGTGAACCAACGGCAAAGGAAGACCTTTCTCTCTTTCTCTCTCTCTCACTGTCCACTCTGCCTGTCAAAAAATAAAAATTAAAAAAAAAGAACACCCTGAGAGATGCTAAGTATGACTGTGTGACTGTAGGGAAGCATCTTTTGTAATTGTCGCTGAACTGATGAGTCAGAGACAGGGCCTGGACCACTGAGCATCAGACACAGACCACCACGGAAAATGCTCAGTCAGTGACTTCTCAAAATTCCTTCCTGCATAAAAGTGATGTGAACACCAGGAAAAACGGCCAGAATGGACCCCTTGGAGCTCTGGAAATGGACCGAGCCTTGTGGCATGGCAAGGGAAATGGTTTCTTAAACAAACCTCAGTGAATGCGGGATGAGTTGAGGCACTTGGACTGGCCTTGCCCCTCATCTTCTCTGCCTTGAAAACCAAGAGCCCAGTCTGTATCCTGGGCACCGTTGGTGGGGGTAGAGCCATCCTGCAGTGATTTCAAACCCCAGGCTGTGGAGAGTGGTCTCTGTGTGGCCTGTCTGGTGGTTCCTTGCAGGACCCCATTCTCAAGGCAGTCTCTGTTGGAGTTGATTCAGAACTGACCGTTACATGCAGCCTTTTCCTTGGGGCGCTGGTCAGAAACAGTAAGAGGCAGTTGTTTGACTTCAGGGGAGCCTGACATCACTGACAATGGTTGAAGCAACCAGCATGTTAGCCGAGAAGCTCAAACGGAAGGGCTGTGGGGGCCAGCGTTGTGGTGGAGTGGAGGCTGCTGCCTGCAATCCTGGCCCCCACATGGGCGTTGGTTCATGTCCTGTGTGCTCCGCTTCCTATCCAGCTCCAGGCTGATGGACTGGGAAGGCAGCAGGTGTCCCCTGCCACTCACATAGCAGGATGGAGCTCCAGGCTCCTGCATAAGCATGGCCCAGTCCTGGCATTTGCTGTTACCTGGGGAGTGAACCATGGATGGAATAATTCTTTCTCTCTCTGTTTCACTCCCTCTCTCTGTAACTCTGCTTCTCAAATAAATAATCTTTTTTTAAACAGTCTAATGCATGAAACTAAGATGCACCTAAGTTATAGGAGTTTAAGGAATTCTCTGCATAGTCACTAACTAAACACTCAGCCCAGCAAACAGGGAATTCAGTTGTTACACACAACAAGGAATACAGACTTTACAGAAGTAGTTCAGAAAAGCTACTAACCAAGCAACAGCACAAAGTGACATTAGTAAATCCTGGCAAGGGAGAGAATCTGGTATCTAGATTTCTAGTGTTATTTAAAATTATCGGTTAAAAATATGAGACATACAAAGAAATAAGTGAGGTCCACATACAAGGGAAAAAGAGTCAGTATAATGTGTTCCAGAGGGAGCCTGCATTCGCACTAGCAACAAGTTTAAGCCAATTATTCTCAAAAAGTTTACAGACAGCAAGAAGAATGCATGATAACGATGCCAGACTAAGGACCACATAAATAACACAGATTTTTTAAAGGCGTATACTAGAAATCTGTCAGTTGAGAAGTGTGAACATGAAGGGGAAGTTCCACTGTGGGGCTGGGCAGCACATTTGAAGAGGCAGACAAGGTGGTGAGCTTCACCACAGGGCAACGGAGAGGCGGTGGCTGGAGGGACAGAGAGGAAAGGAATGGAGAACCACGGAGTCTCAGAGGCTGGTGCGACACCGCCCTACTGTGTGGGGGGCATCTTTAGGGGGTTTATGAAAGCGTTCTGGGATTCGACATGGTGATGCTTTGTACAACCTTGTGAATATGCTAACACCACTAACTGGTGCCCATGAAGGGCTGAACTGTATGGTACATGAATTCTTTCTCTGTTAATATTTTTTAAAGAGGGCGTACACAGAGGCATGTTCACATGCTGCCTTCCTGTCTTTGGTGTCTGTCCCTGCGTTAAACTTACTCCCTTCTCACTGCCCAGTCACACACTGTTTACCTGTGCTGTGTGAGGCTGAGGAGGGTGAAATAACATCACTACCAGGTCACTGACCCTTGCAGCAGATCACAGACACATTTCAAGAATATTGCTCGCTGTGATTCCTTGGCATATGCACCAAACAAGTTGATCCTTAAAGCTGATGGATAATCTGCAACTATTTAACGTATTTAGTGAAAGTGGTCCAGCGAGTTTGCCAATGTGGATGGCTTTGCTTTGGGTATTCTCTGCACTCAGTAAAATACTTACTGAGAATCTGCTGCCGTGTGAGCGTCCCTGTGGAGTTGACATGTGTGCATCGGGACAAGCAGGTGTCACTTGCTTTTGTCTTTGGCGTGCTGTAGAGAGCACCCCCTCCCAACTATGTGCCTCTCTGTGGATCTCCAGCCTGACGCCACTGATCCCTGATGATATACTGGACCTGGTGATATGTTGGGTCTTTAGGTAAAAAGACAAATGTGTCTTCAGAAATGATGCTGAGAGATCTTTCACTGCATGGAGTGGTTCCAAGGATGAAGGAAGGGGTGGGAGAGGGTGTGGAGTCCTCAGAGGTGGGGGTGTGTCTGTTTGTGGCAGGGGCTCTCCCGAGGCTGTCACAGGCTGTATTTCCCAGGTCTGCTTTACTTCTGTTGCAATTCTGGTTCATGAGTAGGGATGTGTTGGGCTGTGGCTTTGCACAATGCAGAAGAAATGGACTGGACCAGAAAGATGTCCGTTTGCAGAGAACTAATGTCTAACAACATTGTGTTGCTTTCATAGAGGAATGTGTGAGAGGGCTGTGGGTGAACAGCTTGTGAAGGCCATGGCCAGCGTCTGGCAGGGTCTTTGGCTGGGGTGAGTCTGAGAGCAGCGTGGCGGCCTGTGTGGGTCCAGCCCCACATCTTGCTTGCAGGATGTTACTGCAGGAGGGTGAGTCCCTTGCAGGCCATCCTAGGCCATTACTTCTGTGCTGACTCTGAGTCCCCAGCACTTTCATTTTGAGCTCTTTCTTTGTTTCTCCCCTTGGAATCAGACACTTGAAATGTGCTTGTTTGATAGTTTGACTGTTTCCCTCCTGGGTCAGCTTGATGTTGTGCAGTGTGTCTTGAACTATCTTTGAAGAGACATAAGCAGAAAGAAATCACCTGTAAATTGGAACACCCCCAAAGGGGGCAAATGATTCAGTGGGTAGAAGCAGAGATGATGTTTCCTGGAATAGAAATGGATCTGTGATCCATCAGGATGTTTTAGGCTGCCTATAATAGGACAGCCTTATGAGAACTGACCTATCCAGAAATGAAGCAATTATACCAAAACCAGGAGTTGCAGAAGCAAGACAGGGTGTAGGTGGATGCAGTTGTAGTCCAGTAGCTTCAGTAGGACCCAGGCTGTCTGTCTTTGGCTCCGGCTTCTTTTTTTTCAGCTTTTATTTAATAAATATGAATTTCCAAAGTACAACTTTCGACTTATAACGGATTTTCCCCCCATAACCTCCTTCCCACCTGCAAACATCCCATCTCCCACTCCCTCTCCCATCCCATTCTTCATCAAGATTCATTTTCAGTTATCTTTATATACAGAAGATCTACTTGGTATATATTAAGTAAAGATTTCAACAGACTGTACCCACACAGACACACAAAGTATAGAGTACGGTTTGAGTAGTAGTTTTACCGTTAATTCGCATAGTACAACACATTAAGGACAGAAGTCCTACATGGGGAGCAGGTACACAGTGGCTCTCATTGTTGATTTAACGATTGACACTCTTATTTATGACGTCAGTAATCAACGGAGGCTCTTGTCATGAGCTGCCAAGACTATGGAAGCCTCTGGAGTTCACCAGCTCCATCTTATTTAGACAAGACCATAGTCAAAGTGGAAGTTCTCTCCTCCCTTCAGAGAAAGGTACCTCCTTCTTTGATGGCCCTTTTTTATCCTGCTGAGATCTCACTCACAGAGATCTTTCATTTAAGTCTTTTTTTTTTTTTTTTTTTTTTTTTGCCAGAGTGTCTTGGCTTTCCATGCCTGTGAGACTCTCATGGGCTTTTTTAGCCAGATATGAATGCCTTCAGGGCTGATTCTGAGGCCAGAGTGCTGTTTAGGGCATTTGTCATTCTATGAGTCTCCTGTGTATCCTGCTTCCCATGTAGGATCATTCTCTCCTTTTTAATTCTATCAATTATTATTTAACTGAAAAGTGATCCCTGTTAAATATAAGAGTGGGAATAAGAGAGGGAGGAGATGTACAGTTTGGCACATGCTTACTTGGACTTAGCCCTAATGGTAGAGCTAGAAACGTGCCAGGGAACTCCAATTCAATCCCATCAAGGTGGCATACAACAATGCCATCTTACTTTTATTTATTTATTTTTATTTTTTGACAGGCAGAGTGGACAGTGAGAGAGAGAGACAGAGAGAAAGGTCTTCCTTTTGCCGTTGGTTCACCCTCCAATGGCCGCTGTGGCTGGCGCACCGCGCTGATCCGATGGCAGGAGCCAGGTACTTATCCTGGTCTCCCATGGGGTGCAGGGCCCAAGGACTTGGGCCATCTTCCACTACACTCCCTGGCCACAGCAGAGAGCTGGCCTGGAAGAGGGGCAACCGGGACAGAATCCGGTGCCCCGAGCGGGACTAGAACCCGGTGTGCCGGCGCCGCAAGGTGGAGGATTAGCCTAGTGAGCTGCAGCACCAGCCGCCATCTTACTTGTTAAAGTGATCCATTTAACTTCATAATTGATCAAAAAGATAGGATTAAGTGTCAAAGGGATTACATAAATAAGACCAGTGTCTGCTAATAATAATTGATAGAATTAAAAGGGCTCCGGCTTCTTTCTAAGGCTGCTTCCTCTCGTGGTTGTGAGACGCCTGAGGATTGTGTCACACTGAACCAGTGTAGGACACAGGTCCAGTCAGTGGCTTCATTCTGAGGCCATGCACGGCACATGTCCACTCTCCTCCTGCCCAAACCAAATAGTGATCCCTCGGGGAATTTATGTGCTAATGGTTTACCTTTGGGCCTGAGCCTGCCTTGTCAAGTGATGGATTTTCTCCTAAAGGAAAAGAACAGAAGTCCTCGCCATATCTGTTAATGGGGCAAGGATTTGGAGTTTGGACTAGCTGGGTGAGAAGGTGTTCCTTTATGAGTAAGGAAAAAGCTCTTAGATTTAAGCTAAACAGACTTAAGTAACAGATTCAGAGTCCAGTGGAAATAAAGTAAAAAACACCTTGGGGCGTTGCACTGTGTGGCTTGGGGGACAGTTGGGCTTGCTAACCTGGCTTCTTCTGAACTCTGGGAAGGCTGCCTTCAAGTACGAAGCTCCTCTTACTATCTGTAGAGCTGCAGACCAGGTACTCCGAAGCTTGGTGTTCATGTTGGAAAAAGCAGGAAACGGTGTCTTGTCCTTTAGTTCGACAGCTGCCATTCGCCGAGTAACTGACACAAAGCACATGTTCCTGTTTTCCTGCCGTAAGGACAGACACCGTGTCCATCAGGGCAGGGCACTTCCAGGAACACCCTGTTGGGTGAGTCCAGTGGGGGCTGGGTGTCCCGCCCATGTGTGACCAGGAGCCCAAACAGGTGGCTTCCCAGGGCTCTGCTTGTGCTTGGCTTCCTCAGGGAGCTTCCCAGTGTGCACCAGCAGAGGTACACCACAGGCACTGATTTGCTTTGCATCACAAGGACACTAAGGCGTGAATGACTTGGACTATGCCAGGAGAGCACAGCTCCAGTGGAGGGGTGGGTGCCGTGGCCACACCCTGGCAGGTGTGTGCCTCCTGCGTGCTGTGGGGCGAGCAGTGACCAAGTTTCAGAGGAGTGAACATGGCTTTGAAAGATGATCAGCAGCACAGAATCAGCCATCTGAATTCTCCTTTTTTCCTTTTGCTGGTTCACCCAATTTAAACTAACAAAAGAAATGTTTCCTTTAGGTATGCCAATCCTTCCCCTCCCCGCACACACATGGGACTTATGTGAGGCTTGTGGGTTCTTCTGTTATTTGGGGAAGTCTTTTGAATGAAGTCTAATTAAACTAATTATCAGCTAACACTTTAAAGACCTCTAGAGTGCATGAGTGTGTGAGGTTGGCAGTGATGATGGCGCGTGGAGAGTCCAGCCGGGGCTGTGCCCTCAAGAAGAAGTTCCTGCAGGGCTGAGTGGAAGCAGAGACTCCTGCAGCGGCCCCATGCTGAGCCCTCTGCACAGCTACTTAGGGTGTCGCAAACCCACAGAGAACACAAGTCAGGGGCGCCTGCTGGCTTCCAAGTTTCTCTTGTACATGGAGATGCTTTTATGTCTTCCTTTTTTACACACAGTTGTGCTGTTCTGTCGCCAGCCACATCTGTTATAGATAGCTTAATATTTATATTACCCTTCCCTCTACATATTATGTAATCATGTAAGGATATTAGAGAATGTTTAGTTTCATTGCTACATAGATCAACTAAAATGTCTCCTGTAATTGAACAATTAGAGTGTTTATATGTATGTATGTATATATACACTACTCACATATATATATTATGTGTATCCGTATGGATGTGTGTACGTCTACACACTATTCTCTTTCTGCCTTTTTCTCTCATGTTCTTTCTCTCACCCCTCCCGCTCTCCCTCCTTCCCTCCCTCTTTCTCTTTCTCCCTCCCGCCCTTTGTCTCTCTCTCTCTCTTTCTCATTTGACTAGTGCATAGTGAAGTTTACTCTAATCTGCAGCTGCAATAAACCTGTGGAATCGCACATGCTTAAGTGGATGAGTTGCATGGTATGCGAATTATCTTAATCTGCTTAAAGGGCATCTAGCTCTGTGCTGTGGGATCCTTAGATTTCTGTTCACACGGAGACTTCTTGTTTTATCTGACAAACAAAGTTCTTCCCAGAGTTACTCTATGATAAAAATATCTTCTTCTAGTGGTATAATTCTGTAGGGTATAAGCTGAGATCATTAGGAAAAAAAAGTAATATCTGAGAGAGCTTGGGAAATAATTGAATTTTCATATTAATCATACACACACACACACACACACACACGCACACCCCTGTGTACACAAGCCAATATATTCCACAGAGAAGAAACTCTGAGTTCTCTGAAATACTTAACTATTCTCAGAAAAATGTTGGAGCATGTTTTTCTCTGTAATCTGTGGTGCTTCCTTTATAATAAAAATTCTAGTTTCCATCTCAACCAGAAAAGAATGAAAACCTCTGTTAGCGAATCTCAGAGTATTGCGGGTTGTCTTTCAAACGCTTTCACTGGTTTCCTCTGTCACAAGCTGTCTCTGAAATGACTGGGATTTATAAATGCGTGAAATCGTTGCCACAGTGCCCGGGTGGGCACTGTCAGTGGGTGGTTTGGGGACTGTGGGCTTCGTTCCTTCTGCTTTTCAACAAACTGCTGCTGTCGGATTTAAAGGTCGTGGAAATCACCCGCCTGTGTGGTGGGCTGTGGTTTGGTTGGCTCCTCAGCTAGGTCTCCTCCTGTTGATTCGAATCTCACTGGGTGACAGTGGAACTTGTAAACAGAAGACGGGTGCCATCAGAAAGCTTGGCTGGTGTATGGGGCTTTTGAAGTACTTGAGGGAAAAAAAAAAGTTTAGATATTTATTTGAAATGCACAGTCATACACAGAGAGAAATGTATGGGGAGGAGGGAGAAAGAGAGAGAGAGAGAGAGAAATCTTCATCTACTTGTTCACTCTCCAAATGGCTTCAGAAGCTGGGGTAGGCCAGGCCGAAACCAGAGACCAGGGACTCCATCCTGACCTTGCAAATGTGTGGCAGGATCTCCACTGCTCAGGCTGGACAGCTGCTGCTCCCCAGGTACATGAGCAGGAAGCTGGATTGGAAGTGGGGCAACCAGGACTTGAACCCAGGATAGGATGCAGGCTTTGCAAATGGTGGCTTAACCTCCTGCACCGAAGACACACATCCCTTGAAGTGCTTTGACCATTTAAAATTCAGCTTTCTCTCACAGGAGTTTAGGAATTGTTCCCCAAGGAATGTGTTTGAAATGGAGAAAGGGTGCAAGTTTGCATGGCTGTAGTATTTTAACTCTTTGATTAAAAATGTTGCAAATGTCTTCTTAAGGCAGCAGCTAACAAGTCAGTGCATGAGCTGATGGGGGCAGGGGCGGCGGTGAGCAGAAGGCTGAGGTTTCAGTCATCTGTGAGCTGGTCCCAGAACCCTTGGCAGTCCCCAGATCTGTGGCTACTGAGCATCTATTTATGAAACAGAACAGTGTTTGCATATCACCTAAGCATTTCCTTCTCTGTACTTCAGATCAGCCATACAGAGATTATAATACCTAACACAGTATATATATATCTATAATGTGGATCCTATATAAATAGTTGTATCTTTTTTTTTTTTTTGACAGAGTGGAAAGTGAGAGAGAGAGAGAGAGAGAGAAAGGTCTTCCTTTACCGTTGGTTCACCCTCCAATGGCCACTGCAGCAGGTGTGCTGTGGCTGGCGCACTGCGCTGATCCGAAGCCAGGAACCAGGTGCTTCTCCTGGTCTCCCATGTGGGTGCAGGGCCCAAGCACTTGGGCCATCCTCCACCGCACTCCCTGGCCACAGCAGAGAGCTGGCCTGGAAGAGGGGCAACCGGGACAGAATCCCGACCGGGACTAGAACCTGGTGTGCCGGCGCCGCAGGTGGAGGATTAGCCTAGTGAGCCACGGTGCTGGCTTAATAGTTGTATCTTTTAGGGACCACTGACAAGAATGTCTGTATATGTTCAGTAAAGATGTAGCTTTTGTACTGATAGCTTCAGTCTGCAGTTCATTCCACATCTGTGGATGTGGAACAGCAAATAGAGGCGTCTTGCTAAAAACATGGAGTCCCCTGGTAGCATTGTGGGGCAGCAGGTGAAGCTGCCACCTGCAACACCAGCGTCCTATGTAAGCACAGGTTCAAGTCCTGCCTGCTCCACTTCCAATCCAGCTCCCTATTACTGTGCCTGAGAAAGCAGTGGGAGATGGCCCAAGTGCTTGGGTCCTTGCCGCCCATGTGGGAGACCTGGATGAGTTTCTTGGCTCCTTGTTTTAGCCTGGCCTTACCCTGGCCCGTTGTGGCCACTGGGAAAGTGAACCAGCAGATGGAAGACCTCTCTCTCTCTCTCTCTCTCTAGCCCTGCCTCTCAAAAAAAAAAAATAGATCTTTAATCAAAGAAGAAGATGCCCAGCACAGCCGTGCTGCCTTTGAGACGTCACCAGATCTCTGATTTTTCAAGAGAAGATGAAACTTGAGCTTTGCTTAATATGAGTAATGACAATGTGAAGATCAAGGCTAACTAAGCAAATTGGTTATGTTTTATAATTTTAAATAATTTATCATCATGAGTAAAATTGTTGAATGTTATCCATTTAAACCAAGTATGTAAATATGTTTTTAAAATACAATAATAGCAAGTATAAAATAAAACTTTTAAGTTTAATAAAGCACTTAATTCAAATGTCTGAGTTTTAAAAAATTAAATCATTTAAAGAAAAGTTTTCACGTGGTGGAGGCCAAACAAATCAGGGGTGTGGGTGAGATTTAAACATCACAGGTCCACACGGCAAGCAGCCGTCTGCAGAGTGGCTCAGTGGGCAGCCAGCAGAAATTGCACCTGTAGCTCTACTGGTCCCTTCAGAAAGTGGGCACAGAGCTGGGCGATTTGGGGCCTTCCATGAAGCATTGCAGAGCCTCTTGAGAAATTCAGAACCCAGTGCTCTGTCTGCTGTTTTTCCCCCATGGAAACAGTTGTGTCGTTCCTGGGCTCCCAGGAGTGACATCCCGTCTTTCCTGTGGTTCCCAGGGGTGGCATCCTGTCTTCCAGCCACTGACTCTCCGGGGTGTCTTGTCTGGGCAGTTAGGATAGTCTTCCTTGAAATGCCTTAGCTGTATGACTTTGTAACATAGCCTAGCGGGTAAGAAATCTGAGACTCAAGTTTTATGGCCAGTGAAGGGAAAAACCAGGGTTTGAACCTGGATTTCCTCTCTCCAGGACTACATTCTTGTCTTAAAACCCCAGCCCCACTGTCCTCAAACTGACAGTGTCAGAGCAACACAGAGGCAGGCCACCTTTCTGTGCAACCTTAAACTCTCAGATCTTCATTTCCCTCTTTATGAAAAGACAGATTTTCATGTTGGGTAATTTAAAAGGTGTCCTAGAGGGATTATCATTCAGAATTCTGATACAAAAGAGTTAAATTTCAAAATGATGAGAGCTTTTCCCCTGTGCTGGTTTAAGTTCCCTCAAGGATTCCAGAGATACGTTCACGCAATAAGCAATTAGTACCTTTTAAATCTACCCGTTCTCTGCTGGGGATGCACTTCTCCCGGGAAGCGGAACAGCGACACACTGCGCAAGGGGGATTTTATCCCCACTTACCTGGCCCAGACAGCAAAGTCACATTTCAAGGAAAAAAGCTGAATCATAATGCTTTGCCTTTGATGAACAAAGGTGGTGATGTGCAGCACATTGGTAGGGTGAGTGATAAAGGTTCTACAAGGTCGGTGCTTGTGAGTCCTGTAATTAATTCCTGGAGCAGGATTTCGGAGGATTTGTGGGCTGATTGTCCCAAATGTGGATCAGTTGTCACGGACAGCTGAGGTGCTGAGCTGGGGAACACCTCCCATTCCATATATATGTTGTGCTTCAACATTAAAAATGAAGGGGCCGACACTGCGGCATAGTAGGTTAAACATCCATCTGTGGCACTGACATCCCATATGGGTACTGGTTCATGTCCCAGCTGCTCCACTTCCAATCCACCTCCCTGTTGTTGGCCTGGGAAAGCAGTAGGAGATAGTCCAAGGGCTTGGACCCTGGCACCCATGTGGGAGACCGGGAAGAAGCTCCTGGCTCCTGGCTTTGGATTGGCCAAGTCTGGCTCTTGGGACCAATGAGAGAGTGAACCAGCAGATGGAAGACCTTTCTCTCTGTCTCTCCCTCTCTCTGTCTGTAAAGAGTTAAAGTAAATAAATCTTTTAAAAGTCTCAAGTAAATAAATAATTTTTTAAAAAAATGAAAATAAAAAAGCATTGCTGTTCGAAAATTTATTTCATAGCTTGATAAAAACTCATTTTTATTCAGTAAAACCTAAAATGGTTTGTAAGAGAAATCAGAGAAAAGATTGTAAGAAAAATTGTGGCATCAAACTGGTCAAATTGAGAGAAAATTTTGCTAGGAGCCTGTACACTTGGATTTGCTGTGATTTTGTGAAAATGATGATGGTTGCTCTATAGAACCCTGAAGTTTGGACCAATGATAAAATGATTTAGTTACTTGCAGCCATCAGCTGAATGCTGAACTAAATGTGTTTTTTTAAAAAATATTTATTTATTTATTTCAAAGTCAGAGTTACACAGAGAAAGGAGAGGCAGAGAGAGAGAGAGAGAAGGGGGGTGGGGTGGTGTCTTCTATCCACTGGTTCACTTTCCAATTGACCACAAGGGCTGGATGTGAGCCAATCTGAAGCCAGGAGCTAGGAGCTTCTTCCGGATCTCCCACATGGGTGCAGGGGCCCAAGGACCTGGGCTATCTTTCACTTCTTTCCCAGGCCATAGCAGAGAGCTGAATCAGAAGTGGAGCAGCTGGGACTCAAACCAGCGCCCATATGGGATGCCGGCACTGCAGGCAGCGGCCTTACCCGCTAAGCCACAGTGCCGCCCCAATCTAAATGTTTTTAAAGATTCGCATCAGCTTCCTTTTCTCTCTACAAGGCTTGCTTAGTAGATGGGAAGAGGATTCACTTCGGTGCCTGCCGGTGGCGATCGGACAAGACTGCTTCTGCTCAGGGGTCTGCTTAGTTGAGGTAATGCTGCCGACCCGCCCCTTGTCCAAGAACAGAGAAAGAGGTACCTCTGCCGGCGCCGCGGCTCACTAGGCTAATCCTCCGCCTTGTGGCGCCGGCACACGGGGTTCTAGTCCTGGTCGGGGTGCTGGATTCTGTCCCGGTTGCCCCTCTTCCAGGCCAGCTCTCTGCTGTGGCCCGGGAGTGCAGTGGAGGATGGCCCAAGTGCTTGGGCCCTGCACCCCATGGGAGACCAGGATAAGTACCTGGCTCCTGCCTTCGGATCAGCGCGGTGCAGTGGCCATTGGAGGGTGAACCAATGGCAAAGGAAGACCTTTCTCTCTGTCTCTCTCTCTCACTGTCTACTCTGCCTGTCAAAAAAAAAAAAAAAAAAAAAAGAGGTACCTCTGAGGACTTGCTGCCATCATTCTCTCTAGTTTGCTGCTAATGTTTCTATTTGGAGAATTTAGGTTTTTGTGGTTCAGGGTGTTCAAACAAGCCTCTCTGTTCAGTTCTTTTTTTCCTGAGTTCTTAAGTTTGAATTTAAAAGTAAGGATGCTTTGTGCTGTTTTTAGCTACAGGAGCTCTTCCTTTTTACAGACTTGTTCCAGTGAAGCTGTCACGGCGGGGTTGGGGGGGTGGGGGCTGCCTGAGTCGCCCCATAAGCGTGTGGAGGACTGGAGAGCTTGCGTCTCCCCTGCCCCCGCCTTCCTCCTCCAGCGGCGTTTCCTTCCTGCCGCTCTGGGCTGGACCTTTTCTTGTGGCGTCTGTGCGCTCATGGGCACAGCTTAGCCGTAGCGACACAGCAGCACAAGACGGTCTTTTCTGAGACGGACAAAGAGGCAGGATGTGTGTGGACGGCAGGTTGCCCGAGGTGGGCTGGCTCAGGATGCAAGAGGACAGGAACAGCGCTCCGCACCTGCCACAGGAGCCCATTTGACCTGGTTTTCCAGGCCTTTGGGAAAGAGCAAGCAGTGGACAGATTGAAATTTCACAGTAAAATAATTCTATTAAAGTAGCAGTTACAGCGTGGCTGGTGTGGACTGCCTAGCGTGGCACCGGCAAGATGTGAAGTGCCCTCGTGATCGCGGGCTGGAGGAACTTGGGTGTTTCCGTGTTTGCTGAGTTGCTGAATCCCTTGTGAAAGTTTCCACACAAGACCCCTGCTCGATAATAGGTCAATTAAAACTGTCTCTTTTTGAGTCAGCAGGTACCATGGGGAAAAATGACAACATATTTACACCAAGCCTTTTTTTTTTTAAATAACAGCATACATAGGAAAGAGTATGTGGAATCTATCATTAGCAGAGGCGCTACTACTTGCAACAATTACTGGATATAGATGAGTCAGATTTTATGTAATAAAACCATTCTATGCTAAGACTAATCAACAAATGCACACGATACTCTGAAGGAACCTAGGAAGCAAAGGTGAACACAGGTGTGGAATTAAAAAAGTCTTTTATTCAGAGCAGAGCTGTGTTGTAGCTGGCTGAGACCTGTTGCCTGCTACAGGTCACTCCCGGCCCCTAGCAACCGCTAACCTGGATTCTGTCTCTGCTTGCCTGCTCAGTGCATTCCGTTTCCGTGGGGTCGTCACATCATGTATCTTTCAGCCCCGGCTCCATTCACCTGCATGGTATTCAGTTGTGTTGTAGCCCATTGGGTTTTTTCCATTGCATGGGTAGAATTGTGGATGCGTTCAGCAGTTAGTAACCAGTTGCTCCCCCCATTTTCCATATATTATACGTAATCCTGCAGTGAACATTTTCATACAAGTATTTGTGTGGATATATGTTTCCAGTTCTCTTGAGTAAATAAGAATTGTTAAAAAATTCATGGAAACTGCTTATTCTGAGATGCTATGCTTTCATTTCAAATGTTTTTTGCTCTAAATTGAATTTACCTGTTAGTCCCATTTTCCTACCAACTTTTTGACGTGCGCTCAAATACTTGGATGTGGAATTCCTGATTATGAGGAAACTGTATGTCTAACTTGGCTGAAGAAGGGTGATGTTGTTTTCCAAAATGACCGTCTGTAATCAGCCTTTTCAAAGGAACTGAGCCTAAGTTTGATCAAGACCCTCGATCCATTTGCCAGTTTGTGGGGGATGTGGAGCTCAGAGAAACATGTGAGTTGGCACTTGATTGTGCTGTCAGCAAAACCCTCACTGAGAAAAATCAGGAAAGGCTCAGGTCCCTCAAAAGGTGGATTACAAAGTGAAAGCGAGAGACGTGCCTGTGGACAGAACGTAAAAGACCTATCAGGTGTATAGAGAGTGGGTGAGGACAACAGAGTACCGCTTCGGCTACTACGATGTTAAAGAATTGGAACACAGCTAATCTAAAGGAATTGACATACTCTCTGCAAGGTGTTTGTTCTTAACATTGGCCCAGATAAACTTCGAAGTCCTGTGAAAGTGTTTAGGGCTTGGTTGTATTCTGATTTCCCTTTGGATGCATGTCTTTGTGTTTAAGATATTGGAAATGTCTGATAGTAACTCTTCTTGCGTCGACTCTTCCTCGTCACCGTCACCGCTGGAGAATTGTGTGCCACCCGCCACTCAGCCTTCCCTGAACCCCGGGGGACAATCAGACGTGGTGGGGAGCCCAGTCGAAGCAGGGTCTCACTGTATTGTAAAAGGGAGGTGTATATATAGCTGAGGTACAGAGCGGATGGTACAGAGTGGATGGTACAGAGCGGGATGAGGGGATGCGGGCTAGGGGTGGGGTGATGTGATGCAAAAAGGCCTTAGCCACTCCTATTACACCACCTAAGGATCCTTAGGCAGAAGCGCCCTGGGGCTGGGGTGTTTGCCACCAGGGATTTGAAACTTAAAGACAGGTTTTCAGATTCGAGGCAGGCTCGGAAGGAAGTTTCCTCTAGGCCTCTCCGGATCCAGCCTCCCCCACATCTTCCTTTTGCTGTTATCCGTGTGCGTTAACCTGTATTTTCATGTAGTTTCACAGTAACTGTTTTTGAAAATATTTTTAGACCAGTTTCAGATTCTCAGTGTAGAGAGGAAGGTACAGAGATTTCCCCGCAGGACCACTGCCCCCACACAGGCACAGCTTCTCCTGCCCTCCGTGTCCCTCACCAGGCTGGTGTGTTTGTGCCTGCTGGTGAACTTGCGCCGACACATCCCTGCCCCACCCCAGTTCCATGGTCTACCCCCCCCCAGTTCCATGGTCTACCCCCCCCAGTTCCATGGTCTACCCCCCCAGTTCCATGGTCTACCCCCTCAGTTCCATGGTCTACCCCCCCCAGTTCCATGGTCTACCCCCTCAGTTCCATGGTCTACCCCCCCCCCAGTTCCATGGTCTACCCCCTCAGTTCCATGGTCTACCCCCCCAGTTCCATGGTCTACCCCCCCAGTTCCATGGTCTACCCCCCCCAGTTCCATGGTCTACCCCCCCAGTTCCATGGTCTACCCCCACCCCAGTTCCATGGTCTACCCCCTCAGTTCCATGGTCTACCCCCCCCAGTTCCATGGTCTTACCCCCCCAGTTCCATGGTCTACCCCCCCAGTTCCATGGTCTACCCCCCTAGTTGCATGGTCTACCCCCACCCCCGGTTCCATGGTCTACCCCCCCAGTTCCATGGTCTACCCCCCCCAGTTCCATGGTCTACGCCCCCCCAGTTCCATGGTCTACCCCCCAGTTCCATGGTCTACCCCCCCAGTTCCATGGTCTACCCCCCCCAGTTCCATGGTCTACGCCCCCCCAGTTCCATGGTCTACCCCCCCAGTTCCATGGTCTACCCCCCCCAGTTCCATGGTCCATGCCCCCCCAGTTCCATGGTCTACCCCCCCCCCAGTTCCATGGTCTACCCCCCCAGTTCCATGGTCTTACCCCCCCAGTTCCATGGTCTACCCCCCCAGTTCCATGGTCTACCCCCCCAGTTCCATGGTCTACCCCGCCCAGTTCCATGGTCTATGCCCCCCCAGTTCCATGGTCTACCCCCCCCAGTTCCATGGTCTATGCCCCCCCAGTTCCATGGTCTACCCCCCCAGTTCCATGGTCTACGCCTCCCCCCAGTTCCATGGTCTACCCCCCCAGTTCCATGGTCTACCCCCCCAGTTCCATGGTCTACGCCCCCCCAGTTCCATGGTCTACCCCCCCAGTTCCATGGTCTACCCCCCCAGTTCCATGGTCTACCCCCCCCGGTTCCATGGTCTACACCCCCAGTTCCATGGTCTACCCCCCCAGTTCCATGGTCTACCCCCCCAGTTCCATGGTCTACGCCCCCCCAGTTCCATTGTCTACCCCCCCAGTTCCATGGTCTACCCCCCCCGGTTCCATGGTCTACCCCCCCCAGTTCCATGGTCTACCCCCCCAGTTTCATGGTCTACCCCCCCCAGTTCCATGGTCTACCCCACCCAGTTCCATGGTCTAACCCCCCCAGTTCCATGGTCTACCCCCCCCAGTTCCATGGTCTCCCTCCCCCCCAGTTCCATGGTCTACCCCCCCCAGTTCCATGGTCCACCCCCCCAGTTCCATTGTCTACCCCCCCAGTTCCATGGTCCACCCCCCCAGTTCCATGGTTTGCCTTGGGGCTCACTGTGGGCTTTGTGCGTCTGTGTTCCGGCTCCTGTGTAAGGAGAGGTTCCCCATTGCAGCCCCACACACAGGATTCTTGCAGCCCACAGATCCTCTGTGCTCCGCCTCTTCACTTGTGTCCCTGCCCTAACCGCTGACAAGCACTGACGACTTTGTGGTCTCCATGGTTTTCTTCTCCAGGAGCTCCTTGGGTCGGAGTCACACAGATGCAGCGTCTGCACAGTGGCTGCTTTCCTTAGCTCATAAGGAACCAAGTTCAAACCCAGCCTTTCAGGTCTACACTCACTGTGCTCTCATACACATGGATGTCATTTCTGATGGGAGACTCCTTGCCCCAAATACACTCTTTCCATCCTCGCATCGCAAGTGATGTGGGAAACAGAGTGTGAGCCTGAACACAGCGGGACAGGGCAATGCTTTGAGCGATTTTTGACGAAAGATTGAAATTCATATCTGGGTATTTCAAAATTACTAAGACAAATTAAAAAATGGCAACAACAAATTTAACTGAGGCACAAGGAACTTTAGAATTTCTTGGACTGTCAGCCTGGCTCTGATGTGGGGGAAACCTATTTCCTCTTAGGAAATTGCACGTGACTGCATCTTTGCTTCTGCTTCTCAGCTTTGAAGGGCTCTGTTCTCTCCAGGCTGGTTTTCTCTGTGACAGCTGCAGAGAGAGCGCGGATCCATCTCACCCCGTGCACTGTAATTGAGATCCATCGAAGAGTGCCTTCCCAGAGGTGTGCAGACAGGGCAGCTAGCTGTGTGGACAGCATGTCCATGCGGTGCCTGGCTTAGGGGCTTCTCTGCACACCAGCGCAGTGGAGAAAGCTGCTGCCCTTCCCCTGGCGTGGCGCCTGTGGACGTGCATCCCTGAGCGTGCTGGGGCAGCAGTGGTGACTGGCAGTGCGTGGTCCAGGTGGTCGAGGGTGTGGGTCTTTGCATCCAGGGATGCTTCAGTGTCTAGAAAGTTTCTGTATTTGAGAATCAGCCTTTCAGGACAATACTTACAGGGTGCAAGAGAAAAGACCCAGTAGAGATTCTGAGCGCCTGACCGCAGTAGGATCAGCAATCCTTTGATTTCCTGTTCAGCAGTGTTCTCCAAGCCTGCCTGTACATCCCCTGTCCCCACGATTTCTCTAAAGCTGCTGGTTCCTTTCGTGGGAGATGGCAGAGACCGTGCTCCTGTGTTGGGAGGTTCACTGCCGAGTCGGGCTTGATGCTGGCTGGGCCTTTTCAGTGACTGCAGTGGAGCCTGTTGGGTAAAATCTGAGAGAGCTGCATATTAAATAATTATGCTAAGGTTCCTTGTAGTTGCCATGTGTCCTACAGGGCGGTGTTGTCTCATGGCAGTGTTTCCTTTCTGCTTTTTCCTCCTTACAGTCTTACCAAGCCAAAGCACCCTTGGCTCAGCCCCTCCTGTTGGTGCTTCATGGTGAGTGCCGAATGCGTGCTGGTTGGAGTCAGCGGAGGTCGCTTGGCTGCTCCTCCAGGTTGCCTGAGGTGAGTGTTCTAAACGTGAGTACTCTGTTCTTAGATGAGTGCTTGCACAATGGGGAGACTTCGCTATACTGTGGTCTACATAAACGCTCCTTATTTTTGCCTGTTAAAATTCATTTATTTGTGTCATTTTATCTTATAATATTTCAAATAATACAGAAAACATGAAAGATGAGTTCAGTAAGTGTGCATACAATTGGCAGTTTTTAACTTTTTTCCGCATTTACTTCATATGTAAAGATGTTTATATAATATATATCTACATGTATACACACATGCTTATGCATGCCAGTTTTTGAACGCACGGAGGATACGTTAATGTTGCATTGAATGTCAACCGAATAGTAAACTCCCCAGTTTTGCCAACTAATCATAGGACAGCTTGACATAACGGATAGCAATATTGAATGTCTAATAAAAATTTCACGAGAAAGTAATCATTTTCAATCTGTTCTTGGATTCTCATTTTACAAATCAGAATACCCTGTGATAGAAGCATACTGCCGTGTCCTTTCACTGATGTGAGTGATAAGAGAAGTGCTCCCTGAATGTCCCATGTGGGGTGTTCTTAGCAAAACTTGGTTGCATTTGAGCAGACACCCCTCTCTTTGACATAAATGATTGCCTCCAGCAATACAGGGTTCATGTTTGTAAGGTGCACGAATCTTCATTAGTCATACGTTCAACCTGGGGACACCCAGAAAATTGGAAAGAATATGCATTGAGGTCTGAGCTACCTGTATGTGTGTAAACATTGCATGTGTGCATGTATGCAGTGCATGTTTTGGTCTGGATGTATGAGTGTCACATCGTGGGCAGAGTTAGTTCTGACGCACAGGCCATGTGTAGACCTAGCCTTCAGATGTCAGCTCCATGCACGGAGCTAGCGTGTCCCACTTCACCATCCTCTAGTGTGTTTATCCAGAACATTCCTCTGGGTATTGGAGAATAAAAGACTGGTATCTTTGACACTGTGGATTATAATCTCCGACGTGGAAAGCCTACAGCCACGTGTTGTTGATCAGGTTGGAACCACTTTCCAATCACAGGGGTGAAACCTGATTGTTCAGAGTTCATCTGGGCACCAGGTACATGGACCTGCAGTTCAGATGTGTGGCACCCAATTCCGGTATTGGAGTGGCTGAGTCTGATTCCAGCTTCTGGCCAAGGCACAGTCATCAGGAAGTGCCTGCTACCCACACGGGAGACTTGGTCTTAAGTCTTGGCTGCTGCCTTCAGCCTGGCCCAGCTCTGCCTGTTGAGAACATTTGAGTCATCAGTAGATGGATATCTCTGTCTCTCTCTGCCATTCAAAAAATTTTTAAACATCAAAAAATAAAGCTTATCAATAACACCCCCTGTTCTTCAACCTTGGATCACTTAAGCAAAACCTAGGATTTTCTACTTTATGGCATTGTTGGTGTTGAGGATTAGATGACAGGTGAGCAGATGAGCTGGAGGTTGGGGGTCCTTTCTGGTGGGGCTGGGCAGTGGTGTATTCTCTCTTACTGTGTGGGAAACAGCAGATATAAAACCCAACGCTGCTGGAAGCTGCCTGACTCTGGTGAGCACAGAGGCCCTCAGAACGAGGCTGACATTGTGAGTGCTGTGTAGAGAGCCAGTCCTGCATGGCACTGTGCAGGTGCCTCGGCGGGCCACAGCTGCCCTCGCTGTGGAAGACGAGTGCTAGGCAAGTTCACAATGCTGACTTAACGCCTTGGAAAGCTCCGCTCAATCCGCACAGAGCTGAGTTGTCCCCTTCAAGCAGGGGAGGTGCCCATGCCTGCCCAAGGCTGCATCTCCTTGGTTCTTCATTCAGTTCACCTCCAAGGTCATGCTGCTTCCTCACGTGGCTTCTACACTTGAGGCCACTGTTAGTTTATGACTCCCAGCTCTCTACTTCACTCAGCAACCATTTACCATTAATTTTACTGCCCTAGGAATCATGGTAAATCAATGCCAGTTCATTAACGTTGTAGTCCAATTATGGAGCAAGTCCACTGACACCCCTTAGCATAAATTATAACAAATATGAAAGCCAGAAAGATTGATCCTCTCCCCATGGATACTGTACCAGTAATGCCCACAAGGGATATCTCATCCTCAGACGTGTAGAGCCTGTAAGTCCATCTCATCTGTCCTGGGTGTCATGGAGAGTTACATCTGCCTATTCACGATATTTGTAAGCAGGAGTGTGAGCTGTCTTCCATTTTCCCGGCTGTTTGTCTTAGCACAGTCCCTGGTTAGGCGTCACGATGGCTGCTATCAGCTTCATGCATTTCTCTGCCGTTCTCTGACGGTGGCAGCATCCGCAGCGTATTCTTCTCCTCTGAACGGCGATCCTTCAGCTGTCTTTAGGACCAGGTGCCATTCTTCAAACACTGGGGATCAAGCAGGATTCATGGAGGTAACCTAGTTTTGCTGTTAACTTATATGAGTTCCCGCAGCTGCAAAAATGGTAGCCGTAGCCACCTACCTTGGGGAAGAAGTTTGCCAGAGAGAATTGGGTTTATCACAGAACTAAATCCTCCTCTGCAACATAAAGCCTGGGGCCAGTTCCCAGGTGCCAAACCCTGCATGTCCATTCTCAGAACTCCCACTGCAAGTTCCATAGAAGCTGCCCTGCTTCCCTTAGCATCTCACAGCTGCCGCATCCCAGTTGCATTCACTTCCTGCCGTCCTCTCTCAAGGTTAGTGTGAGAAGGGTTACTTACTTCTCCCACTCTGTTCTCCCAGAGACTCCCTTCCTGTAGAGATTTAGTGACTTTGCCTGCTGGGAGAAACCGAGCTGTTTTTTTGCAGAATTAAAATGTTGGGAAAGGGCGGCTGGTAATCGCCGGAGCAACAGGCTGCAGTGTGGGAGAGTGGGGACAAGGTTGTCTGCGTGCAAGGCTGGCTGTGAGTGGTGTCCCGGCTGAGTGGGGGCAGTTGCATCCCTTGCGTGTAGGTGGAGATGGGAATGCCCGTGTAGAAGATGTCTGTGAGGATCAGAAACGCCAGGAGATGACTGAGCTACGCACTGTTCAGTTAGAGTCCACTGCTGTTCTTGCTTGTTCTGGAGGCCGTAGGCACAGTTCCATCAGGGAAGGCAGAGCCCTCAGGTTGGGGTCACCATGAGTAACTGATTAGCATAGAGATAGAGTGTCTGTTGACAGAGCGCTCACATGTGTGACAAATGACCTCTGAATTGGGATATTACCCACTTCTGGAGTGTTCTTCAAGTTGCCATTGTGTGGAATTGTCATTGTGTGGAATTGTCGTTTTATCAAGTTTGACCTACCCTTTGTCACAGAGTTCTCTCCGAAAGTGGCTAAATCATTATTTGCTTAAAGTGAGAGTGGCCTTCTTTTTGAAAAAGTATCTTCTGTCTTAAAGACCCTTGGTTACATTGGTCTAATAGTTACCAGCTCAACTTTGTTCTTACAAGAGTCAGAATTATTGGGATGGTTTTTCCTGGGGTCTTCTGTTGAGAATCCATTCCACGAGTAATTATATAATATGCTGTTTAGGTTTCAAGTATTCTGGATTTGACATATTTATTAGATTTATTCAATTAAAGACTTTTATCGCCTTTAGTGTGTTCCTGTCTCAAAGGGGATTTTTATATTTGGTTGTTTCTCAAGTTTACTTTCATAGCTGCTTGCGTGTAACTAACATCGCTGGTGTACAATTTATGCCTAGCTCTGATCAAAGTCCTGTTCAAGTTCTAAGAACTATCTAAGTTAATCCTTGAGATAATCTTATAAAGTGAATGTTAGAAAAATCTACCTGGGAAAGACCTTATGAAAATAAACTCAGACAGATTCCCAAAATGTTGGGATTGGGTCCAGCTTTGTGGCGTATCCCACTTTGGAGTGCCTGGTTGGAGCCCTGACTACGCTGTGCTTCCAATCCTGCTTCTCTGCCTGGGAATCAGGGACCAATAGCCCAGCTAATCAGGTCCGGCCATGAATACAGGAGACCCATATGAAGTTCCTGGCTCTTGACTTCAGCCTGGGTTAGCCCCAACTTTTACAGGCATTTGGGGAGTGAACCAGAAGATGGAAAAACTCTTTATCTGTCTCTGTCTCTGTCTCTTTGTCTCTGTTTGTCTCTCCTTCTCTCCCTCTACCTTTAAAATAAATAATTAAGTCTTTAAAAAGGAAAAAAGAATCAAGTTTCCCATCATAAAATCATGATACAGAGAGAATTGTTACTTACCCTGGTTCCGTCAGTGCATATTATAACATGTACTATAATGCTACACTATACCTCATTTTTTAAATGTTTTTAAGGAATTATTTATTTATGTGAAAGGCATAGTTATAGAGAGAGAGAGAGAAGGAGAGGCAGAGAGAGAGAGATAGAGATAGAGAAAGAGAGAGAGGTCTTCCATCTGCTGGTTCACTCCCCAGTTGGCAGCTCCAACGTTGGCTGGAGCTGCGGCAATCCGAAGCCAGGAGCCAGGAGCTTCTTCCAGGTCTCCTACGCGGGTGCAGGGGCGGAAGGACTTGGGCCATCTTCTGCTGCTTTTCCAGGCCACAGCAGAGAGCTGGATCTGAAGTGGAGCAGCTGGGACTCGAATCAGCACCCATATAGGTGCCAGCCCTGCAGGTGGTGGCCTTACCAGCTACGCCACAGCACTGGCCCCTGTACCTCGTTAATATGTACAATTAATATAATTTTAAAAAGAATATATAAATATTTTCACTAAAAAACACTTTTTTGCCTTTGAAATTCATTCTGATGCTATTTAAAATCTTTATAGTGAAATCCCTCCTATGTAAAACGTAGACAACAAGAGTGCGCACTTCTAGAGTTCACGTGGTTTACTTTTCAGCCTTTCTCTAAAACCCATGAGTTCTGCTTCATCAGTGTAAGAATTGTGCTGCTGGGTCTCTCCGTCATAAGGTAGCTTCAGGATGGGGAGATACAGCACAATGTAACACGCCGTGCACTTCCGCTTCTCCGTGACTGGTGCTGTAAGAGACTGATGATGTCCGATTGAGAAGGAAAGTCATGGTCCCTCTATGGCTGTCATCCTTAACTGTGTGTGAGCTACAGCGTGGCCAGTGTTTGGGGAGGTTTTCCTACATATTTTCAGTCTTCTTTCTGTATCCTACATGCACAAGTCTCATATGTACTTGTTTCAGGAATTCAAGCCAGTTTAAGTTTCATTTGGGGAGTGATATGTGCAGTGCCTTGAGATCTGATCAGTGGTAAAGCAGTCCTTAGCCCAACATATATCTTTTTAAAAAATGATTATTTGTTTAAGATTTATTTATTTATTTGAAAGGCAAAGTGACAGAGTGAGTGAAAGAGTGAGAGAGAGAGAGTAAGAAGTAGGGGGAAGGGAGATGGAGAGAGAGAGAGAGATCTTCTATCCACTGGTTCATTCCCCAAATGGTCAAATGAGCTGGGCTGGTCTAGGCCAAAGCCAGGAGGCTCCAGAGCTTCATTGGAGTCTCCCACATGGGCAGCAGAGGCCACAGTACTTGGGCCATCCTCTGCTGCTTTCCCAGAAACTGTAGCAGGGAGCTAGATTGGAAGCAGAGCAGCCAGGACTCAGACTAGCAGTCTGATATGAAACAGTATCATTCCAGGCTGTGGCTTAACCTGCTGGCTACAAAATGAGCTTCCAAAATATATTTCTACAGAAGCTTCTGCACAGCAAAAGCAGCAATCAACATAGTGAAGAGACAGCCTACAAAATGGGAGAAAATATTTGCAAATCATGCATCTGACGGAGGATTCAGATCCCGAATACACAGGGAATTCAAAAAAATCAGCAGAAAAAAAAACATAAAAATTCTTTTAGCAAACTGGGCTAAAGATTTGAATAGACATTTTCTCAGAATAAGAGATAAAAATGGTCAACAAATCCATGAAAAATTTTCTCAAGATCACTAGTCCTTAGGGAAATGCAAATCAGCATCCTGATGAGATATCTTCTCTTCTCAGTGAGAAGGGTTATTACCAAAATTACAAAAAGTAGTAAATGCTGGAGGAGATGAGGAGAAAAGGGATCCCTTAAATGCAGTGACAGGGAATGCAAATTAGTACAGCCGCTGTGGGGAACAGGATGGGTGTGACTCAGAAACTGCTATCTGCCACAGGGTCCGGCTGCTCCCCTTGGACATACGTATCTGAAGACCTGAAATCCGCTTATGAAAGGGGGGCCTGCACGCCATGTTGCCTGCAGCACTCTTCACATGGTTTTTATAAAAACCAACCTGGGCGTCCCTGGATGGATGAATGGATAAAGAAAATGTGGTGTATGCACAATGAAATTTTAATCAGCCACGAGAAAGAATGGAATCCTGACACTGGCACCAAACAGGTGGAGCGGGAAGTCCTTGGGTTAACTGGAATGAGACAGACACAGAAAGACAAGTACTAAGTGTTCTTGCTCATTTGTAGAAGCCGAAAAAAAAAAAAAAAAGAAGTGAATCGGAACCTTGAATAGGGTTGACTAGTGAATGTGAAGGGTGGGAGAGGAGTGTTGAGAAAGTTTTGATAACTGCGCCAGAATAGACAATAGTAATACATTCCAGTGTCCTACAGGAGAGGAAATGAGCAGCATTTACAGTAGGTATTACCTGGTGGATCCAGAGCTTGAAGAGACGTGTTGATAGGTCCCAAACACAAATAGAAGTTAAGGAAACTGAAATGCTCATTAGGCCAATTAGCTTAGTGTTCATTTTACTCTGTATACATGTGTATTAAAATATTACAGTCACCCACGTAAGAATTTATAAATATCACATGTTAATAAAATAATTTACATCTGTGAACAGCAAGTACCACAGGATAAATTTTTTCCTTTTCGTTATCGTTTTGTTCCATTCGTTTGAGAATTTTATTCATTGTTCTAGTGAGAGCCCTGGCTGAAAATTTTTGGGCTATATATTTGATAAATTGTTATTCAAGAACAATTAGAAAAAAGAATAAGGAAAATAACTTTGATTTATTCATTCTCTCTGGATCGCCCAGCTATTGGCAGTGTTTGAGGTTGGCTGTAAGAGGGAGAGACATTTATGTATTAAGGAGCACCAAATCCAGGGAGAGAGATGATATCTGAACACTAATCCTCATAATTCAAGCTGTAAATAATTTAAATGCCATTAGAAGTAGCTGGGCAGACTATTACAGGAGTTTAGAAATGAGGACAATTATTTCAAACTTAGAGAAGATAAGAGCCATTTGTGCATCTCCAAATGGGAGTATTCTCCGGTTTTCAGTTGTTAAAACATTATAGTCACAGTTGGTGATATGGGGGTTTAAACATTACGTGGAAAGAATCCTTGTTAAGAATCTTCAGTGGTCCTTATTTATCTGCGGTGAGAGCTGGGGAGTATGTAGAACGCATTATATGAGAACTGAACCTAGAGAATAAACTTTAAGGTGGGGTAGAATTAGGAGCTTTAACCTTATGTGAAATCACTGGCTGAATGACCTAGGCTAAGTGTTCAGCCTCGCTGATTCTCAGTGTCCAACTCAGGGACTGTGAGATTGAGAAGAAATTCTAGCTGTGAAGCCCATGGCACACTGCGAGTCTGTAACACACGATCGATCCTCTGGTTTCTATTTTTTTTTGACAGGCAGAGTGGACAGTGAGAGAGAGAGAGACAGAGAGAAAGGCCCTCCAATGGCCGCTGTGGCCGGCACGCTGCCGCCGGCGCACCGCGCTGATCCGATGGCAGGAGCCAGGTACTTATCCTGGTCTCCCATGGGGTGCAGGGCCCAAGCACTTGGGCCATCCTCCACTGCACTCCCGGGCCACAGCAGAGAGCTGGCCTGGAAGAGGGGCAACCGGGACAGAATCCGGTGCCCTGAGCAGGACTGGAACCCTGTGTGCTGGCGCCGCAGGCGGAGGATTAGCCTAGTGAGCCGTGGCGCCGGCCCCTCTGGTTTCTATTATCACTGTTTCTTCACGTCTGTTGAAGCCATCTAAGACATGTGGTACTTGCTGGATATTAACGTGGTGGATTTCTCGTTGTGCTGATCACATAGATGAAGGTTGAGTGTGCCTGCTGTTGCCGTGCAGTGAGTCACTAGCAGGTGCCTTTTTTGTGTAGGGTAGAAGTAAATTCACCTGGGCCTCGTTTTATGTCCAGGAATGTGATATTAGGCCTGCTCCACCCACCTCACAACACCTCTTTCACGAAAGATCCTGTTTACATCCTGTCCATCAGAGCTTGACAGGATAACGTGGGAGAAGCCGTGGGTGGTGTAAATTACCCACGGTGCACCCCAGCCTTTGCTCATCACTGAGTCTTCTCTGTTCCTTATTCTTGATGTGATTGACATTGTGCAACCCGACCTCTCCTTGCCAGGGTTTGAAACACTAGCTGTGGACTCTCTCCTCCCCGAGTGTGCACTAGGGTTCCTTCTGTGCTGTCTGTCATCAGTCATCTGATCTGCAGCTTCACCCCGCACTGTCCATGTCATGGAGATGAGTTCAGGCTGAAGACACTGGAAGGGGTTGGATTTTGTGGGGAGGAGTTTCTCCTCTGTCCAAGTGCTGGGGCAGAGTGAGTGGGGAGGGAGCGTCATGTGCCTGAGGCACTGGTGAGTGAAGTGAGAGGACTTAGTTTAAAAACTGGGGAATCTGTCATAAATGACAGCCACCACTCACCCAGTGCTTCCTCAGGGAAGCAGCCCATGCATACCCTATGTGCACTACATCATTCCTGTGTGCTCACTGTCATCCGCAGTGAGACTCCGCATAGAATTGACTTTCTCTTCCAAGCTTTGTTTATGCATTCATGTCATCAGTCATGGATTCCCTGAGATGTGTGACAGTATGTGAGTGTGTGATGTATGAGCATTGATGTGTGTGAGCGTGTGACACATGTGAGCGTGTGACATGTGTGAGCATGTGACATGTGTGAGCGTGTGATGTGCACAGAAGGGACCACATATTGTGAACTCCACATTAGAAGTGTGGAGGAGGTGTTGGGGCTGGCACTGTGATGTAGTGGATAAAGCCACCACCTGCAATGCTGGCATCCCTTATGGGTGCCCATTCAAGTCCCGGCTGCTCCACGTCCGATCCAGATCTCTGCTATGGGCTGGGAAAGCAGTAGAGGATGGCCCAAGTCCTTGGGCCCCTGTATCCACGTGGGAGACCAAAAGAGGCTCCCGGCTCCTGGCCATTGTAGCCTTTGGGGAGTGAACCAGCAGATGGAGGACTTTTCTCTCTCTCTGCCTCTCTTTAACTCTGCCTTTAAAATAAATAAATAAATAAACAATATCTTTTAATAAAAGGGTGAAGGTACTTAATATATAACCTCAGGCTGTTGTGTTGTTACCACTGTGTACTCAGAATATACATGTAACACACATCAACCTAATCCCCTGTCTGAAGCATAGTCGTCCCTGGCTGTCTCCAGGGCACTGGTCCTATGATGCCCTCTATGGGTACCAAACTTTGTGGTTGCCCAAGTCCATTATATAAAGGATGTAGTATTTGCATAGAATCCGCATGACCCTACCTTGTATTGTCAATAATCTCCAGGCGACTTTTAATACCTAATGCTTTGTCATTGTTTTGTAGGTGGCTGTTACACCCTGTTCTTTAGGGAATCATGAAAAGTCTGTCCATGGTCAGTACAGAAGTAGCATTTTGTGTTGTTGGTTGAATCCATGGGTGCAGCACTGTAGGCATGGATGGATGACTGTGCTTGTGCAGGGATGGTTGCCACGTTGCACATACAGCAGTTCATCTCTGCGCAGTGGTGGTCATAAACTATGGTTTCCCAAATCCTGGCCAGGAAACTGAGGCTGTGAGACAAGCCACGCCAAGAGCAAGCTCCTGTGGGGGTCGGAGGGTGGTGCAGACTGAGGAGGAGTCCTTGACTTCTAGTCTGTTCATTGTGAGGAGCTGCGGCTGTCCACAGAAAAATGCCTTCAGAGAATCACGAGGGGTCATCTATTTCTCATTTTATTGCAATTCAGCCTTCATCTCACAGCATACTGTGTAAATGACTGTTTGATCGCATGCACAGGCAATTAAGCATGTAGTGGTGTTGCTTCTTGGTGATAAACCTATTCAATATTTTAGAAAAATGGGTAACAGAAAGGGAGTTGGCCAGCAAGAGTGAGAAAGACGCAATGATGGGGACGCTGATCGAGTGTGAAGGGCAGTCTGAGTGAACTCTGAGTGGAGATGTGAAAGGGCTACCTGGTGCTGGGAGTGACGACGCTGCTTCCATGGAGCAGATTCCGTGTGTGCAATAGAGGGATTCAGATGGCTAAAACCGCTGATGTAAGTGAGGCAAGGGGACACAACAGAAAAGATGAGTATGTCTCAGAGGAAGTGCTGACGGCTAAAAAAAATAATAATAATAGGCCGACTCAACATTAAAAGACCACTCAGATATTTCTCAGGATGTTGAAAACACAAAGAATAAAGTGCTGAAAGCTGATGGAAACCTGGAGTTCACAGTTCCCCAAGGCAGAGAACGGAGCCTCCTGCCACTCCCCATTTCGTAAGTTACACAGCGGGGGCAAAGAAAGGACCCTTCAGCCTGCTCTGGGTGAATCGCTTTTATTTAAACTTGCATTTAAGATTATTCTCGTTACTAGTGTAAGATAATGCAGAAACACACTGTCTTGTTTACTCGGGTTTACCCAAAAGGTAACATCTTTCAAAACTTTAGTACAAGGAGACTTCAAACAGTTCCTGGAAACATGGAGCTAACAGACAACTTTAGGGATGGACAAAGGTGTAGCAGTTACAGTGCTGCCTGGGGCAGCTGTCTGGGTTTCAGCGCCGTCTCTGACTCTGATTCCAGCTTCCTGCAGGTGTGCACCATGGGAGGCAGCAGGTTTTGGGTCAAGAAGTGAGGTTCCAGGGACTAACATTGCGGTGCAGTGGCCTTCCATATCTGAGCACTGATTTAAGTTCCAGTTCCCTGATAACAGTGTGGGGAAGCAGTGGAAGATGGCCCAAGTCCTTGGGCCCCTGCACCCATGTGGGAGACCCAGAAGGACTTCCTGGCTGTTGATTTCGGCCTGGCCCACCCCAGGCTGTTGTCTCTTTAGGGAGTGTACCATGATTGGAAGATTTCTTCCTGTCTCTATTTTTCCCCTTTTCTCTGTCATTCTGCCTTTCAAATAAATAAATCTTTTAAAAAATATTAAGTTCCTGTCACCTCCATGTGAGACTTGGATTGGATTTCCAGTTCTTAGCCCTGCCTTGTCGCTCCCCCTCTTCATGGAGGAATGACACTAAACCCTGCCTAGGCTTCATATCCGAGTCACAGCACCATTATGTCGCTCCCCCTCTTCGTGGAGGAACGACACAGGACCCTGCGCTGTTCTTTCGTCTGCTCGGCCCTCCCCGGGTTTGCTGCTGGTTTCTTCCCGGGTTAGCTACGACCCTTCCACCTCCGTGGAAGGGCGGCTCCCCCTGCCACTTTCCCCACTTCCGCGGGGGAGCGGCACACCGCCGGCCGGCTCTCTCGGGGGCTGCACAGGTGTTCCTTCAGATAGATGTTCCTGGTGCATGTTGTCTCTCTCCTCCTTTATAGTCCTCTTCCACCAATCCCAACTCTGCTACCCACACGCCGAGCACACTGCTCTCCTCCAATCAGGAGCAGGTCCTGCTGCTTATTGGTTGAACTGGAGGCAGCTGTGTAGAAGCTGTTTCCTCCTCTCCCAGCGCCATATTGTGGGAGAGCAGATGCATAGAATAAGTCTTAATTCCAGTAACAGTCTAGTCCCAGTTGCTCCCCACACTGCCTAGCCCTGGTTGTTGAGGGTGTTTGGAAAATGGATTGCTAGGTGGAAGATCTCTATCTCTGTCTCTCTTTCTCTATCCTTTAAATAAAACAAATAACAAATTATTAAGAATAAAAAAATTGCTGCAAAGAATTGAGATCCATGTATAGTTTTTCATAACACATGATATTCCATGAACATGAAGACCCCCACCCACTGTCACAGCCAGGATTGTGACAATGATAGCATCAAGATGCAAAACATGGGGCCAGTGCTGTGGCATAGCAGTAAGGCGACTGCTTGCAGTGCCAACATCCCATATGGTCACTGGTTCGAGACCCGGCTGCTCCACTTCCAATCCAGCTCCCTACTATGGCTTGGGAAAGCAGTAGAAGATGGCGCAAGTCCTTGGGCCCCTGCACCCACGTGGGAGACCTCCTGGCTCCTGGCTTTGGATCAGCCCAGCTCCAGCAGCTGCAGCCATCTGGGGAGTGAACCAGGTGAATCGGTTGATGGAAGACCTCTCTCTCTCTCTCTCTCTCTGCCTCTCTCTCTGCCTCTGCCTCTCTCTCTCTGTGTAACTGAGCCTTTCAAATAAATAAAATAAATCTTTTAAAAAAAAGATGCAAAACACATCTATCACCTTGGGGCTCCTACATGTGGCTCTGCGGTGGGCAGGCCTTCTTCCCTCCGACCCTACCCACCCTAGCCTTGCAGGCCACCCGTCTGTCACTCCATCATTCAGGGAAGGTTAGCTATTTGCTGTCTTTTCCGTTAGCTTCTTTCAAGGTCGCTGGAGACGGCTCTGTGCTGCTGTGTGTATCTGTGGCTGATTCTTTTTCACTGGTGCATAGAGTTCCATGGTGTGTGTGTTCCGTAGTTTGCTTACCCTCTCATCCACTGAAGAATATCTATGTCGTTTTCAGCACGGGGCTGTGATGAGTGAAGCTGCGGTTCACTCTCGCCGTATGGGTTTTGTGAGATTGTCTCCGTTTCTCCGGCCTTCATGCCTGACTGAGCATTCAGCCCCTGCGTCGTGCCATCGTCCTATGTTAAGAAACTGCCACACCAGGGCTGGCATGGTGGTCTGGTGGGGGAAGCCACTGCCTGCAGTGCTGGCATCCCGTATGGGCACTGGGTAGATCCCGGCTGCTTCACTTCCCATCCAGCTCCATGCTGATTCACTTGGGAAAGCAGCAGAAGACGGCCCGTGTGTTTGGGCCCCTGCCGTCAATGCCGGAGAACCAGATAAAGCTCCCAGCTCCTGCCTTCAGCCTGGCTGTGCTGGCTGTTGTGGCCTTCTGGGACATGAACCCGCTGATGGAAGATCTCTCTCTCTCTCTAACTCTCAATCTGTGGCTCTGTCAAGATTAAGACATAAATCTTAAAACAAAAGAAACTGGCAAGTCAAAACTGCTCGCCTAAACATCTGTACCACTTCATTTTTTCCAGAATGCCTGAGAAGCCCATTTATTTGCCTTTTTTTTTTTTTTTTTGGACAGGCAGAGTGGACAGTGAGAGACAGAGAGACAGAGAGAAAGGTCTTCCTTTTTCCGTTGATTCATCCCCCAATGGCCGCCACAGCCGGCGCGCTGCGGCCGGCGCACCGCGCTGATCCGAAGGCAGGAGCCAGGAGCCAGGAGCCAGGTGCTTTTCCTGGTCTCCCATGGGGTGCAGGGCCCAACCACTTGGGCCATCCTCCACTGCACTCCCGGGCCACAGCAGAGAGCTGGCCTGGAAGAGGAGCAACCGGGACAGAATCCGGCGCCCCGACCGGGACTAGAACCCTGAGGTGCCGGCGCCACAGGTGGAGGATTAGCCTAGTGAGCCGCGGCGTCGGCCTGTATTTTGTTTTCTACATTGGCTTTTCCAATCCATGATTACAGAATCTCTGCTTGCTTAGGTCTTACTTGATTTCATTTGTCAGAATCCTGGGATTTTAGCCTACAAGCCTATGCATGTGTGGTTCTGTTTGTGCCTACATATCTCAGTTTCTGAGGGACTGTCCATGGTATTGTGTTTTAAAATTGTGGGACTGTGTTTATTTCTGTTTGTTTATTCTAGTTACTCTCTAGAAGCCAATTGGTTTCTTTTCACTTACCCTTTGTGTTGCAGCTTTATAGAACTCACTTCTAGTTCTAGGTGGGTTTTTGGTAAATTTGTGATTTTTATGTGTTGAATTGAAAATAGGAACTGTTTTCACTCCTTCCTCTCTGACCTGTATGCCTTTTGTTTCTGTTCCTTGACCTACTGTGGTAGCAGTAAGGGTTGTGAGAACAGGAAGAGGCCCTTGCCCTGCTCACAGACTTGGGGGAGGCCCCGAATCTTTCACAGTTGAGTGTGAGGTCAGATGTAGAATTTCGCATGTGTGTTTCATCGAACTTTGTCAAATGCTTTTCTTTTCAGTGATGGATATCATATTTTTCCTTCACCTGTCACTGCAGTGGATTACATGAATTTAGTTTTTGGTTATTGCTGAACCAGTCTTGCATACCTGGGATAAACTCTACGTATCAAGATAGAGAATATGTCTTGTTAGATTGTATTTGCCTGCATTTTGTTGTGTTTTTAGGATAGATATTGGTAATTCTGTTTTGTTTTTGTACTGTCTTCACCTGATTTTATTACCAGGGCAATGCCAGCTGAATAAAATAAATGGGGCAAGGGTGGGTATTTGGCACGTTGGTTAAAGTGTGGCTTGGGGCACCCAAACCACATACTGCAGTATCTGAGTTCAAGTCCTGCTTCCGCTTCCAATTCCAGCTTCCGGCTGGCGCACATCCTGGGAGGCAGCAGGTGACCATAAGTGTTTGCATCCGGGCCACTCACATGGACCCTACTACCTAAGCCATTGCCCCTGCATCCCAGGTTGCACATCATCAGGAAACTGGAATTAGAAGTGGACCCTGGACTTGAACCTTGGCTCTCTGAGATGGGACACAGGTGTCCCAAGTGAGACCTTGACCACTGTGCCACATCCATGCCTCAGGGCTGAAGGTTCTGAGTGTCCCCCAGCTCTCCTCTGACGTCCCCGTGGTGGGGGAAGGGAGTCTCGCTGCTGCTGATGGAGGGAAGTCCCAGCTTTGTACTTGGCTTCTTCTGAGTCCTCCCTCGCGGGGGTGGGTGGAGCCAAGCCCGTGCTCCTCGCTGCCTCTGACACCACCGTAACCGGGGCCGCAGCTTTGCCTGCCGTGTTTTCCTGGAGTGGTGCAGTGCTGTCTGAAGCTTGTTCTCATCTCTGCCTTCCTGATCTGGCAGGAGAGAGCTGACCTTCCCTGCATATTTCTGTGGCCCCTGCAGTTCCAGGAGGCTGCCAGTGAACTCACTGCCGTGTCGTCCTCCAGACAGCAGTGCCTCTGGCCCCTCCGCCTTCTTTCTCTCCATCCCCAAACGTTTCTCTGTGTTTGTCCAGGAAATGTGCACGCGTTTCATTGCCTCCACTGGGAAATGGGAAGAATCGCATCTACTCCATGTTCCCCCAAGGGGAGGTTTTACCTTAATAAGTTTTGTTTTTGTTGTTTTACAAATAGACACTTTGGTCCTCAGTTTTTCTAATGTTCTAGATTACAGTCTACTAAATAAATACTAGTTGTCTTTTTTAATTCTTTATTTGCCAAGTGTTTATCAATGATAGTGAGCATTTGGTTTTGATAAAAATGCACGTTGCAGAATGATTGTAATTTCTCCCTTTTATTTTTTACAGTTGCTGTGCGCAGTGTTGGCTTGCAGTCTTGTTCTTGTTCTTGCATTCCCGTGAGGTGAGGGTGGTACCCAGGCCGGTACTGTGAGGTGCCCCCTCCCCCATTGCCGTCCCGCCTCTTTTCCTTGTCTTTCCTCAGATGCTTGTGTGCGCCAGGGACTCTGTCGGCTCCTGGGCATGCACAGAGTTTTAGAGTGCATCTGTACCTTCCTGGAGCTCATGGCAAAGTGGTAAGCAGGGCCTTTTTTAGTAGGAATGATACCCAGCTAATGTATTTCTTTCCAGTGTTACTTAAATAGGTGTCAGCATCAACCGTAGAACAACATAAAGTGTTATAGGGCTTATTTAGCAATAAAGCAAAAGCGTTCCACAGATTAGCTCAGTACAGCTTCAGAAACACGTAAAAATACGAAGGAGGCCTAAGGGACAGGGTGGTGTGAGTGATCTTGATGACAAGACACCTGCAGACAGCTGAGCAGGTCACCCTTAGTGCCCCCAGCCACCTACAGGAAGGCGGCGGTACTGACTCCTCTTACAGGTGAGGAAGTTTTGGGTTTAAAGGACAAACCGCACTTGTTCTGTGAAGCTGTCCCTGCTCCTGCATCCCTGGATCTGGAGAGGAGTCAGCACCATGCTGGGGAGCTGGTTTGTAGTCAGGATCCGTTTGCAGAACGCGGATGCTTCCATGTGCACCTCTGTGATCTGTGAGTGAGGCTCGTCCGACACCACAACTCCCAGCCCTGGGCCCTGCCTCCTTCACCATCCCCAGGTCTCAGCAGCTCGGTCTCCTTCTCGTGGAACACTCGTGGAGTGCTGCTTCTGCTGCGTGCAGCCTGTGGCCTCCTTTAGACGAGCAGTGTTTGTAAACGTTGCCTTTCCTTCTGCAGCGAATGCTTTGTTCCCTTTGTAAAGTAAGCTGAATGTTCCTGAAGGACTGCATGCAGACTACGCCTCCTGTTAGAGACCCCCTGTGATTCACCCATCCCTGCACTTCTGGGCAGTTCTCTCTCTGCCTTCTGGGGCTCCACATTCTCTGATTCTGACTGCATCAGACCAGAGGCCATGTATAAACACTCCGTGTGCCCCCTGCCACTGACCCACCATTACCACTATTTACTCAAGTGGAGGTTTGTTGATTGATTTGTCTTTATTTCATGATCTGCTTCAAGTGTTACCTCTTTATATATATTTTATTTTATTATTTATTTAAAAGAGAAAGAGAGAGAGAGAGAGAGACTGAGAGAGGTCCCATTCTCTGGTTTCCTTCCCAAATGCCCACTGAACAGCCAGGGCTGGTGTGGTCGCAAGCTGGGAGCCAGGAATTTCATTCAGGTCTCTCACGTGGGTGGCAGGGACCCAACTACTTGAAACATCTGCTGCTTCCTCGGGTTGCATAGCTAGGAAGTTGGAATCGGAGGAGAACTGACACTGAAATCCAGACATTCTGCTGAGGGGTGCCGGTGTCCCAAGTAGCATTTTTTTTTTTTTGACAGGCAGAGTTAGACAGTGAGAGAGAGAGACAGAGAGAAAGGTCTTCCTTCCGTTGGTTCACCCCCCAAATGGCTGCTACAGCCGGCGTGCTGCACCAATCTGAAGCCAGGAGCCAGGTGCTTCTCCTGGTCTCCCATGCAGGTGCAGGGCCCAAGCACTTGGGCCATCCTCCACTGCCCTTCCGGGCCACAGCAGAGAGCTGGACTGGAAGAGGAGCAACCAAGACAGAACTGGCACCCCAACCAGGACTAGAATCCGGGGTGCCGGTGCCGCAGGCGGAGGATTAGCCTAGTGAGCTGTGGTGCCGGCCCCAAGTAGCATCTTAAACACTGTGCCACATCCCTGCCACCAACTGTCACTCTTTTATGAAGTGTCAGAGTGATCAGATTGTAGATCTTGTTGGCAGCCACAGCAGCTGACTCTGTTACTGTGTCAGGGAATTTGTGCCAGGCTTGGTGCATGGCAGGCACTCAGTCAGTGTTTGTGGGGTTGAAGGTAGTTCTCAATGGGAGCTGGAACACCACCCCGGACACAAGGGCATCTCCGGTTTGCAGAGAAACAAGATTTAACGATAAGACTTTGAAATATATGCATAGTTTCTGTAATGTGCATTTTTTGTGAACTTTTGGAAGGGCCTATGTGCATGAATTCCAACTTCTTCTCTGCCAAAACAGACTTCTGTCTTCGTTGCCTTTCGTCTGAACTTTTCACAGCTCCCATGTGCGTCTGCGTCATTGCATGGGTGCGCCAGGCTTTGGTGCCCTATAATCATTGAACTGAATCCAGTGGGGACTGTGCTAGCCGGTGTAGTGTGCTCCCTCTCTGGTGTGTAGAAGGCATGTTTGCTCCCTACGAAGCAGACCTCTGCTTGTTGATGACGACCTACCTGGTGTCAATCCTCATGCAGTATACATCATTGTTAAGTCACTTTCTAGAAGGGACACAATCACAGTACTGAGTTTTATAACTAGCAAGTGAGCTTTAAGTCCTTCTGTAATAATTAAGCTGCCTTTAAGCCCTTCAAACTGAAAAATGCAAATATTTAAATGTCTAACTCACCAAAGATTCATGAATTTCCTCCAGCTGTTAAACTGTTATTATCACCAGATGTTGAATATTTTTAGGAAATTAAGCAAAAAAAAAAAAAAAAAAAAAAAAAGAGGTGCTTTAGGCATCTCACACTCACATTTATTTGCATGTTTTCATCTTCTGGTGGGAAACCTGACGTGTAAGGTTTGTAATTGAATAAGATAAATATCTTTAGGAAGCTCTGGCGTCAGCTGGGCACACTGGAGGTGCCAACGCCTGGGATAGCATGATCCGTCCTGTGCTGTCCCGGGTTCTGAGCGGACGCGCAGGCTGCAGAGAATCCCACACTGAGTAAACTCTCAGCTCCTCGTGCGGCATGTGTGCCTTTCGGCACGGCCTTCACGAGCAGGAGCGTGCACTCCCAGCGACAAACTTCCGTGAAATCCAATCAGCACTCAGCAGCGGTCTATTTTCCTTCATGTTCCCAGTTCATTCGTGGGTCAGGTAGTCTCAAGTGAGTGAATTGGTCAAGACAGTTTTCTGAGGGAAAGTTTATCATATGATTTGAGTAGATGCCCAAGGATATTCAAAAAGAAAAATAAACCCCACATCCTGGGTTAAAACCTTGATTTAATGGCAAGACCCTACCTGGAAATGGTTACTTCTTCGAGAGATCCGTATCTAGAATGATGTGAATAATTATCTTGCTTTGGCACACGAGTATTATAAGAATCAAATGCGATGGTGGTTTTAATGACTTATTTAATGTGACATGTAAAAAATACTTCCAGCTAAGTAGGATCTATTTATATATTTTTATTGTGATGTAGAGATTTCTTACAAACTCCAAAGTTGTATATAAAAGTTGTATATAAATTGTATATAAAAACTGTATATAAAATGGCCTTGTTTCTGAGTCTCTCTAGGTTTTCACTCAAATTCCTTGGTTTGTTCTAAAGCTTGTTGTGCACACAGTCGACACTCAGTAAATGCGATCAGAACAGTTTTGTAGTGGGCTGCAGAACCTACACTGGACATCTCCCATAATCCATACAAGTTCCATTTAGGAGTGGTCCTTTGCTCATTCCTGCTATCATTAGAATGTGTCTTGCTCTGTGACAATGATGAGCTCACGTTTATCCTAGGGCTTTCCGGTCACTTCTCCATTTTATGTTATAAACATGTGAGTTCTGTTAGGAAAGCACCTTGCCTATCTAACTCACTACTGAGTCCTTCGTGTTGGCTCAGTGTTGGTTATGATAGCAGGGACCCAACAAGTATTGAATGCGTCGATGATGGAGGGATGGGTGGATAAATGATGGATGGATGGATGGACTGATGGATGGATGATGGATGATGGGTGGGTGAGTGGGTGGATGAAGGTCTTCCCCACTAAAGCTGATGGAAGGCAGAGATGGCTTTTATTAATAGATATATGTATCTGTTGAGAGAAACAAGCACATGCTAAGATAGTAAGATTTCTAATTAAGTAAATGAATATTTTAACCCAGAAGATGGAGGAAACCTTGAAGCAGGTCTTGTGGCACCTAACAGCTTCTGTCATGAAAGCATTTTCTGTTTCCATGTAAGACTAGGAACCAGCCGGTGCCATGGCTCAATAGGCTAATCCTCTGCCCATGTCGCCGGCACCCCAGGTTCTAGTCCTGGTTGGGGCGCCGGATTCTGTCCCGGTTGCTCCTCTTCCAGGCCAGCTCTCTGCTGTGGCCAGGGAGTGCAGTGGAGGATGGCCCAGGTGCTTGGGCCCTGCACCCCATGGGAGACCAGGAGAAGCAACTGGTTCCTGGCTTCGGATCAGTGTGGTTTGCCGGCTGCGGCAGCCATTGGAGGGTGAACCAACGGCAAAGGAAGACCTTTCTCTCTGTCTCTCTCTCTCTCACTGTCCACTCTGCCTGTCAAAAAAAAAAAGAGACCAGGAACCACTGAGAATTCTTAACCTGAGGTTAAGGTTGCTGGTAGCAGTTCCCGTATCCATACAGTTTTCCTAAAAACGTACTGTTTGACCGTGTGGTTAAGACATGTGAGTGCCTGGATCTGAGTTCTGGCTCTGCTCCTGCTTCTGATTCCTGCGTATACACGTCCTGGGAGGCTGTGGTGTCGGCTCACGTATTTTGGTCCCTGCAGCCCACGTGGGAGACCTGGATTGAGTTCTCAGCTCCCACCTTAGGCTCGATGTTGCTCCAGGCGATGTAGACATTTGGAGAATGAACTAGCAGATGGGAACTGTCTCCTCTCTCTCTCTCTCTCTCTCTCTCTCTGTTTTTATTTTCCTCTCTACCACCATCTCTCTTCCTATCCAAAACAAGTTAATGAGATGCTGTAAAAATATAAGGTAAACATCTGTGTCACTTAAACATGAGTCTTGCGGTAATCATGACTTGACTGCTCTTCCACAGTTAGGGAGCTGCCATCACTCAAGGTTTTCAGGTCGAAAGCGTATGAACATCTGGTGATCTTGCAGTCACAAGTTGTAGGGGAGCTGGCAGAGGAGGAGCCCAGTTGGTCTCCAAATGTATTCCTTCTTAGCAAAGACTTGCTGTTGAGTATCAGGAAAAAAAATCTGCAGGTTGAGAAGCTCCAGATATGTATCTATATTCAGGAAGATTAACGGTGTTGAAACTCTTTGCTTTGAGGATTTTAAATATGTTGAAACTTTCCCTGGGCTTCTCCAAATCCTACTCCCAACATCTGTACACTATGCATGTTGATCTTCAAATTTAGCAATCCCAAAGACATAGCCACTTAAAATTGTGCATTATATAAAGAGTTAAAGAGCTGAGTGAGTTCCTGTGAAGGACTGCCTGCCTTGCAAACATCAGCCCTTGATTACATTTAAATTTAAATGAAAATACTTTCCATCCTGCCTTTATTCTCACTTCACACTGTGGAAACCTTGTATCTCTGCTATGTAGTTTTGAATAAGAGAAATAATGCCATAAACATTTCTCAGTACTATTCCATAATATTATGTACTTGAAAAGCTCTCTGGCTCTGCTGCCTTGTGACAAATTCTCTCTCTCTCTCTCTCTTTCTCTCTCTCTCTCTCTGAGGAGGTGGCATATAGCAGATGCCCAGTAAATAATTCCTTGCTTGGGGGTCCGTGAATGCTGATTTACTAAATGGTCACAGCTTTTAAAAGTGCCAGGAGATTGTATACACTCAGATTTATCCATTCCCTGTCTCCCTGCTGCCACCAAATTATGGCCTTTAAGAGGCTGTTGATTGCAGCAGAAAATGCAAGGGACTACCCACTGTCCCTGGTACCCAAAGTAGCCCCAGGGGAAAGGGAAGGTTGCACAGAGTCCAGTTAGCAAGACTGGTTCTTGGGGGACATGCCCCTTGAGTAAAGCGCCCAGGCACCTGCTGTCTTCCAAAGGATGCTCTTCAGGAAGTACAGGAAAGAATTTCTCATTCTGTGTGGTCCTAGGCTTCTGATCTTGTCAAGGTGACGGCTGTGCTCAGACTGACGGTAGATTCCCTTTGGGTGAGGGGATGCTGGATGCCGTGTTAGCAGCTGGTTTGCTGGTTCTCTGCTTTCAGGGATCCCCATGGTAACCAATAAATCTAAGTATATGAAAAACACTCACCATCCAATACAACACAGACACTTAGTCAAATAGATCATTGCCAGAAAAGTCAACTTTTAAGCAGGAAACTCAACATCTTTTAGGATTTAATAAACACAATTACTCTATGCTAGAATTTAATATGTACCAATGACTCTGTGCAATTAAACTCATTATATTTGAATAATAGACAATTCCTGCTAATGTGCAGATCAGAGCAACTAATCAAAACAGTGTGTTTGCAGCTTCAGAGCTTGCTGAAGCTGCTCAGAAAACATCTCTGGGGCAGCACTGAAAATCTTCCCTTGCAGAATCCGAACTGTGCTGTGGCTTGTGAGACAAACCCGGCTTCTCCCCTGCACCCTGCCTTAGCCTCTGAGGATCCGGGAGCCATTTCGTCTCCTTGCGTTTCTTCTCTGGCTTTTAGAAGCAGCAGATGCGAGTACAAACCCTCGAGATCCCTTTTGCCCTGAAGCTGGGCTCTGACCTAAATCACTCAAAATGCTGATCGTTTGGTCCTGGGACAGGGGTTCCAAATGGAACGGCAGGTGTGGCACTCCCAGGAGAGCGCTGATGTCCTGACGGTGGGAGGCCTCCTGGCTGTGGAGGTTCCAGTGGCTCCTGGGCTACACTGCTGTCCGGCCAGCAGTCTCACCCTGTTACGATGGTTTTGGATGGGCCCCCAAGTGGAGGGCGTCAGCCTGGGCCTCTCCGTGCTGTCAGGGCTGGCCGGGGTTTCGCTGAGCTGAGCAGAGGAAGCGTGGGTAACTGGTGCATTTAATGTATTGCTACGGTGGACTCCTGCAGCACCAGTGCAGTGGTCCTCAGAAGACCCATACTAGCGAATAAAACAGGACTTTAGAATTGATGTAGCAAATAAAGTGCGGAATGAGAATGCCATTGTTATTAAAATGTAGTGACACAGTCGATTTAAAATAAATGTATTAGCCAGTTTGCTGTGCGTATAGGACCCGGCCCAGGCATCGAAGGCACCATTCGGGTTAAGGGTTTACATGACAAATGACGGGCCTCTTACCAGGCGGAGTAATGCAGTTTTATGTGGCAGAATTGCCATGGAAACAGAAATAAATCCTGAAGCTAAATAGGGCCGTGAATATCCTGTCTTCTGAGTGGAGCCCGCTGCCTTCCACAGAAGAAATTCACAGGAAGCTCACTGCAGCTTCACTTTTAAATGAAAAATTACAGACTTGGTATTTCTCGACTCATACCGTTGCTGCACATTTTCTTCCGCTCTAACTGATGTGAAGGTGGCAGCTTAGACGAGACGCACACAGCGCTAGAGCGCCCACGCGGCTGCTACACTGTTCTTTGCAGTCACATCTCGCACCCCCCTGTTTTGCAAGCCCGGATCCTGGTGGTCACCCACTGTCTGGAATGAGCTGCAGCTGTAGAATCACGGCCCTGAAGGGTCCTGGCACACACACGTGGCTTCTACAGGCCACGGTCACGTGGAGCTAGGCGAGTCAGTGTCTGTAACGGCCACCGGAGAGCATCCTTGCATGGGAGCCATGAATTCCCGGCAGTTCCGGGCTTCTGGACATGTGTGAGGGGATTCATGAAGTACGTGGGAAAATGGAGCTGGGAGATCGGTGATGCCATCCGTGCAATTTTTGTATAATAGGCATTTTCCATGAACTTTCTGAAGACCTCTCCTACTTGTGTGTAGTTGTGTCGCTTTTTGTAAAATACCCCTAAAGTGAACAAAATGGTAAGGTCTGGGTTTTCTGCTCTTGGACATTGGAAGTTGGTTAGGAAAGACAGCCTGATGACTGCTGTGCCTTGTTCTCCTCCTCAGCCCTCCGTGCTGCCGACCTGCCGTGTCTCTGCCAGCACCTGCAGCCTGCCTTGGCATCCTGGTAGAAGTGGCCACTGGAATCTCTTTGTTCTTGGGACTATTTTTTACCTGAAATAGCTCAAGCCATGTAGAAGAGGCCAGGAGAGGCAGCAGCAGCCTGGCAGGGCTTGGGAGCAATGTCTGCTGCAACAGAGCCGCCCAGTTGGCCGTGTCCCCCGTGGGTGGATCCATGCCCCATGAAGAAGCAGCCTCTGTGTCAGTGTGTGGAAGATCACCTTTCCCAGCACCTCGAATAGTAACCAGGGAGATCCCTGCCTGCTCAGATGAATGGTACCCCACTTCCCAACTGTCTGTAACAGGAAAACCAGTTTTTGTTTCCGGGACCATGGGTTTCCCCACTCCAGCTTCAGTGTTTGGGTGCTGTCTGGCTACGCATTTATTTAGGGCTGAAGGGACAGGGAGTGTCTTCTCTCGACCAGCTTTCATCCTGTCACAAAGGACAGTGGAGACGTAGGCTGGGATTTACTGAAACCAGATATTTATTAAACATCAGTGTGCTTTTAAAAATATCTGTTCATTTATTTAATAGGTGGAGTGACAGTGAAAGAGGGAGAGAGGGAGGGAGGAGGGGAAGAGGTAGAGAGTGAGACAAGACCCAGAGAGAAAGATTTTTCACCTGCTAGTTCACTCCTCAAATAGCTGCAACAGCCAAAGGCAGGAGCCTGGAACTCCATCCAGGTCTCCTGTGTAGGGGCAGAGTCCAGGTGCTTGGCCTGTCCCCCCTGCTATCCCAAGTGCAACAGCAGGAAGCTGGACTGGAGGCAGGGCAGCCGGGACGTCCATCAGTGCTCATCCATCCGTGCTCACATAGGATGCAGGTGTTGCAGGTGGCTGCTTCACCCGCTGAGCCACAATGCAGACCCCAGCCATGCTGGGCTTCTGTGACCTGGCTGCCCCTGGGTGCAGACCCCAGCCATGCTGGGCTTCTGTGACCTGGCTGCCCCTGGGTGCAGACCCCAGCCATGCTGGGCTTCTGTGACCTGGCTGCCCCTGGGTGCAGACCCCAGCCATGCTGGGCTTCTGTGACCTGGCTGCCCCTGGGTGCAGACCCCAGCCATGCTGGGCTTCTGTGACCTGGCTGCCCCTGGGCACCGAGGAGCCAGCAGAAGCAGGATGTGAGGAAGGGGACGGAGTGTGGAAACGTTAGAAACTGGATTATGGCCAACTGTTTAGAAAGGAGGGGATGTGGTGTACAAAGGCTGCAAGATGGCGTTGCACGGTGGAAACTGCAAGGTCCTTGCACACCCGCCCAGCTCTACAGGACTGTGAAACCCAGACTGCATAACCTGTTGCAGTTTGTGTTCCACAGGTAGGAGGTGTGGGGCGGGCTACGGATGACGACTCAGAAGAAGAAGCAGTCTCACTTTACTGTTTCCTGGTTCTTCTTGGGCCCAACAGCTGGACTTACTGATAATACATATTCAACTTTTGTTATTAGAATGCTAATGACTTAATGGTTAATAAAATATTTTCTTCAGAGGAAAAAAAAAAAATGTAGCCGGGCTACCGTCCATTGACCTTTAGGTCATCGTGACTCTGCCCAGAGCTAAAATGAGGCAGTCGGTGTTAGCTCCCAGGAGGTCCAGGCCACTGTGTGTCTTGCGCATCAGCAGGGGCAGCAGTGCCCGGAACTGCGACCGGCACAGGGCACGATTGTCTGGCACCTGTGAAGAAGACTCAGAAGCAGAATGGCTCTCCTGCCCACCTGAGCATTCGTAGGGCATGAAAAGTATCTCCGAGAGCTCTGCCTGCTCACCCTGCACCCTCAGTCCCTGCTCAGGGCTCCGGAGTCCTGACGCGGCCTGCAGGAGGACGCTGCAGCAGCCGTTGTCCCGGAGTGATGTGCTCACAGCCCGCATCCTGTCAGTGAAGCACAGAACCGGCTGACTTTCCCACTGCCTCCAGGCCTCTGACCGTTTTCAATGCTTGTTCTGTGTCAGAATAAAGAAGGTCAGAAAATTCCAGCAACTTCTTCCTGTTTCCTAAATTGCTTGGAAAGACTAGCCATGGCCTTCAGTTCTGAACGCATGTCTGTCACATGTGGATTAGAGCTTGCAGTGGTTTTAAACACGGATGAAAATAACATCTGCTGTTATTCTTCTACCTTCCACTGCATACGTGATACTTGGAATTGCACCGAAGTTTTCTTATGTTTGTATTCAGTAGACATCTCCAAATGATTGCAGGCCTTGAGCTGATGAGTGGTCCTGTTTCTCTTAAATACTTCAGATGCTATATTGAAATCTCAGTTCCATATCATGTCTGGGTCAGCCTTGTACAGTGAATTAATCAACATACGTATTGCCAGTTGTGTGTCAGCTATTGAAATAGAGGAGCTGGTGCCACAGCTTACTAGGCTAATCCTCCGCCTTGCGGCGCCGAAACACCGGGTTCTAGTCACGGTCGGGGCGCCAAATTCTGTCCCGGTTGCCCCTTTTCCAGGCCAGCTCTCTGCTGTGGCCCGGGAGTGCAGTGGAGGATGGCCCAAGTGCTTGGGCCCTGCACCCCATGGGAGACCAGGAGAAGCACCTGGCTCCTGGCTTCGGATCAGTGCGATGCACCGGCCGCAGCACGATGGCCGTGGCGGCCATTGGAGGGTGAACCAATGGCAAAGAAAGACCTTTCTCTCTGTCTCTCTCTCTCACTGTCCACTCTGCCTGTCAAAAAAAAAAAAAAAAAAGGAAAAAAAATAAGAAATAGAGGAGTGCCCATAATGTCAGGACCTCAGACAGGGATGGAGGAGGTTTATCCTAGAGTGCTTATCAGATTAACCACCTACAGCATGTGTGCCTACCTCCCTGTATGCTGAGCATTATGTGTTTGTGAGGGACCCAGTAGGATGCTCATAGTTACCAAGAGCGGGACGAGGCAGGAGGTGGTGGAGTCTGTGGGACTCAACCATTGATCGCCTATACATCGTCGCTAAGCAGGATGTTTGCAAAGCGTCCAAAAGAGCTCCTGTAGCTCTCTGTACAGAGACATGCTTGACAAATGTGTGCTGGGGAGGGCCTGTGATCCCAGGTTTATAAGAAACGGAATGTATTGAAGAGGACGTTGTGGGGCCGGTGCTGTGGCACAGCGGATTAAAGCCCTGACTGAGGCGCCAGCATCCCATATGGGCACGGGTTCTAGTCCCAGATGCTTGTCCTCTGATCCAGCTCTCTGCTATGGCCTGGGAAAGCAGTAGAAGATGGTCCAGGTCCTTGGCCCCTGCACTCATGCGGAAGACCCAACAGAAGCTCCTGGCTCCTGACTTCAGATCGGTACACTGGCTGTTGCAGCCATTTGGGGAGTGAATCAATGGATAGAAGACCTCTCTCTCTCTCTCTATCTCTACCCCTCTCTGTAACTCGGCCTTTCTAATAAATAAAAATAAATCTTAAAAAAAAAAGACTGAGCTGTCTTCCCAGAAATCAGTATTGGATTTTTGATAAGAAGAAGAAGCGTGAACTTCTCCCGGAGTTCCTGTAGGGACTGACTGTTGCTCAGAGCTGCAGTGGAGCTGGGAGAAGCCCAGGTGTCCATGGGCTCAGGCTGTGTGCAGAAGGAAGGTGTCTTCCATTTAAAGCCATGAAGGAGTCAGCACAGCTGGCACCGTCTGCTCAGGGCACATCAGAGAGGTCTGCTCGGCAGCTGGAGGGGCTTGTGCTTCGGAGGAAGGGCAGGGGGGTGTCTCAGCAGAAAGCCGTGGATAGGGCCGCTTGGAGGGGAGGAATGTGGAGGTGAGGGAGGCAGTTGCAGACTGGTGTCAACTCCCCCACCCCCAGGTCAAGCCGGCCATGTACCAGCAAGGTGTCCTACTCCTGGTTTGTAAGAGTTGGAAACAACGCCTGCCTTGTAGAGATGCTGGGAGCAGTCACCAGAAGTGAGTGTGTGTGTCTGTGTGTGTATATGTGTGTGTACACCTATGCGGGCATGTATGGCCCTCTACATACTAGTGTAAGGGTAGACACCTGTGTTTATACATGGATGTCACCACACTACACATAGCCCTGAGTGGTCTTCCCTTTGATATGTGTGCCTGTAATTACACACACATCTGCAATAATCTGTACCCATGCATGAACATACAGTCGCAGAAGTAAATTCACACACTTCTGTACAGCTCACAGACTGTAATGTGCTCCCCTATATATGCACACACGTGAATAGGAGCACACACACGAGTACACATGCTACCTCGTAATGACCCATAATTGCTTCTCCTCCTCACGTGTGCCTGTACATAAACACTCACACATGTCAGCTCACACACACATCACCACCTGCCATGTAGGTCTTTCTTCGTGAGCCATTGTGCGCTCGTTTTTCAGGAGTGACTCTGACTCTGCTTCCTCACTCACAGAGCTGCCGTGAATTCTTAGCAAATACAGGACCCTAATAACACAGGACGATTGTTTGTTTTCAATCGATGCCTTTGAATCTCTGTATCTGGGCGCTGGTCCAGAGCCACGGAGGCTGCACTTCACAGTGAAACCCCTGCCTTCATGGAGCCCACAGCCCAGCTAGGTCCTCCAGGCAGGGTCCCCGTAGACGCAGGGCCACCTGAGCATCCAGGACCCACATAGCACGACTGTACGACATCGGGCCCCTGTAGCCTGGCTGTGTGTTGACAACATGTCTGCTCGGTTGCCCAAACCCTTGGATATGTGGTCTTCAGCTTCTGCCCCAGCTTCTGTTCACTGAAACTTAACCTGTAAGAACGGATTGCCAACCACTTCAGGGGTTTAAATTTCCTGAAGTTGCCCTGCTCACGTTGCGTCTCCTAGCCTGTGACTCAGGCTGTGGACCCCGCCCGTGAGATGCTCCAGGTCTACTTATAATGATGATACGCCCACTGTATCAGGAGCTCGCCCCTCCTTGCCTTGTGCCTCATCCTTGACCTGGCAGGTGCAGACATACAGCCTGTTTCTTCTTCCTCAAACTCTTTACCCACTCTGCTCATTTACTTTCTCTTATTTCGTTTTTGGCTTGTAAAGCCTGACTCTTGACTCACATTTTCCATAAATACCATCAGAAAAACCAGTTGATAAAGCAGGACTCAGCCTATTGCCCCTACTTTTTGGGGGACACCATGTTGGCAGGGAATCTGTTAGGTCCTTCACAGGGGGCTTCAGAGTAATAGGGCTTCAGGATTTGTCCTGGATAGTTGGGAGGAGGGAACTGCTTGGAATTGGCTGAGCTCATGACGTAAGGGCCTGGAATTCTTTGTGCACATAGCAACTTGAGGCTCTTGAATTTACTGTTGATGAACAAGCTGTCAGTGGTGTAGAGGACACTAGATTATTTAGTTGAATGTCTTACCATCTTCCTAGTTTCTGGAACAAGGAGCTAAGTTATTTTTGTCTGTTCTCAGACTCCTTTCACACTAGTACAATGAATGTGCATGATGAGTTTTGTGTCTCTGCCAAATCACAGTTGTGCTTATATACTTTATCAATTTATGAAAGTGATGAATGCAATCCTTTTTTTATTTTTTGGTTAAAAATCCCTTCCCTCCATGAGATGAGTTGGGAGAAGGGAGTCAACATGTTGTTTGTATGAAAGGTTTGAGTGAAGCTGAGTCTCCAGTCAACACAGAGCTCAGCCTTCAGTCAAGCTGAGAGCATAGCATGACCCTGGGGAGTGGAATTTGCTGCCTAAGAAAAGGAGAACAGCAGAGGCTTGAAGCCAGACCCCTCGAGAGATGGGCTGGCAATAGGGGAAGGGCAGACGGAGCGCAGAACAGAGGGGACTTCGTGAGACCAGCGTGGCTGTGACGAGGAGGTGACCTGGAGGTGGGCAGAATGTACCCGAGCAGTTGGCCCCTTTGCTGGCCTCCACGTGCTGACAAATAATGTCAGGTCTTTCTGGTGATGGCTGACAAGGGATCGGTGTTGTCCAGCTTAGCCCTGAGCACGCAGGTGAATGGAAATGACAGCCATGATGTGTGTGTATCACAGCTTGCCATGTTGCTTGGCGTGTGCTGGTGGCATTTGTAGTCATTTTCATGATGAATGTTTCTAATTACAGGGTTGGTGAGACACTTTGGGCATTACCCAAACATTCCTTAAACTGAACTGATTTTTAATCATGAAGCATCTAGTACTTTCCTCTACCTTGTGCAAAGGTGGACAAACATGATAATAAGCTGCTTCCACCATCTCCGTGCGGTCATCTGAGCTCTTATTTCTTGGTTAAAGGTGCGTGACTGGCTGGATGTGAGGAATTTTCCCCTCTTTCACATCTACATTTCTGCATTACCTCCTTCACAATTGCATATCTACTCTCGCATGTTACACAAGACCCAGGGCTCCCGTCTGTGGATCAGGAAGGTTCTTGTCAGCCCATAACAGGTTACGTTCCTAATGGATTAAGCAATTATTTATTTAAGTTTTAGTGTCTGTTTATGAGATAAAACATGTCAGGCATTTTCGTAGGCATGTTTGAAACAATAATCCTAAAATACTGGTATTTTTCACTCCTGTAATTCAGTAATTGAAAAATGTTCTACAATTGAAAGTGTAGGAGAGTTAACAAAAATGAGAGAGGAAAAATGTTCCTGTGGTTAGGGAGTGCTTTGGGGGTCAGAATTTTCTTGATCTTTGATATCAAAACAAGCATAGCTGAAGTTGCTATACTGAGCCCTACAGATCGTGTAGTTTCATCTAAACACAAAAATTCAGTGTTTGTGTTCAAATTTTGTTACTTATAATAAAATGGAATGACCTATAAAATGCTTAAATCTCAGTACAGTATTGCTTTGCCATAAAGGATTTGGATAAGGAAAAGATGCCATTTCTCAATATTTGAAGATTACTGGGCTTGGTGGACATCGCAGGGCGATTCCCTCTGATCTCGCTGTCTGGGAAGGCCAGTGGCATGTGGAAGGCCAGGGGTATCTCGCTGTCTGGGAAGGCCAGCAGTATCTGGGAAGGCCAGGGGTATCTCGCTGTCTGGGAAGGCCAGCAGTATCTGGGAGGGCCAGTGGTATCTCGCTGTCTGGGAAGGCGGGTGGTATCTGGGAAGGCTGGTGGTATCTGGAAGACTAGTGGTATCTCTCTGTCTTGGAAGACCAGGGGTATCTCTGTCTTGGAAGACCAGTGGTATCTGGGACGGGACGTGGTATCTGGAAGACCGGTGGTATCTGTCTGGGAGACCAGTGGTATCTGTCTGAGAGACCAGTGGTATCTGGGATGGGACGTGCCTGCAGGTGTGGAGGAAGCTGTACCCTCAGAGCTGGCCTCTGCCCTGGCTTCTGTGCTCTCTAATATTCTAAAAACAGTCCTTGTCCACCTCTGCTGCCCGTTGGAATTACTCCCTGGGGAGCTGTCAAACATACCGGTGTCTGCAGCTCAGCCCGAGACAATCTCACTCATGTGGCTCGTGGGACAAACTCAGCAGGGGACTTTGTTGAGTTCCCTGGCTGATGGCTGATTCCAGGGTGTAGACAAAGCTGACAGCCACTCTTGAGGGGATTCACACTCAGCAGCGCTCAGTCCCACGTGGGGAGGCCTCAGTGTCCATCGGGATCGAAACTGCTGTTGAGCAAACTGTAGACCCAACACGTGGCATGATGCTTCCCATGCGTGGAGGCTTGGCCTGGCCAGCCGCTGTGCTCAGCCCAGGTCAGCCCCTGGGGGCCTCTGAGCACGTGCAGACCTGAGGCTCAGAGACGTTAAAGATCTCTGCATGGGCACCTGGCTGAGCAGCAGATCTCTGCATGGGCACCTGGCTGAGCAGTGGTGGAGCTGGCCTGTGTCCCCAGATATGTTGATGCCATTTATAAATTCAGGTCAGAATGTGCTGTCTTGTCTAAAACCGTGTCCCAAACATCATTAGATGAGGCGTAACACATCGCAGGAGTTGTTGATGGGTTAAGACACAGCCTGAAAGGAAACTAAGGTGTTCATCCCGAGGGGTCGTGGGCTGCAGCAGGGTCCTCTTACCCACCAGCGAGTGCCCCGGAGGCTCTGTGGAGTACAGCTGCTGCTTGAGGACTGGAAGTCCGGACGGGGCTGTGACAAACAGTCGGCGTGGAGTACGTGGCAGCCGGTATCAGTCAGTGTCTCCCAGTGCCTCCTGAGGGACTCTGATACCAGCTCCTAGGTACTTAGATTTCAAAAAGGGAAGGTAATCGATCTTACCAATAGACAGTGCGCCCCATACGTCTCTGTTTTCATGCAGCTGCTAAGCAGATGCATGTCACCTTCTGCCTGATGACCCGGGAAACGCATTCCTCCTGGGGTGGGGGGGTTCCAGCAAAGTCAAGCAGCACCGCTTGGCTCTCGTCACTGTGCGTTGAGAACGCTCTCTTCTCTTGCCATCTCTGCTCTCTCCTTTACTCCTCTCAAGCACCGCAGTGGCATCTGAACCTCCTTCAGTCCTGCAGCTGAGGCTTCATCCACGGGACGGTGGGGGAAGGGTCTTGTCCTGTGTGTATGGGCGTGTTCACCTGCTGACGGCCAGCACTGTCCATCGATCTGAACCCAAGGTCAGTTTTCATTTGAGGATCTGACCACTGTTATGAGGTTAAGTTTTTGTTTTTAATGGCTGGCGATTCCGGACAGAAGAAAATAAAGGGGTCTTTTCTTTCTGTCTGTGGCCTTTGTGTAATATTAGAGCAGCAACTGGGTCAGTTATTCTCACAAGGACCTCAAGAGCAGGTGTGATAAATCCTCAAGGAAAACCCCTTGTTATGAGACTAAAGCCTGGGATTTCCGAGTAAGGTACCGGTTATGATCATCCGACCACAGGTCAGAGAGGCCAGGGAGGCTGCGTCCAGAGAGGCGAAACTGATTTATAGGAGAACGGTTCTGGTCTGCCTTGTTCTTAGATGAGCTTGGAGGAACGGGTAAGGCAGCTCATCACATGTTGCTGAGCCTGATCACCTTGGCTGCAGCTGCCAGGACTCTGCCAGCCAAGGCAGCATGGTCTCTGCTGACACAGGGAGGAATCTTTCACCACATCTGTGCATCTGTGGCTTTGCAAAACGTCTGACTTGTAATTAAAACAACTGATACATGGTGCATGGCACCTGAAGCTCTGCAGGAAGACTCAAGGCCTGGGCGATGGTGTGTTGTGTGCAGGGGGCTGTTGGATAGCGGTTCAGGCATCCTCAGCTCAGCAGCATCTGGGCGAGGGAGGAGAGCACTGTACCAGGAGTCAGAGGTCAGCCTGCATCCCCAGAGGGGCCTCCCTGAGTCCCCTCACTCCTGTGAGTTGGGAATTGGGGCAGGGACTCTACCCATCTACCGTACGTAGGTGTCCTTCCAAATGAAAACACTTTCCCATTTTTACTGATGAAAAGTCTTCTCATTGATGCCTAGAAAAACAACCATCTGACAAATGTGGTCATGAAACATAATTGTGTCACTGCCACAGAGAGGGTAATATTAACCTAGCCAGTTAATCTATGAAAGCAATTGGCCAGACACAGCTGTTCCTTCGTATCCACAGGGAATGGGTTCTAGGAACTGCCCCCTCCCAGCACACACACAAATACCAGCATCCTCAGACGCTTGTGGCCTTGTGTTGAAAGGTATAGCCTTTGCCCCGAGCCGTGCACACCCTCCCGTGTGCACCGTTTCTCCATGACTTCTGTTAGCTTAGCAGTGTGCGTGCTCTGGGAATGGAGTTGCACTGAATCATTTAGGGAGGGATGGCTGGAGTGAGGGCATGTTCACTGCAGGCACACTCTGCTTTTCAAGTCTTTTCAACCCACGATTGTTTGCAGAACCCGTGGAATGTGGAGGCCTGGTGTATTCTTGGCTTCTAGAGACCCCAGCTGTTCAACCTTCTTCTTGGTTGTCCTTGACAAGTCGTGCTCCGAAAAGCTGGAAAAAGCCGGCTCTGGAGAGCAGACGATCTGGCCTTCGTCCAGCCCTGCCTTTGATTGGTTTGGTGTCTGTGGTCCATCATGGAGTTGACGTGGGTGCTGGTAATCTTCACAGGTAAAGCCAGCGTCCCTGACCTCCAGGCCCCTTCCCGCGGTGCAGGCTGCGTTTAAACCATGACCCTGCAGTGGGGGAGCCCGCAAGGTGGGAGTACGATTGCACCCAACACTCCACCCATCCTGCTGCTCCAGTCTTCCCAAAAACTCTCGAAGAGAAAGCCAGGAAATTCCTGTTAGAACGTTGCGATGAAGCTTCAGTTTGATTCAGCATAAACACAATGGTAGTTTTAGGTAACTTATAGTTTAAAAATTGCTTTGTTCTGTTGGAATTCAGTAAGAAGCAGCATTCACTAAACACACAGAAGAGAGTATGAATATTTATAAACAGTGCTTGAAGCGGTTTGTTTTTTTTGTTAACCAACATAGACACTCATTCACTCAGGCCCTTATTGCTTTTTAACATATTAATTTATCATCTGCCTGCCCAGCTCCCTGTGGATATAAATGCACAATGAGAGTGGGTGGTTCTACATTGCCGCAGTGGACAGGTTGGACAGGTGCGTGATACACACCTCCTGCTTTGCCTTCCCTCGGCTCTAGCACTAGTCATATAAGGGCTATGACAATACCCCTTTGTTTGACTCCCAATGCATTATGCAATATTTGCTTAGGGAATTCCATTAAAGATGTATACCGGGTGGATTTGCACACCAGCTTGTTCCCAGGGGCCTTTGCAGCTCAGGTGGCCAGTAATTCCCATTTTAACTCCAGACACTTTACAAAATGGGAAACTTACAACCCAAGAGGGAAGGGATTATGTTCATTGAACTTCTATACACGCAGGTTTGATTCAGGGTGTCTCCAGGTGTGGTCTGTGAACCTCCTGTGTCAGGAATTCCAGGCTTGGTTGTTAAACTTTCCGATTTCCAAGCCTGATGCTAGACTTGGGATCACAATTTCTAAGAGTGGAGCAAGAAAATGTGTTTGCAGACTCCCAGGTAGTTCACAGAGCAGGGTCCGTGCTGAGATGACAGGGATAATAAATAAAGATGACGGGTGGATGGTGTCTGTGAGGCTAAGTGGTGGGGCCTCTGGCCAGCTGGGGGCTGCCTCCATGAGCCTGTTCAATCCCTTCATGCGTTTACCATTCTGTTTCCTCTGCTGTCGGAGGGCAGCCAGGTAGCGAGAGAGTGATGAACCCTTTGCCCCTTCTCTGATGCCTAAGGGGCTGCCAGGCCTTTTCCAGCACGGGCTGGCTGCTTGCTGCCAGGATTCTCATTCCTGCTGAGTGAGGCGGCCACTGCTCTTGCTCTTGTTTCCGAAGTGTACACACCCAGAGGGTGAGAGCGGAGAGGTGACTCGCTGAGATTTGCGGCCACTAGAAGCCCAGACGAATCCGAGCCAGCGCCCTGACTCTGAATCCCATTGCACATCGTTCCGCCGTCCCTTGGTGGCTGCGCACGAGGCTGAGCTGCAGGGAGTGTCACATACTCAGAACTGCACTTGATTGCGGAATTTTAGACTTTTATAGATCTTCTAGCCTAGAGGCTTAGGTTTTCAGGTTATTGCTGGGGGAAATACACGTATCCGTGGTACAGTACTCAGCAGGAGGTCTGAGTTATACACCAAGGTATAAGGGCAGTAGAATTTTCTGGAGGTTGCCTCTACAAGAATTTGGTGCATCTGTTACATACGTGGGATGGTGAAGTCCTGTCACTTCTGTGTTTGTTCCTGAAGGGAAAACAAGAAATCGGGGTAAATATTTTGAGTTTCGGGTTATAAATGATAGAAATTGAATTCAAAGAGGGATTTATTGGATCACATTACTTAAAAATCCCCAATTAAGACTGGCACTGTGGTGTAGTGGGTAAAGCCGCCACTTGCAGTGCCAGCATCCCACATGGGTGCCACTTGGCAACCTGGCTGCCCTACTTCCAATCCAGCTCTCTGCTATGGCCTGGGAAAGCAGTGGAAGATGGCCCAAGTCTTTGGGCCCCTGCACCCATGTGGGAGACCCAGAAGAAGCTCCTGGCTCCTGGCTTTGGATTGGCCCAGCTCTAGCCATTGCAGCCATTTGGGGAGTGAACCAGTGAATGGAAGATTGCTTTCTCTCTCTCTCTCTTTCTGCCTCTGCCTCTCTGTAACTCCACTTTTCAAATAAATAAATCAGATATGTCTGGTCCTGGAACTGGAAGGATAGAACCAGAAATTGCTTCTACCTGATGTTCTCATTTCCTCTGCATCATCTCCACTCCGATTCTCCCTGAGATGAGAGGGACGGCTCTTCAGCCAGCCAGACTATGTCCAGCCTTGTGCTACGTAGAGGAACAGACGATTATTTTAATCTCATTATTTCTAGCAAAATCTCCAAGTCTCATTTTCCAGTAGGATGGAGGCATGCACATTGGCCAGGTCTGGGTCCCAGGTCCCTTCCTGTGACCATGGAGCAGGGAGGGGCACCTGAGACTCCCTCTCACTTGGAAGGGAAGAGAGGGAGTGGTTGGTGCTGGGAGGGCAGGGCCTCAGCCAGGACTGCAGCTGGGCTTGTCCCTGCTACCCAGGGAGCTCTTGAAGCAAACACGTCAGTGTCCTGACTCCCAGGTCTTGTTCCTTCCCTCCAGATCTCGCCTTTGTGCAGAACACAGTCAGAGGCGTCCACATAGATGAGAATCCCTCTGTTCCCCGGAGAGCCCCGCCTGGCTCACAGCCTCTCCGACAGCCTCTCCAGGTGGAGGCCCTGCCCTGAGCTCTTTAAGGAACTGGTTTCAGCCGAGTTCTCTCTGCGTGCTTGTTTCAACAGGGAAATTGCAGCAGAAGCAGCAGCAAATGGGGCTGCCATCCGTATGTCAGCACTCTGATGGCCAAATGGCAGCATCGCCCTCAGTGTGCACGGTGGGAACCAGGCACAGAGCAGCGTGGCTCAAAGGCCGTGTTCTGACCTCTGCTGCCCTACAGTGCATCGTGGTACTGAAAACATGTCTGCCCCAGTGGGCTGCACTGCTCGATACGGCTGGGCCTTTCTCATCCATGTAATGTGGGGAATCGTTCACGAACCATGACTGTTGCTCTCACCTCGTGCTAGAACTGGGCCATTAGCATTGTCTGAAGCTGTGCGCCTAGGTATGTGCCTGAGGGGGTTTTAAGACTTACTTATGTGTTTGAAAGCCAGAGGTACAGACACAGGGAAAGACAAAGAGCAAGAGAGAGAGAGAGTGAGAGAGCAAGCCGGGGGGGGGGAGGCAAGAGAGAGAGTGAGAGAGAAAGAGGCGAGAGCGAGCGAGAGCAAGCGAAAAAGTTTGATCTCCCATCTGCTGGTTTACTCTCAAAGTGGTTGCAATTGTCAGGGCTGAGCCAGGCTGAAGCCAGGAGCCGGGTGTTTCATCAGGTCTCCAATGTGGGTGACAGGGGCCCCATCCCTTGGGCCATCCTCCAGTGCTTTCCCAGGCACAAGAGCAGGGAGCTGGATTGGAAGTGGAGCAGCTCAGATGGCAAGAGGCACCCTTATGGGTTGCCAGTGTCACAGTCAGTGGCTTAACCTGCTATGCCACAACGCCTATCCCCTGAGGTTTTTAGATGCCTTGTTTTACTTAACGCCACAGCACTCCTCTTTGCTGGTTGTTACTGTCCTCCGAGAAGCTGGTGTCATTTTGCAGATGAGGAAATTAGTAGCTACGAAGGTTGCTTCATTCACACAGTGCAGGGTGGAGCTGGGGTTGAACCAATGCATTTTGTCCTGCATTTTGTGCTAGAACCCAAGGTCCTGGATTGTCCTGCCTTCTCCCTAATGAAACAGGATACTCCTGTTGTGTTGATTTGCACCCACTGGGCTGTGGGCAGTGTTTCACGTTTTCTTATGACACACTAAAATGCCTGCTGTCCACAAAGGACGTAAAAGCTACTGTGATAGAATCTTTCAGGAGACGTGGGATTTACACAGATGACAGATGAGTGTGGCCACAGGTTATTTGTCTTCAGCGATGTGTCTTTCCTGGGCTCTGGTGGAGGATTCTGAGAAATTTTCCTCCAGGCTCCATTGATAAAGAAGTGGGGAGATTTGACAGAGGTTCTCAATCTCATTATTTATTTAGCCACTCTGTGGGGACGGGTCTGCCAGGTTGTCTGGAAATCATGGCCAGCCCAGGGACACAGAGCTGAGCGAGTACAGTGGCCACTCTGAGAAGCTGTGCGAGGCCTGTGCGACAGACGCAGGTGCACTACCGTGTCAGTTGCAAAAAATAAGCAAATGTTGGAGAGCTGCCAATCAACCTAGCTCCCCGGTCAGTGTCACGATGCTGTGTTCTAATATATATCGGTGGATGGACCTCAACTTGCCCGGAACACAGCAGACTGCCTGGAGGTGATGGGTATGTCTGGTGCCTTGGTTGAGGTCATGGCCTCGTAGGTCTAAGCCTGTCCCCACGCACACTGGAATGTGTTCATTAGCTATGGCAATTTTTCTATGTCAAATACCCCTCAATAGCGGCTTTAAAAGTTACAAATACCATATTTTTAAAAAGAGGCTCATCGAGTGCTGCATGTTCTCTTTTGCCTTGAAAGATAAGCCCAGGTGCACAGGGAAAGGTGGGCGTTGGCCTCTCTGGGCGCCTGTGTCGGTGCCTGGAAGTCTGAACTGTTCGCTCTGAAGGGGAAGCCGTGGCTGGGTAAAGGGTGGAGCTGGGACAGAGAGGGGAAGTGGCCTGGAGTCTGCAAGCCGTTAGAGCAGTGGGTGTCCATGGGAGTCATGCAGTTCTCCTCCAGTTACAGAAGTGAGCAGCGTCTTGGAGGTATGTGTGGAAACATTTATGAGAGCTCATTGTTTCTTTTCTTTTTGCTTTCTAAAACCTAGAAAGTTCAGTTATGGAGGTCAGCGGTTTTGGTGTCTATAAATAGCCCATCCAAAAGTTTTGGTTGAGGGAATCTACGTTCGTATTCTGGGATGGACAAAAAAAAATAGTGAAAATAAAGGGGTGCACCACTGCCCGGGAGCAACTCTGCGGGGGTTGGGCACAGAGGGAGTGCCCAGGTGAGACATTACTCCTAGGTGTAGAGATGGGACTCCAGCAGAGTGGAAGCACTGCCCAGTGTCCTGCACAGTCCACCAAGAGCCTGTGTGTGTGTGTGTGTGTGTGTATGTATGTGTGTTACCTATCTTTATTTCTAGCTATCTCTGTCATCTGCCTTGTTGTCTATCTCATGATCTATCTATATCTACCCCTTTCTACATCTCTGTCATCTATCATCTGTCTATCCATTGCTATGTCTACACCCGTCTGTCTGTCTGTCTGTCTATCTATCTACTAATCATCCATCTTCTCCACTTGGTCCCACATCTCTGCGTAACCCTGAGTATCACAGCGCTGACCAGGATTTACTGTTTCTTATTCTTTTCCTGACCGAGAGGACAACGTCTCATGCTGGGCTGAAAGAAGACATTAATAAAGAGCTATGCGGTGACCTCTTGCCTGTTGGTCCAATGCTATGCCCATCTTACTTCCACTTCAGTGACTTCCTGCCTCCTACTGCGAGGGGCTGATCTGCAACAAAGGCAACAGGAGGGGTGGCCTTGTTCTGCTATTCTTGATGTCCAGCGGACCCACCGATCTCAGTGTCATTTAATTCACTGTGACCACTACCCACACAGAAACTCCAGAGTGTTCACATGGAGAGGGAGGGCTGTTATTATTATTATTATTATTATTATTAATCTACTGAGGATTTGTGTCATTGCAGCCTAGTCTAGCCTGGGATGACCGACACACCAGAATCCTAATGGACAAAGCCCTGCTCTCTGTATCTCCAGTTCCTAGCCCTGGGTGGATGGTTGCTCAGGAAATTCACAGCAGACACCCGGACGAACCCACCAACAAGGCATCACTACCATTTTGAGCAGAACAAAGTGGCATCAGAACATGACCTGCGGACAACCAACTATTATCTTGGCTACAGCAACACGGATGTTTGGGGCCTGAGGGACTCTGAACGATACATCAAGCTGCACTGTGACACCTGGTCAGAGCCCTGCTCAGGATGAGGCCCGTTCTGCTTTCATGCCTTTGGGAAGAAATGGCCATTGCTGCAGCTTCTCAGGAAATGACAGGTGTGGGTTCAGGTGTTGCTAGAATGCATGTTCCTTAGGGAAAGGGATGATCTACTCCTGAATTAAGTGAAAATAAAAGTCAAAATGACTGCCAAATATTTAAGTAAAAAAGATGGGGGGTTCTTAATATCTGAAACGTAGAAATAGCTGCCCTACCCAAAACACTCAGAATGACCACTAGATATTTAACTTTACAAAATGGCAGAATGGTGAGAGCTAAGATTTGACATGTAGAAATGGTTGTGCCAGGCCGGCATTGTGGCGCAGGGGTTAAGCCACCACTTGAGGTGCGGGTATCCCGTACTGGAAGGCCAGTTTTGGTTTCAGCTGCTCCATTTCTTTTTTCTTTCTTTTTTGACAGGCAGAGTTAGACAGTGAGAGAGAGAGAGAGAGAAACAGAGAGAAAGGTCTTCCTTTTTCCATTGGTTCACCCCTCAAGTGGCCGCTATGGCTGGCGCGCTGTGGCCTGCGCACTGCACCGATCCGAAGCCAGGAGCCAGGTGCCTCCTCCTGTTCTCTCATGTGTATGCAGGGCCCAAGCACTTGGGCCATCCTCCACTGCCTTCCTGGGCCACAGCAGAGAGCTGGACTGGAAGAGGAGCAACCAGGACAGAACCAGCACCCCAACCGGAACTAGAAACCGGGATGCCAGTGCCGCAGGCAGAGGATTAGCCAAAGCTGCTCCATTTCTGATCCAGTTCCCTGCTAATTCACTTGGGAAGACGTTTACTAATGGCCCAAGAACCTGGGCACTTGCCGCCTACCTAGGAGACCAGGATGGAGTTTCTGGCTCGTCTTTGACCTGACCCAGCTCTGGCTGATGCAACCATTTGGGGAGTCAACCAGCAGATGAAAGATTCAATCATATTCTCTCTCTCTCTCCCCCTCTTTATCTGTTCCCCACACTCCCTGTTGCTCTGTCTTTCCAATACATAAATAAATCTTAAATCTTAAAAAAGGGAATGGCTGCACTGCTAGAAAGGGCTTAAAACCGTGCATGCTCTGTGCTTCCGTATTTTTTGGAGAAGAAAATAGAGCAGATGGATGATCATCCAGCTGGACAAGAGCAAAAAGAATATCACTTGGTACATTTATGAGAGCTTTGACCTATTAATATGGATAACTTATAGATATGGGAAAGACTATAGAAAAAAAAAACAAAAACTGAGAAGGTTTAGCTTTTATTGGAATATATACAAATTGTGGATTTGAATTCCTAAAAATTTAAATTCTGATCCCAGTGCTTACTTGCTGAGTATTATTGAGTTTGGTTGCTGTTCATTAATATGAGAACATTAACCAATATTGACTTCTATTATCAAATTTAATCATCATAATATCTTAACAAGTCTGTTTCTGTTAAAGATTGTATGTTCCTAAAATCCTTTCATGGAGTGCGAAATTTATAAATCTTCTCAACTATTGCCAGGTTTGCAAATGATTGATGTGTTTTCATAATAATGCAGTTTTTTGAAGTAAAATGAACTTTTCAAGAATTATAGCTGCCCAGTAATTAGAAGGCAATTTTTGGTTCTTTAATGTTCATATTTCTCAAGTAGAAAGTGTTCAAGCAAACTTTTACTGAAGTTTGTCTTGTTTCCCTCTAAGTCTTATGTTAGTACTGACATTTGCAGGAGTGATTTATTGACCACAAACTATCTTCTGTATTTTTTATTTTATGCCAAGTATTTGTGTATACGTAGCAGTGGGTTGTGGGGAGTCAGTTTAAATTAAATCTGGAATCTTCTCCCAGCCATTGTAATTGTTCATAGTAAGAAACTTTGAGTGTAGATTTCTTCAGCCCCACTTAGATCCCTGACAATTGGATCTCATTAATCTAGGCACCTAAGTGAAAATGTCTATACACCAGTGCCTGGCAGGTATTTTCTGTACAGGGCTGTGTAATGGCTTTTTGGCCATGCTGTCTCTGCTCTGCCACTGCAGGGTGAAAGCAGCGGCAGCCAATGCATGTGGCTTTGTTTTGGTAAAACTTATTCATACAAGCCCCAGAGCCTGGCAGAATTTGATTACTGAGCGTTACTACGACACATGTGCTCCCGACACTTAATTTAGTGTCATGAAGCCTAAGAAAAGAAAGCTGGATTTGGAAAAGGAAGACTTCCCTAACAGCTGTCCTGGCCAGCCATGGACTAGGTGTGCATCACAAAGCAGAAAACACAGACTTCATGAACATGATTTTTCCTCATGTGAAAAAGAAGCGGAATAATCTTTACTGCCTCATGGTCATTGTGAAGATCAATTAGACACTAAATGACAAAGGGAAACCAGGGCTCTTCCTCTCTTTGGTAACCGAAGCCACTCTGGTGGTGGATTCCCAAAGTCTGAGATGAGTCCGAGGATTTGCCTGCCCTTCTGTATGCATAAGGAGAGAAGAGGCAGCAGGTGCATCCTTCTGATCTTGTCTCTGTATGTGACGCTGTCACAGAAATGACACTTAGCAAGACAAAACCTCTACAGAAATAATCCGATAACTTTGTTTAGATTCTGGGTGTTAGCCACAACAAGAAGTGGAATTTTTAAAATTGGGAAAGGACTTATAGGGACTAGAAAGTCAGTGAAAGAAATAGTACTGTGAACTCAGTGTCATCAGTATTGTCTGAAATAAAAGGAGTCGTCAGCCTTCCAAAGCAGCAGCCGCCAGCCATCCACACGTGTTGCGTCTGTATGAAGTGAGGCTGAGAGAGGGCAGGCGTGTCAATTACTGCAGTCACACAATATGTGCTGTTGGGAGGATGAGAGATGCCTTCAGGGAATGAAACAGTGTGAAGCATCTTGTAGAAAATTGAACCCTGCTAAATAAAGACAACGGCAGCCTTGGAGTAGTTCTTTGGTCCTCACAGGCCAACTGTATCCAACCAACAAGCTAACTGAGAATCAAGAGGAGCCTAGGACATAGTGACCCAGGGACCGGCCTCCAGCTGCAGCCTTGGCCACCTTCAACATGCACTCTGTGTTTGGCACAGGTGCTCCCAACACCAACTTCAGATGGCCACTTGATCTGCCTGCCCTGTAGAATCTGACCTCTTGAGTCACATTTCCAAGTCTCACAGGTTTGGTGGAGAAAGAAGGCAGTATCCCCTGGGTCCAGACATTAGAACAGAGCTGGGGTTCTCTCCTCAAGATGATAGGGATTGTCAGGTCTCCAGCCTACCACCTGCAGTGTTGCTCTTATCATCCCTCGTACACAGCATTTTCAGACTTTGTTTCTTGATCCTTGGTGATGCACATCAGTGTCTCCCTGAGGCTTTTGTGTCTGAGAAACTCATCACTGCCCGTGCACTTTGCTTTGCTGCTGACGAAGGTCCAGTGCTGAGTTGAGAACTTGTTGTGAAAAATCCAAGCAGAGGTTGAGATCTGGGGCTCGGTGGGGAAGGTAGAGCAGGGCTGAAGGGTTATAGGTTGCACCTGCCCGCTGCATCAACAAAGGTGTCGGGCAGGTGGACGTACAACCTGGCCACACAGAGCGTGGTCTGCGCCTCTGCAACGTTAGCAGCAGCTGGGAGCTTATTGAAACGTGGACTGACGCTCCCACCCCCACCCCACCCCGCCCGCCGCTTCCGGCCAAGTAAGTCCGTGCACCAGCCCCATGCATGGTGCAGTCTGGGAAGGGAACTTTGCGGTGTTGGTGCTCAGAGGGAGCCGAGCGCCAGTCACCCGAGAGCCGGCGTGGTTCTCCACGGGCGCACCTCCCAGTGCTTCCTTCTCTGCAGATGCTGAACCGGTGAGGGAGCCTGAGGCACGGTTGTTTGGGCAAGTTTTTAGCGCTCTCAGTGCTGTCAGTATTGAGTTTGGGGAACCTCTGCTCCTCGAGTATCTAATCAAGGCAGCGTTTGTATGCTTTATGAAAACAATTGGGGTTAATACATAAAAACCCAGTTTTATAAACAAGCAAGTTTTTTCTTTTTTAAGCAAGCAGAATGGCTGGCTAAATTTTAGGAGCAATGTCTGTGTATGATGAACCTTTCTGTTCTCTTTCAATGACTCTTAGTTCAGCTGTTACAGCTGTCATAAAATTGTGGGGGGGCACTTAGAAAGCTTGTGGAGAAATGGAACAAGGACTTTTGGTGGAAAAAATTGAAAACCATGCATGGTTTTGTTCATAGTACACATTTTCCATGAACTTTTTGAAGACTCCTTGTATGTATCTTCAGTTTTTTATTCTTTCGTAGTACTTCGAAAGCATAATTACGGTGTGGGAGAAGAATCAAAATCAGTTTCCCATGATTCAAGGGCTGGTGCATGGGTCCAAAGCTTACATGCCGACTCACTGAGCAAGCAGCTCATGGAGTTGTGGGCTGAGTTCCAGCTCTCCTGGGCTGAGAGCAGTGGGGACACGCAGCTGGTGGCTCCCGGGAGAGAGGTGGCTGCTGCTGGCTGAAGAACAGAGCCAAGTGGGTCCATGAGGGGGGACTCCTAGGCCCAGATCTCGAGACTCAAGGCTGAGAGAGGAGGTCAGGGAGCCACTGGAGGAGAGCCGCATGGGTAGAATGTGGCTGCTGGGACTGCATGCTGGAAGCTGGAGCAAACATCCCAAGACTTTGCTGTTGAGTTACTAGCACTTTGTTCTGCCTTCATGTCATTAGGCTGAGATTTATTTAGGTCGTGGTGATTGTTCTCTAACCTCCAAGTCTGTGTTCACAAAAACATCACTGGAGAGGAGGTGAGGGAGCCTTATTTATTGTAGGGAAGAGTGCCGTGCGTAAGAGCTGAGAACTCAGGACGTGAGTGAGCTGGAATCTCACCTTTGCTGTTTGCACGTTTGTGATGCCGGGAAGGGTGTGATCTTCTTGACCTTCTGCTTGCTCTGTTAAGAATGAAATAGGAAGTGGAGCAGGTGCCGCTGTGTGGTGGTTTCTTAGAACCGGTTAGACGTCATTTCCGTTTTTACCAAATGCCTCTGATGTTTCGTTACGAATTTGAATCGATCCACTTTTTAAAAGATTTACATATTTGAGTGGGAGAGTTTGAGGAAGGGACAGACATAATCAGAGGGAGGGAGCGAGGGAGGGGGGCGGGGCAGGGGCAGGGAGAGATCCATCGCTGGTTCACTCTGCTGGGCCAGGCCAAAGTCAGAGTCAAACTCGGTCCCATTCTCCCACATGGGTGCAGGAGCTCATGCACTTGGGCCATCTTCTGATGCTTTCTCAGTGGGTTAGCAGGGAGTTGGATTGGAAGTGGAGCATCCAGAGTCAAACTATGGGATGCTGATGTTAGCAGATTAACCTGCTGCAGGCCTTGTTGTGCCACAGCAGCAGTCCCTAGATATGATTATGTCTATCATTATCATCCTTAACAATCCCACAGAGAACAAAATCACTTATGTTAGTACTTTTCAGACAAACTCAAGCAAAGTAGAGCCTGTTTCTCCCACGAGTGCTCTGTGGGCAGTGTCTGCTCTGTCTCTGTTGTGGTGTACAGTGGTCTGTGACTGTGAAGGCTTTCATGTGAAGATAAATTAATGTGCTTGATTCTATCAGAACAAAGTGACTGGGGCTGGCACTGTGGTGTTGCTGGTAAAACCGCAGCCTGCAGTGCCGGCATCCCATATGGACACTGGTTCGAGTCCTGACTGCTCCACTTCCAATCCAGCTTCCTGCTGCTATGGCCTGGGAAAGCAGTAGAAGATGGCCTAACTCCTTGGGCCCCTGCACCTGTATGGGAGACCTGGAAGAAGCTCCTGGCTCCTGGTTTCAGATCGGCGGGGCTCTGGCCATGGCAGCCAATTGGGGAGTGAACCAGCAGATGGAGGACCTCTCTCTCTCTCTGTGTAACTCTGACTTTCACATAAATAAATAAATAAATCTTTTTTTTTTAATTTGACAGGTAGAGTTATAGACAGTGATAGAGAGAGAGACAGAGAGAAAGGTCTTCCTTCTGTTGGTTCACTCCCCAAATGGCTGCTACAGCCGGCACTGCACCTATCCGAAGCCAAGAGCCAGGTGCTTCTTCCTGGTCTCCCATGTGGGTGCAGGCGCCCAAGCACTTGGGCTATCCTCCACTGTCTTCCTGGGCCACAGCAGAGAGCTGGACTGGAAGAGGAACAACCGGGACTAGAACCCGGCGCCCATGTGAGATGCTGGTGCCGCAGGGGGAGGATTAACCAAGTAAGCCAAGGTGCCAGCAATAAATCTTAAAAAAAAAAAAAAAAAAGACAAAACAAAGTGACTCTGAGAACCTGAGAGTACTTCAACATGCTTGTAGAAAAATGGAGTTTAACAATTGAAATTGATTTTGCTACCAAAAAAGAAATTTTGAAACCCATGCATAGCTTTTTTGTAATACACATTTTCCATGAACTGCCTATACTTGGATTTCAAAAATTTGCCACCAGAATAAATTTGTCTTTATTCCATTTTCCCTGAGCCTTCTGAAGTTCTCTGTATCCTTCATATCTGAAAGGAGAACGAATCCACATTGGCCCTGAAAGGCCAGGTGCGTGGAGACACAGTGGATGGTTTGTCCAAGAAGGATGCTGAGGGAGAGGAGGTACCCAGGAGGCACTGTCCTGGAGTGGGAGGGGCACTCTCCCCTTATTCATGGTCTCCGTCTTCCAAGGAGTTCCTGCGCAGGGCCTGGAGGCCTGCGTGTCCCCGGGAGGGTTGTCATCTTCAGAGCAGAGGTTTGGTCAGCAGCCATCGCAGTGGCAGCCACAATGGGCCACCGACCAGAGGCCCCTTCTGTGTTCCCTGGGAGACATGGACAGTGGAAACCAGTGCTGATCTGAGGGAGGGAGATGATGATGAAGATTCTCCCTTCCCACTGTTGTGCCATGGGCCTCAGACCGCATTCTTACATCAGGAAACAAAGGAGTGTGCGTGCAGTACAGGACTTTACACACAGGGACAAAGATCTGTTTCTTTATTTATTTGGAAAGCAGAGTTATAGAGAAGAAGGGAGGGGGAGGGGGAGAGGGAGAGAGAGAGGATGAATCTTCAGTCTGCTTGTTCAAATGGCTACAGTGACCAGAGCTGGGCAGATCTGAAATCAGGAGCCAGGAGCTTCTTCTGGGTCTCCCACGTGGGTACAGGGGCCCAAGTACTTGGGCCATCTTCCACTGCTTTCTCAGGCCATAGCAGAGAGCTGGATTGGAAGAGGAGCAGCCGGGACTTGAACAGGCACCCATATGGGATGCTAGTGCTGCAGGCAGAGGCGTAACTCACTGTGCCACAGCACCGGCCCATGGTGTTTGCTTCTTGCTCTGTCACTGGAATTAACGACGTGAGGGCTGGGATCAGGAGGGGACAATACCAGATTTCCATTATGAATCTCCTGTGTCTTCTGAGCAGAGGAAAAGCAGTGCCCCTGGCACAAGGGGATGAGAATCTGCCCAGGAGACCCAAGACGGGCTCAGCGTGCACGTCACGGGTGGAACACCTGGTGGGACAGGACTGTGTTTGGAAGGTGGGACTGTCTGCGTGAGAGCAGTCGAGGGACCCTAGAGGACCATGACTTTTTTGGAGGGACGGCTATGTGGGTGGGGGTCAGAGTTGGAGGAGGAAGAAGGAGGTTCTGGGGGTGTCCAGGATTCCCCGAGAGCCGCCTTAAAAGTCACAGTGATGTTTGTGGCATGGGGCCCGTGTCGGAATCATGCAGCATTGTCAGAACACAGGGCCCTGGCACAAACGTGCTACGGTGCATTCTCCCCAGTGCCTGGCAGCCTCTGCATCTCCCAGTTTCTGTAGAGAGTTTTCAGAATACCTGCAAAGCCCCTCCTTCAAATGTTTCTGGAAGATAAGGTCAGAATTGGATTCAGGGAGTATTTTTGTCCAGTAAAGTGGAATAGAATGAGAGCGTGGTTTAAGGTCGTGCCTGTGTGCTCAGGTCTCTTTTGTGTGACTTAGCAGGAGTGCTGCACCTGTGGCCACAGAGAGCCTGCAGCTTGGTTTAATAGTCTAAACACATTTAGGACACAGAGTCTCCCCACTCCCCCATCCTAACATCTGCATTGACTAAAACCCTTCCAGTTGTCCGGGCTGATTGTATTCCCTTCCCCTTAATGTGAACTCTGTTGTTCAGTTGTAACTTTCCTGAGAGCCTCTGATACAAAAGTACAGACCAGACCTGAGGGATCCATGAGCAGACAGAGCCACGTCGGCCTTGATTTCAAACTGGTATGACTTAGAAACATAAGCAAAACTTAACTTAAACTGTTTATGAGAAATGTCAGTATGTTAAACCTGAGAAAGGCCTTTTATGTCAGGTAAATCAAACTTCAGAAATGTATTCTGGGCCGGCGCCGCGGCTCACTAGGCTAATCCTCCGCCTAGCGGCGCCGGCACACCGGGTTCTAGTCCCGGTCGGGGCGCCGGATTCTGTCCCGGTTGCCCCTCTTCCAGGCCAGCTCTCTGCTGTGGCCAGGGAGTGCAGTGGAGGATGGCCCAAGTGCTTGGGCCCTGCACCCCATGGGAGACCAGAAGCACCTGGCTCCTGCCATCGGATCAGCGCAGTGCGCCAGCTGCAGCGGCCATTGGAGGGTGAACCAATGGCAAAGTAAGACCTTTCTCTCTCTCTCTCTCTCTCTCCACTGTCCACTCTGCCTGTCAAAAAAAAAATGTATTCTGGAAGTGTTAAATAAAGATGAAGAAAATTTTAAGGGTTGCAAATTGTGAATTGGGATTGGGCAGGTACAAGGTGCCATTGGAAGTGAATATTAACATAGATTAAAACAGTGTTTGGGATTCAAGAACCTAAAATGACTATGAACTTTGCCTAGAGAGAATGATCCTGCAAACAGTCTGTGGGGCTTCTGGTAGACCAGGGCAAGGAGCCAATCTTGAATTAAACACAAAAGATAACAATGGCAAACAATGGGGTTGACATTCCGTGAGGAGCCTGATGAGCTGGGCTGAGGGCCTTTGCCACTGTCAGCTTTTGAGTAATTTCACATGCTTCCGTCAAAACTGTAACACTCCAAAGTCGTCGTCCTGCTGCAGGGGACTAGAGCGGACTTTTCGTCACTCCTTTAGCTCAGTGATGCCAACTCCAGTCTCTTTAAGTTCTGCACCCTATTCTGTTATCCCCAGAACTAACTCACAGATGCTTGTAGCGGATTTCAACTCTAGCTGCAAAGAAAATGATCAGTGGCCGGCGCCATGGCTCACTAGGCTAATCCCCCACCTTGCGGTGCCGGCACACCAGGTTCTAGTCCTGGTCGGGGCGCCGGATTCTGTCCCGGTTGCCCCTCTTCCAGGCCAGCTCTCTGCTGTGGCCCGGGAGTGCAGTGGAGGATGGCCCAAGTGCTTGGGCCCTGCACCCCATGGGAGACCAGGAGAAGCACCTGGCTCCTGCCATCGGATCAGCGCGGTATGTCGGCCGCAGCACGCCGGCCATTGGGGGGTGAACCAACGGCAAAAGGAAGACCTTTCTCTCTGTCTCTCTCTCTCACTGTCCACTCTGCCTGTCAAAAAAGAAAGAAAGAAAGAAAGAAAGAAAGAAAATGATCGGTGTACTGGGGCAGATCTTGCAGTGCGGCAGCGTTGGGACGCTGGCATCCCATATTGCAGTGTCGGGTCAAGTCCCGGCTGCTTTGCTTCTGACCAGGTCCCTGTTAATGCCTCTGGGAAGGCAGCAGAATCTGGCCCATGTAGCTGGACCCCCACCTCCCACGTGCGAGACCGTGATGGAATTCCTGGCTCTTTGTGGCCGTCTGGGGAGTGAACCGCTGGGTGGAAGATCTCTCCCCCAACATCTTTGACACTCTGCCTTTGAAATTTTTTTTTTCAAAAATGAATCTTTAAGACAAGTGAATGCTCTTCTTGAATACTGAAACACACCTCTGCATTCTTGATTGGGTGGAACTGAGAGTACTACATCATTTACTGCAGTGACTTGTCTTGCTTGCTCTTTGGTCTGCTTGAGAGAATGGCTCAACAGTTATTCCTCAGATTCACAGATTACATAGAAGAACCCCAAGCGTGCCCTGTGTTTACTTGATCTCTTAGGTCTTTTATATATTTTAATTTTTGTTTATTTTTTGGACAGGCAGAGTTAGAGAGACAGAGAGAAAGGTCTTCCTTTTTCCGTTGGTTCACCCCCCAAGTGGCCGCTATGGCCTGTGCATTGTGGCCAGTGCACTGTGCCAATCCAAAGCCAGGAGCCGGGTCTTTCCTCCTGGTCTCCCATGCAGGTGCAGGGCCCAAGCACTTGGGCCATCCTCCACTGCCTTCCCGGGCCACAGCAGAGAGCTGGACTGGAAGAGGAACAACCAGGATAGAACCGGCGCCCCAACCTGGACTAGAACCTGGAGTGCAGGCGCCATAGGCGGAGGATTACCTAGTGAGCCGCGGCACCGGCCATCTTTTATATATTTTAAATATGTATTTGTTTTCATATACTTCAAAGGCAGAGCAAGAAAAAGAGGGGGAAAGAGAGCGCTTTCATCGGCTGGTCCACTGCTCAGATGTCTGCAACAATTGGGGCTGGGCCAGCCTGAAGCCAGGAGCCTCAAACTGTATCTTAGTCTCACACGTGGATGGCAGGTGCCAGGTGCTTCAGCTGTCATGTGCTGTCTCCCAGGATGCACCAGCAGGAAGCTGGATGGATAGAGAGGTAGCTGGTGCTTAAACTGGAGCTCTGATAAGGGACATGATTTTCAGAGATGGCGACTTAACCCACTGTGTTCCATTGCCACCCCCTTGGTGAATTTTTTTTAATAGGAAATTAACTGTGTAGATGATATGTTTATGTCTTGAAATTTCATATTTCTTGATCTCTAACCTCACATAATTAACTGCCTACCTGTCGTCATTTCTTTGTAGTCACAGTGCACATTAAACTTCGCAGGCTTAAACACAACCCTGAGAAGACTGGCCAAGTTTCGGTGCTTTGCAGAGTGGTGGGTTTTAAGCAGCGGCTCCCCCTAAAATGTGTTGAGGCCCTAACACCCCAAACCTGTGAGTGTGAACGTCTGTGGAGTAAGGGTTTTTGCAGGTGTCGTTAAGTTAGAGAATTTGAGATGGGATCATCCGGGATCATCTAGGCAGGGCCTCATGGAAATCCCTGCATAAAGGACATAAGGGCCAGCTCTCTGCTGTGGCCTGGGAGTGCAGTGGAGGATGCCCCAAGTGCTTGGGCCTTGCACCTGCATGGGAGACCAGGAGGAAGCGCCTGGCTCCTGGCTTTGGGTCAGCACAGTGCCGGCCATTGCGGCCATTTGGGGAGTGAACCAATGGAAGGGAGTCCTTACTCTCCGTCTCTATCTCTCTCTCACTGTCTATAACTTTACCGGTCAAATAAATTTAAAAAAAAGACATAAGGGGAGAAGATGCAGACAGTCTGGGGAAAAGGCCACGGGAAGGCGGAGGCAGCAGCTGGTCTTGGGCTGTCCTGAGCCAGCCAGGAATTCCTGGAGCTGTCAGAAGCTCAACTTGGGCAAGAACGGGTTCTGCCCCGATATTTCTGGAGAGAGCCGTTTGCTGCCCTGACTTTGGCTTCTGTACCAGTCCTTCTTCTACCCCAAGACTTCAGAACATGAGAAGTGGCTTGGTAAGTTCTTCCTTGAATCTGACCTTGTCTTAGGCATCTGACCATGCTGAATCTGATAATTTGCAATATAGTATCACAGTATACCTGTCTTTGGTAGCTCTTGTGGTCATTTTATGTTCTCTCTGGGCATGTTGTATAGTGTTGATTATTTAATTCATAATTATTTATCCTTTCTGGACACTCATTGCAGAAACTAAATCTTATTTTGCTCACCTCTGTACCCAGCAGAGTATCTTTCACATGATAAACACAAAACACATTTCTAGCAGTGGGCCCTTTCTTAGGCTGCCCTTTTTTCATTTGCAGCTTTAAATGGTTGGATCTGAAGGTGATACTTCGCATCCCTCCTCTTGGTTACTCTTTGTCAGTGCAAGAGAGCTCAACACACGCACCCCAGGGGAGCTGCCCCATGCAGTCAGCCAATCAAACCTCAGAGCCTTGGGACCACAGAGCTCTCAGATAATTCCTTCACCTCCGTTTTGGGTGGTCAGTAATTGGAATATTGTTTGCCCGTGTTGAATACACATGCAGGATGACCTCACTTTCAAAGGTTAATGGAGTTTTTCTTTCTTACTGAACGGTGGTAGTTTGGTGTGTGTTTTGTTTGCAGATTGATTGCATTGAAATCCCCTTCCCATTTTAATATGCGTATGCATGTTTCTGTGTCCCTCTGTGTGTGTGTGTGTTTGCGCACGTGTGTGCACACGTCCACATGTGTGCACACGCACGAGTTCATGCGCAAACATTTGGTTTTCTCTAGGGCATTTTTTTTTTAGAATTGCAAACATTTCCTACTTACAGAATGAGGTCTTAAATAGCAGTGATTTGGAGATTTACAGAATAGAAAAAGGATCAGCATCAATCAGGCTGATGAAAGGCAGTTTAGTGACTGATCTCCTGCACTTCATTAGAGACACAAAGGCAGTGTCTCTGAGTGGAGATTTGGTTTGTAGCTGAGTTGGGGGATATTCTTCCTTGTCAGTGTAGGAACGAGATTTTTCGCCAAAACTTAGCAATGGATTTGCCTTCAAGATTCTGATCCTATCTGCTTGCTCTTAAAATGCTGATGCTTCAGGGCCAAATGATATCCCCTATCATCCCTGAGTCACATAATTTGTGTCTTGGTTCTTAGCTTCTCTGGGGGAGGTGGGAGAGATTTATCTGATAACCCCAAAACAGAGGGCTAGCAGTATTAATTGTGAGCTCAAGAAATAGATTAATAGATTTCCACTTCCCTTCCTCTATTTTCTCTCAACTTCGCAGATGTTAGAAATATGAAAACAAGAAGGTACATCTATCTTTTTGTAGACCTTCCTTCTTAAGTCATTGTGTGTATTATGCAGTAAGGGTCATACCCATTATGTCATGGTACAGTGTGAACAGAGTAATGTTCTGATGACTGGTGATATAACACTATCCTTAATTTTATTCACATAATACAAAGTCAGAAATCAGACACATTTAAATTATTTTTTTTCCTGTTCTATGATTTGAAGAGATTACCTTTTTTTTTAAGACATCTGTTTATTTTAAAGTGAGAGTTACAGCAAGAGAGGGAGAGACACAGAGGAGAGAGATCATCTTCCTGTTGGTTCACTCCCCCAATTGGCCACATGGCAAGGGTGCGCCACGCTGAAGCCAGGACCCAGGAGCTTCATCCAGATCTCCCATGTGGGTGCAGGGGCCCAAGCCCTTGAGCCATCCTCCACTGCTTTTCCAGGCCTATTAGTAGGGAGCTGGATCAGAAGTGGAGCAGCTTGGACATGAACCAGCACCCATCTGGGATGCCTGCACTGCAGATGGTGGCTTAACCCCCTGCACCAGCCCAGAGCTGATTACCTTTTGACCATGTTGTTTATTTCTTGTTTATACAAATGAAACAAATCAGATTTAGTTCAATTGTCTTCTGATGGTCTTTGAATAGACTGTGGCAGGCATCTAGGGGCCACTCCCATCTCTGCATCTCCATGTGGGTAGTTTACAGCTGTGCCAGAGATCTGAAGGTGCTGTTAACCCGTCGGCACGATGGACGTTGTGGGAAAGGCTCCAGGTCTGCTGCTTTCTGCTTTGGGCCTTGCTGAAGCTGTCCGTGCCGTTGTCCTCACCACAGCAGCACTTTGTTCTGAGGCTGCGTCTCTCACCTGTGCGTCTCTGAACATTTTACAAACCCGCATCTTTGAATTTTGTAAGTCGAAAGTCTTGTGAATCCATATTTATTCCAAAGTGAGTACAAGTGGAAGTGGGAGGGGAGATTTCAGGGCAGTGGACAATGTGTTGTGGACCCTCAGGAGATCCTCCGCCCCCTTGGCATCCGGAATACACGGCCAGTGTGCTTTGTCACTGTCCTGTCATCTGCTTTTTTCCTCTTTTCCTTTCCTTGTGAATCTGAAAAATGTGTATGATGTAATGCAAACAATGATATGTAATCTGAAATTAAAATTACCACCACTAATTACATGTGATAGACACTCTTGTTTGAAGTAAAATGGCTGATATTGAAGATAATAACAGGGAAGTAGATACTCAGATCTGTGTTGATAGAGAATTTATTTGTTCTTGAACAGTGTTAATGTTTGTCTTTGTAGTATACTTTGTAAAATGTCATTAACAAATACAAGGCTTTGCTAGCTAGAGTCAGGATATTCTAATCCATTTTAACCCATAGTCTGCAATCGAATACTTCGTGAGTGCTGGTCTTACCATGTCTCTGTGTCTACATATGTGCATAGTTCTTATTTTTGATGACAGATTTAGTGTTCCAGTGTTTTTTAAAATCCCAATTAAGCCGACGCTGTGGCTCACTTGGTTAATCCTCTGCCTGTGGCGCTGGCATCCCATATGGGTGCCGGTTCTAGTCCCAGCTGCTCCACTTCCAGTCCAGCTCTCTGCTGTAGCCTGGGAGGGCAGTGGAGGATGGCCCAAGTGTTTGGGCTCCTGCACCCATGTGGGAGACCAGGAGGAAGCACCTGGCTCCTGGCTTCGGATTGGCAAAGTGTTGGCTGTAGCGGCCATTTGGGGAGTGAACCAATGGAAGGAAGACCTTTCTCTCTGTCTCTCTCTCACACTCTCTATAACTCTACCTGTGAAATAAAGAAAAATCCCAGCTAATCCATTATCCAATCTCATTAATAAAAAAGCTAGGGAAGGGGCATTTTTATTTGTACATTTAATAATATCACTTTTCCTCTCCATGACCTGTAGTGAGCAGGTACAGAGTTGGGACCAGTGACCACGTCTGTCTATCTGTCAGTTCTGAGCAGGTTGTGATGGGGCAGATCAGTAGGCAGTCACTGTGCCGATCCTATTTTACTTACCAGTGTTCCTGTCAGTTTTTTATTCAACTTACGGCAATGTAAAGCCAGTTGCAATCAAACACAAAGCTGGGCAAACCTCATGTCAACATGCAGACCCAGGCTTGGCTAACTGCTGCTCTGCAGGGCCACACGGCAAACGTTTAGGTTGTAAGGGCTGTGTGGCTTATTTCATGCCTGCTCAAGCGTGCCGTGATCGCACAGAGGCAGGCACTGACAGGCTATGAAAATACACCCGTGGCTGTGTTCCACCTAAACGCTACTGACAGAAACAGAGAGCAGCTGGTCACATTAGACTCATGGGCTGTAGTCTGTGGACCTCTGATCTTGGTGTTGCACTGTTCAGTATGGCAGCTTTAGGCAAATGTGTCTACTGGCACTGAATGTAAATGGTATTAGAATTTATTCCCTGGACATTTAAACTTTATTCAGCATGTTCTTGGACCACATGTGGCCAGTGGCTACCATATTGGAATAATATAGATACAGAGTATTTCTACACAGAATATTTCTAGCTCCCAGGAAATTTTTTATTAGGCCACAGCTAGAGAATTCCAGGCTCACATGGCTTTCTATAGTTATCATGGAACTCATGACACAACCTATAAGAGCGTATGTCTGCAGGAAGTGATGAAGACACAGGGCACATCCCCAGACCTCCCAGAGGTAATCTGGGTGGTAAACGCATCTTAAATCATAGGACAGATTATAGTAATTATCTCAGATAATAAACTTGGGACCCTTGAAGAGTCAAGTGTCTGTGTGTTAGGTGGAAGAATACTGTCTACTCAATACACTATAACGTGGCTAGAAGGTAGCACCTCATGAGGCCAGTTAGGTAGCACCTCATGAGGGCACAGACAGCGGGGAATTCAAATCCTGCATTTGCCAGTTTTCTAGATGCAATTGAGCTTTGTGCCCAATCTGTAGGAGTCATTCAAAGAAAGAAAGCTATATGAATCCTTTGGGTTTGTAGGAAAGAGAAAATGAGACAGTGTGGTTAAAGCTGCTTGACACAATACCCAGTTCTTAGGTAGTCATCAAATGATGGCATAGCCTCGGCTCTGCTGGAGAAGGAAGGGGCAGACAGCGCTGTGCTGGGCAGGAAGCCTTCCTGCCAAGGAAGAGAAAGCCAAGCAAAGAAGCACGTTAGTGAACAGGAAGCAGGAGGGGCTGGTGCAGTGGCACCGTGGCGTGAGCAGCTGCCCTCAATCCACAGCCCTTACCAGAGTGCCAGTGCCTTCCTAGCTGCCCCATTTCTTATCCAGCTCCCTGATGATGCGTCTCAGAAAGCAGAGGGGCGGGACCACGTACTGCGTGGGAGACGGATGCAGGTCTGGGATTGTGCCTTTTGCCTGGATTAGCCTCAGTCATTACGGCCATTTAGGTAATGAACCAGCAGATGGAGGATCTCTATCTCCTGCCCTCTCCCTCCCCTTCCCCCTCTCCCTTTCTCTCTCTCCCTCCCCCTCACTATCCCTCTCCCTCTCTCTCTCTCCCTCTCCCTCTCCCTCTCCCTCTCCCTCTACTTCTCTCCCTACCTGTGTGTTGTCTGTGTGTCTTTAAATAAATCTTTCAGTTGCATGAAAACGATCAGGATGTGAATCTCAGTTATGAGTCATCTGCAGGGTCAGCTCAGTGAGACGGCCTCTCTGCAGAGGTCTTCATGTATTCTGTGCTCTCCAAACGTGACGGATTCCTGGGATGTGACAGCCACTCCTCCAAGACCCTTCATTCCACGGATTGGATGCATAAAAACTGAAGAGTGAATTCTGAAAACTGAGTGGACTCACTCTCCTCTCTGCTACTCATCCAGGAACAAACTCTCTCAGTCTTCCTGGAGCAGGAGGCTGTCGGTGCTACAACTGGACAGGTGGGCTGACCAGGACAGCTGGTCTCCCTGGGAGCTAGCTGGCATCTAGCAGAACCTGGTGACACGGGTTGCTCATCAGGAATGCTGCCCTGGGTCAGCCCCTTCTCCTCAGTGTGTGATGAGAACACACCACTGTATGTTGGAAAGCTGTGCCTGTCAGGTGAACACTGCTGACCTTAGAGTGAGCCGACTGATTCCTTCCTTGGAGAACTCCACCATCCCTGGGTGTTAGACTCAGAAGAGGCCGTAGCTGTCCCAGAGCCCTGTCATTTGAAGATTAAAAAAAGGGGGGGGAAAGGCAGTGGTATTCTTCCTTCAAACAGCATCTCACCTAAGACTATTTTATGGAAGAAGATAAAAGTGGGTTAAGGGGCCGGCGCCGTGGCTCACTAGGCTAATCCTCCGCCTTGCGGCGCCAGCACACCGGGTTCTAGTCCCGGTCGGGGCGCCGGATTCTGTCCCGGTTGCCCCTCTTCCAGGCCAGCTCTCTGCTGTGGCCAGGGAGTGCAGTGGAGGATGGCCCAAGTGCTTGGACCCTGCACCCCATGGGAGACCAGGAGAAGTACCTGGCTCCTGCCATCGGATCAGCGGGGTGTGCTGGCCGCAGCGTGCTGGCCGTGGCGGCCATTGGAGGGTGAACCAACGGCAAAGGAAGACCTTTCTCTCTGTCTCTCTCTCTCCCTGTCCACTCTGCCTGTCAAAAAAAAAAAAAAAAAAGTGGGTTAAGGATCTCTGAGCTTATCTCTTCTTGCTTCTTTTACCCTTTGCATAGCACACGGAATGTGTTTGCTGAAATCGTAAGAGTTCTCAGGAGCGTAGCTAGAAAGCCACTGATGTCTTCCCATCACATCGTATCCCAGAAGGGAAGTGGAGGCCTGGAGGCGTCAGCTCTTGCTACTCCGCACTTAGCAGGTGCCGTGGAGGAGGGGATTCAGAGGACTCAGTGCTGCGAGAAGCCTGCCGGGGGCAGCATTCTGAGGCCTGGGCTTTCGTCCTAAGTGAAGATGTCATTGGTGAGGCCTGAACGTTCGGTACCAGCTTTGCTCGTCCCCGACTCAAGTGACCGGAGCCACGCTGCAGGTCTGTCTTTGCCCTCCAGCGAGGAGGGAGTGCTGGCCCGTGGTCCGTTTTCCGGAGGAATGGAGTTGTTTGCTTGGCGCTGACAGCGTCTCTCCGGCAGCTGCGGGGCCCTGGTAGGATGCGTTCCACGCTCTGTGCTTCCCAGCGGGACGGCAGATTCTTTCTCCTAGGAGGAGCCTCAATCATTTTCCCATGGTCAACCCCATAAATATTTCATATCTCAACTTGCGCTGAAGGGTGGCCTTTGAGATTTTGAAAAATTAGGTCGCAATGGGTTTGACCTGAGCCAAATGGTGAGAGGCTGAGTGGTGAAGAAGTAGCTCCCTTTGTTATCCATCACAGCACGGAGGCAGGTGCGCGATTGTTCCCAGAGCAGTTTTCGTGCATAAAACATCCTGTACGTGGAGAACACTGTCAGATGGTGGAATGCATCACGTTTATTTCTGAGACGTGGTCGCCTGTTTGTCCCTGTGTTTGGTAAATACACTGCTGTTAAGTTGAGTGGATGGCTGTCAGTTCTGTTTCCTTTCAAGACATCCAGTTGATATGAGAGTCTTGCCAACCATCTAGTTGTTTCCTGTAAGTTGCATATTTATTTGTCTGTCCTTGATTTGGTGAACTTATGGACATCGGTAATGGCACAGTTTTCCGCTGGAGTCTGCTTCCTCCTCTCCACTCAGTCCTGCAGATGTGCCCTGCTGGCTGTCCCCTGAACGTGCCGGGTGTCACTCATCTCAACGTCCCACTCTTCCGGCTCGACAAGCTCCCGATTGCATAGAAACAAATTAATTTCACCCCACAATGACCCCATCAATTAAAATATAGGATCTGTTTCAATAGACCATTTATCTCTTTAAGACAGAAGAGGGGGAATGCCTAAGTCACAAAATCCACAGTAAATCCTGTTGGTTGCACAATTTAATTTGGAGCGAGCCTTTTAATGGAAAGAGGCAGTCTTCTGTGGATGAGGACATGAGGGCTGACCTGGAAACCCCTTTGCTGCCATTTTCACCACAGGAGAAATTCTCGTGTCGTGCTTCACTTTGCTCCTGATCACAGCCTCCCGGCCATGTGGGCGTTGCTTTCAAGACAAACCAGGGCTGAGTCTGCTCTATGATCTTGGTTGCTGATCAGGGGTTTGTGCTGTTAGGAACAGGTATCTCAAAGTTGTGACTCACCGGGACTTACTTCTTCTTCTTTTCCAGTACTGTCCAAGCTGGTCAAATAGTTCAGTTCTGGGCAGTCTTCCTGGGTTTACTAGAAGAATTATTTGTAATCTACAATGCACTGCCATAGTAATTTTTCCAGTTTCTTTGGCTTCCTGTTTCTTACACTTTGATTTTCTATTTGCTGTATTAAAATATGGGACACTAGTCCTCTGAAGACATTGGGAGGCATTTAGAATTGCTGTGAAAACCGGAAATTCTTAGAGTCCTGGGCATGCCACGCTCAGTGGGCTTGTCTGCCTTGGAAGAGTAGGCGACTCTTGAGGGGGAGGACCATGTCAATCCAAATTGCATGTATTTACGATGATTCCTGGTTATTCTAGGATTAGCAACAAACACGGTGGGGATGTGGATAAGATGCAAACACTTCGGTTCCCTGTTTCACTGGTTTACAAAGTCCACGGAGAACTCCGTGGATTGGGCGGAGCTGCCTCACTGAGTTGCAGTGCCGGCAGAGATGCTTGGGGTCAGCTCTTGTGCCTGACCTCAGCCTCCCCCGGGAGCTGCAGCAGGGACTTTGTCTCAGGGCCCTCTTGGCTCAGGGTGACTGGGGTGGTCCATTCCCGGCTGTGACTTTGGTGACCACAGCAGGGGTCCTTTCCAGGCAAAGCTCATCAGCATCCGTTTTTCCAAGACTCCCAGGTCTGCTTCTTTCTGAGGTCCAAGCTGTGGAAACCGTGTGATCTTGGAACTTGCGTGAGACATGTTTTCTACCCGTGCAGGGCATAAATCGGTAAGGGAAGTCATGGAGAGCTGAGCAGCAGAGAGAGGAAGGAGAAAGGGGAATGGTAAGCATGATGCCGGAAAGGCAGCGGAGAAACAGATGGGATGGTTAAGGGCCTATTGGGTGTCCTTGGCTTAAGGCCTGAAAACGGCCTTACCTGAACCCAGTCAGCAACGCTCTTCCTTTGTGTGTGTGTGTGTGTGTGTGTGTGTGTGCCTGTTTTAAAGATTGGTTTGTTTATTTGAAAGGCAGAGTTACAGAGAGAGAGAAGAAGAAAGGGGTATCTTCCCTGTGCTTGTGGCTTGGCTGGGCCAGGACGAAGCCAGGAGCCATCCAGATCTCCCATGTGGGTACAGGTGCTCCAGCCTTCTGGATATCCTCTGCTACTTTCCCAGGTGCATTAGCAGGGAGCTGGACTGGAAGTGGAGCAGCTGGGTCTTCAGCCAGTGCTCACGTGGGCTGAGGTGTCACTGGCTACGGCTTCACCACTGCATTACCAGGCCAACCTCAACCATATTCTTCATTTAATGACTTTTGCAAACAGTTTGTCCCCCCTCCACCAACCAACCCTCTTATCTAAACAGCATGAGTCACATTTCTGATACTAACAAACCAGCAATGTGGGACAATGAGAAAGATGTATAATTATGAAAAAATCTGAAGAAAGTATCAAATGTTCTGTTGTTAAGATGAGTGACAGTGGCCAGCGCTGTGGCTCAACAGGCTAATCCTCCACCTTGCGGCGCCAGCACACTGGGTTCTAGTCCCGGTCGGGGCGCCAGATTCTGTCCTGGTTGCCCTCTTGCAGGCCAGCTCTCTGCTGTGGCCAGGGAGTGCAGTGGAGGATGGCCCAAGTGCTTGGGCCCTGCACCCCATGGGAGACCAGGAGAAGTACCTGGCTCCTGCCTTCGGATCAGCATGGTGCGCCGGCTGCAGTGGCCATTGGAGGGTGAACCAACAGCAAAGGAAGACCTTTCTCTCTGTCTCTCTCTTTCACTGTCCACTCTGCCTGTCAAAAAAAAAAAAAAAAATGAGTGACAGTGAGAAGCCCGGGGACTTTGATCTGTGGTGATAAGAATGATGACACGAGGGGTATCTCTTCTTTACTGGGAGACGTGAAGCCATTTCACAAAATATTTGGGCACAGCCCAAAGAGCTAACAGCCCCACACTTTATAATAATGGTTTGATGGATAAAGGAGAATTTCGACTGTGTTTAGAAAGGACATACGTTTTCCCAGAATTTCTTACCTGTCCTTCCCACGGTGGTCACTCAGTATTTCTAGGACTCCAGGGATAATCCACTTTGGAGTTTATTACCTGGGATAATTACCTGGGATGGGATTTGTGTTCTTGCTGACTGTAGCATTTTTGTGAGTTTGTGTGAAGAGTGCCTCCTTAACGTGAGTGCCTTCTCCATCGTCGCTGTTCCCTGAAAAGCCGCATGCTCTTGAAATCAGTTGTAGAGGCTCAGAAAAGCATTGCATCCTGGAAGGGAAACCCGATGAAAGGCTCAGATGAAGGCTTAGTGGTGTGGCCGTGACTTCTCGGCTTCCCTTTTGTCTGCAGTTGCATTTGCTACGCCTCACTTTTCTTTAAAACAGTAACAACACACAGAAGTAGAGAAGCGGAGGTGATTGAACCACCTTAGGAAGTGGGAGGCAGAGTTTGCTGGAAATCTGGTTCCTTCTGCATCAGCCCTGTGTGAGGACCAAGGGCTCCCCTTCTTGTCCACACATGTCGCTCCCCCTCTTCGTGGAGGAACGACACTAAACCCTGCCTAGGCTTCATATCCGAGTCACGGCACCATTATGTCGCTCCCCCTCTTCGTGGAGGAACGACACAGGACCCTGCGCTGTTCTTTCGTCTGCTCGGCCCTCCCCGGGTTTGCTGCTGGTTCTTCCCGGGTTGGCTACTGTCCCTTCCACCTCCGTGGAAGGGCGGTTCCCCCTGGCCACTTTCCCCACTTCCGCAGGGGAGCGGCACACCGCCGGCCGGCTCTCTCTGGGGCTGCACAGGTGTTCCCCTTAGATGTTCCCCTTAGATGTTCCTGGTGCATGCCGTCTCTCTCCTCCTTTATAGTTCTCCTCCGCCAATCCCAACTCTGCTGCCCACATGCCGAGTACACTGCTCTCCTCCAATCAGGAGCAAGTCCTACAGTTTATTGGCTGAACTGGAGGCAGCTGTGTAGAAGCTGTTCTCTCCTCTCCCAGCGCCATATTGTGGGAGAGCAGATGCATAGAATAAGTCTTAATTCCAGTAACAGTCTAGTCCGAGTTGCTCCCCACACACACAGAGTGAAATATCCCTGTGTCTGGCAGTTCACAAGACACTCCTCCCATTGGTCACCTGAGCTGTTTCTCATCCATGTGCCTTTTTTCCAGTGGAAGGTAGCTCAGTGATCTTGCCCGTCTCCCCTTCTCTCTCCGTCATTTACATGAGTTAAATAAATAAATATTTTAAAATACTTCAGCACATTTGTATTATATAGCATTTGACTATCTTTAACCTGAGAATGTATCTCTATTTTTGTAGCATGTGTGTATGTGGGGGGCACTTTGCAGAGTGACGTATGTGCTGAATTAACTCAATGAAAGTGTTAGAGGTGGTTGGAGAATGAGAATGTGTATGAGGCAATGAGGTTAAGACACCTGGACACCTGTAGCCTGTGTAAGAGTGTGTGAAAAATCCTCCTCGGGCTGCTGACCCCAGCTTCCTGCTAATGCTGAACCTGGGAGGAGGCGACAGTGATGACCCTGGCGATCAGTTGCCTGCCACCCGTGGGGTTGCCTGGAGTGCATTCCCACCTCCTGACTCTGGTTCCTGCCCATCCCTGTCTCCTGGAGACATCTGGGGAGCGAACCTGTCAATGGGTACTCGCTCTCTCAGTCTGGCTGTCTTTGTCTCAACCTCTAAGAGAGATTGGAGTGGGGAGAGAGGAAGAGAGGAGGAATAAGAGAATTTTATGTAATAAAGAATTTTTAAATAAAAATTTCTGTAAAACTTATTTTGAGCATTACCATAGCTTCTACACTTCTCTGATGTCTGAAATTAATATTGATGATTATAGCAAGTTAAATAAATCAGCTTAAAAGCTGTAGAAAAGATGTTTCAGCATGTATGTCCTACTAGCTTGCTAGGTCATCCCGTGTTGTAGAAGGAGAGGCTACAGGCCACTGTTTCTGACGCCCCTTGCCTAGTGAACACATTCATGAATTCTGTCAGATTTCTATGGACTTACCACTCATTGTTTATTATTCTATTTTGGTATCAAGATTATACTGGAGTATGGAAATTATTCTATAGACTTTCATTTTAAATTCAGTTATGATTTTATAAGGCTATGAAAGTGTGCATAGATGCAGGTGTACCAACTGACTTTCCAGATACAATAAATAAAATAGAATTTAAAGGAGAATGGAACTTTGAGAGTAGGAGTGGTAGGGGAAAAGCATGAAAATGTTTTTTTTTAGGTTCAAATAGATAATTTTTGCAGCAGAAAAATGAAATATTTTGGAATAAGTAAGCAAAAATAGTCACTGAAATGAGTGGATTAGCCTACTTGTAATTCTGCGGCTCCTTCATTATTCATGAGTGTGGGTCGCCAGTGTGTAACAAAGTATGTCCGATATCAAGAAGGAAAGGAAGGGGATGATCTCAGCCAAGCTGGAAAGTGGACTTTTCAGTTTCTCATACTTGTACTGTACACCCCCTTCTTGCCAACACTGAACAAGAACCATTCATGAACTGATGAGTGTCCGGTACAGGCTCCCAGGAAAGTGTTCAACCGCAAGTCCAGCATGTGGAGGTGGTTCATGTCATCTTGGACCCTCTATTACCTTGACCTGACAGTGGAGGAGGTTGTGAGGATCCTAAGAAAACTTCCCTTCTGGGGCTGTCACGATGAAGAGTCCATAGCATCTGGCATGATTACCACAAAACTCCCCTGTGTCCTGCCCATCTCCTTGGTGGAAAGAAAATTCTATTTTTAAGATGTGTTTATCTGAGAGAGTTATAGAGAGGAAGAGACAGAGACAGAGGGAGAGACAAAGAGAGGAAAAACATGAAATCTGTTTTCTTTATATTAATAAAAATTAAAATAAAAAAATTTATTGAACAAACTTTTTTTTTTTGACAGGCAGAGTGGACAGTGAGAGAGAGAGAGACAGAGAAAGGTCTTCCTTTGCCGTTGGTTCACCCTCCAAAATGGCCGCTGCAGCCAGCGCACCACGCTGATCCGATGGCAGGAGCCAGGTGCTTCTCCTGGTCTCTCATGGGGTGCAGGGCCCAAGCACTTGGGCCATCCTCCACTGCACTCCCTGGCCACAGCAGAGAGCTGGCCTGCAAGAGGGCAACCAGGACAGAATCCGGCGCCCCGACCGGGACTAGAACCTGGTGTGCCGGTGCCGCTAGGCGGAGGATTAGCCTAGTGAGCCACGGCGCCGGCCTCTTGAACAAACGTTAAAAGCTGGATGAGTCATTAAATCTACTTAAATCAATAATGTTAAAAAAAGGAGTAAGTACTGCAGTTACAAATTTAGAAAAAATTGGGTAATAAAGCAGAATTCAACTACATAATATGACACACTTGAGTATGAAGACACTGATGGGTTGAAAGTGTAAGGCTGGAAATGTTAAGAGTATACTAAGAAAACACTAAACAAAAAAATCATTTTTTTTTGACAGAGTTAGACAGTGAGAGAGAGACAGAGAGAAAGGTCATCCTTCCGTTGGTTCACTCCCCAAATGGCCGCTACGGCCGGAGCTGCGCCAATCCAAAGCCAGGAGCCTGGTGCTTTCTCCTGGTCTCCCATGCAGGTGCAGGGCCCAAGGACCTGGGCCATCCTCCACTGCATTCCTGGGCCAGAGCAGAGAGCTGGCCTGGAAGAGGAGCAACCAGGACAGAATCCGGCGCCCCAACTGGGACTAGAACCCGGTGTGCCAGTGCCGCAAGTGGAGGATTAGCCAAGTGAGCCACGGTGCAGGCAACAAAATAAATCTGAAGAAGCAGTGTTAATATTAGACACACAGATTTTAGAACACAGAATAATGTTGGTGTAAAGGGTCCTGTTGTGTGAATTCTCTAAGACACACAATCCTGCTTAGCTTGGCAGTTCCATCACCAACTGTTAATGATTATCAAGCTACATGACATAAAACTGGCAGAAATGAAAGGGGAGAATTACAAAGCCCCAATTATAGTCAGAGATACATACTATGTACAGTTACCTCCTGTAGTTGGAGATACACACTCCTATCTAGAAATATGATGGAAAAAGTGCAGAAGCAAGAAAGAATAGAAAATACCACCTGAGCATCACTGTCCAACAGCATGGGGTACAGGGCTTGGCGTTCTAGAACGTTCTGTGCAGTAAGCATTTTTCTCAAGTTAACATGGAACATTGCCTGTGACACCCATGCTTGGGGGCACAGAACAGCCTTGGTGTATTTACAAGAAGGAAATGATAAAAGTATATTCTTAGGTCATGATGAAAGGAGGCCAGAAAGCAGCAAATGAGATGTAATTATAAAATTCCCACATATTAGGAAATTAGGCAAGCATTTCTCCACAACTCATTACTTAAATAGGAAGATTCGAGGCACGTTTAAAAAAATTGAACTTGACAATGACAGATTCAGAACTTGGGGGATGTTAGTAAAACCCTATTCTTAGAAGGAAAAAAAAAAAAACTCTTAACATCAGATGTTTTTATTAGAAAGGAAGAAAAATGTCAAATCACTAACTGAACAAACTAAGCCAACAGTAAACAGAATGAAAGGAAATCACTAATGTAAGTATTATTATTAAACTTAACAACGTTAAAGAAAGTCTATGACACCAAAATCTATTTAAAAAATACTTTTAGATTTTCCACAGTTTGAGTCTCTTCGAGTTGATGCCATGATAATTTAACAATTAAACAAGCACTGCATAGAATGAACATCTGCTTCCCGAGTGCCTTGCCCGAGTGGATGGAGAGGCAGCCGTCTGAGGACCCGCTGTTTGGGGTGACTCTGCATGACAAGAAGAAGCACCTGTCCCACCGTCTGCAGGAGGAGGCCCTGGCGCAGTGATCAGCAAGGAAAAGACCTCAGAAGGGCTCGCACCTCAGTCTACTGTTTGCCTAAAATAAACAACCCTGTTAGCCGGAGGTGCATGTTGGTGCTCCTCTTTTTTTATTGAATTCCGTTGTTTTCAGGAAAGTTTGAGATTGGCAGCAGAACTGAGTCTGAAGCAGAGTTCCTATGGATTCCCTACACGCCTGCCTGTGCAGCCTCCCCTGCTGTCACCATCCCGGGTCAGAGTGGTATCCTCGCTGCTGTCTGTGAACCTGCGTGGATCCATCAGCACCCTGCCCGTCCACAGCTCACATGCAGGCACACTGATGGCGTCAGACATTCCGTAAGTTTGGAGAAATACGCAATGCTGGGCATCCACTCTGTGCGTGTTTTCCACTGCCCTAAACATCTTCCGTGCTCCACCTGCTCACCCTCGCTCCCCGCAGACCCTGGCAACAATCAACTCAATGTCTCGCTGGTCTGCCGTTTCCAGAACGTCATGTAGTTGAAGTGTGCTGTGTGTAGCCTTTTGCTGTTAGCTTCTTAGAGTTAGTGAAGCCTCAGTGCCTTTGTGCTTTACTAACTCAGTTCCTTTGCACATCAGAAATTTCACACTGGTGTAATGTTTCGGGTTTCAGTAATTCTAATGAGTGTGCCTTTTCATCTCATTGTTGCTGTTGGCAACACTCTAAATGTATATATCAGGTTGAATGCCATTTCATCTGCTCGATCCTCTACATATCTTCTTTCATGAGATGTCTTTCAGATCTTTGGGTTTTTTTAAGATTTATTTATTTATTTGAAAGAGTTACACAGAGAGAGGAGAGGCAGACAAGAGGGACAGAGAGACAGAGAAGGAGAGAGAGGGAGACAGAGAGAGATAGAGGTCTTCTATCTGCTGGTTTACTCCCCTGTTGGCTTCAACAGCCGGAGCTGTGCCAATCCGAGGCCAAGAGCCAGGAGCTTCTTCTGGGTCTACTGCACGGGTGCAGGGGCCCAAGGACTTGGGCCATCTTCTACTGCTTTCCCAGGCCACAGCAGAGAGCTGGATTGGAAGTGGAGCAGCTGAATCTCAAACCGGTGTCCATATGGGATGCCAGCGCTTCAGGCCAGGGCATTAACCCGTTGCGCCACAGTGCCAGCACCATAGATCTTTAGGTTTTCAGTTTAGTCATTCTGGATCTTTAATGTTTATCTTTCAAAAATAGGTGAAATATATTTAGCAATAGTTACTAACACAGAAGTTTTGGAACCCATGAAAAACTGCAGCTTTCCAGAGACAGAGTTTGGAAAACAGTCACCTGAAGAATCCCTGTCATGTCTGCTTCTCACATGGTACAGTCCTGAGACATAGTGGAGGGAGAGGAAGGGAGAGGGAGGGAGAGGGAGGGAGAGGGAGGGAGAGGGAGGGAGAGGGAGGGAGGTTTATTTCAGGAGTTACCAGAAAGCAAAGGAACTCAAGGCGGTGCACTACACAGTGTTGGAGCAGTCAGCCTAGAAGAAGCTCTGGTTTGGAAACAGGGAATTGTACCAATAAGACAAGCTCTCACAGCTGCAGTCCCCATCAGCTTAGGCTGCAGTTGCTCTTCAAGTTTTATTTTATCTCTTCCTGTGTAGCCTGAAAGAACTATTTTGATAAATAAGGTGGAAAGCTCTGCTTGTTGGAAGCAGGTAAAGAGATTACACACTTAACGTCTATGGTGTGTGGTTGCCTACAAGTTAGGACATGGAATACGGTCATGGTCAAGTAGGCAGTTCCTTGTACATTTCCACTTTCTCTATTGTGCTGCCCCGAATTACACGGTGATAACCATGGATCAGTGTTTTACTGATTACTACAGAGTAGATTTTTTTTCTTATTTTTAAATTTTTTTGACAAAGTGGACAGTGAGAGAGACAGAGAGAAAGGTCTTCCTTTGCCATTGGTTCACCCTCCAATGGCCGCTGCGGCCGGCGCACCACAATGATCTGAAGGCAGGAGCCAGGTGCTTCTCCTGGTCTCCCATGGGGTGCAGGGCCCAGGCACTTGGGCCATCCTCCACTGCACTCCCGGGCCACAGCAGAGAGCTGGCCTGGAAGAGGGGCAACCGGGACAGAATCCGGCGCCCTGACCGGGACTAGAACCTGGTGTGCCGGCACCGCAAGGCAGAGGATTAGCCTATTGAGCCACGGCGCCGGCCGTACAGAGTAGATTTTAAATATGTGTGCTTTTCTTTGATTTTAAACAAGGAATGCACACACCTCATTGAAAGGAGAAAACAATTCAGTCTTCTACTATGATTACGAAATTGTTTGGTAATAAGCAACAGCTCTTGGGGGAAATGTCCTGTGTTGAATTTGTGTTACTTTCTCAAACCAGCCATGTAATAACTGGCAGTGAAAGAATGACATGTGTCTCTTGTGAATCATACCTTAAGCATTCTCATGGAGAAAAATTATCTTAGTGATTCCAACATGTCTTTAACTGTGTAAGCCTATGAAATTTCTTTTAAAAATCTGATTCATAATATAACTTGTGTTTTGAATCCCATGATACATTTTTAGGAAAATAATCCTCCTGATGACTTACTTGTTCATGTGAATTTCCATGTGTGTATTTAGGTGTGTCGCTCCCCCTCTTCGCAGAGGAACAACACAGGACCCTGCACTGTTCTTTTGTCTGCTCAGCCCTCCCCGGGTTTGCTGCTGGTTCTTCCCGGGTTGGCTACCGACCCTTCCACCTCCGTGGAAGGGCGGTTCCCCCTGGCCACTTTCCCCACTTCCGCGGGGGAGCGGCACACCGCCGGCCGGCTCTCTCGGGGGCTGCACAGGTGTTCCTTCAGATAGATGTTCCCCTTAGATGTTCCTGGTGCATGTTGTCTCTCTCCTCCTTTATAGTCCTCTTCCACCAATCCCAACTCTGCTACCCACACGCCGAGTACGCTGCTCTCCTCCAATCAGGAGCAGGTCCTGCTGTTTATTGGTTGAACTGGAGGCAGCTGTGTAGAAGCTGTTTCCTCCTCTCCCAGCGCCATATTGTGGGAGAGCAGATGCATAGAATAAGTCTTAATTCCAGTAACAGTCTAGTCCGAGTTGCTCCCCACAAGGTGGAAGCGGTAGGGATCATTTTGCACAGGACTTTAGCCAGGACTTTGTCCCTGTTCTCTTCAAGTTCATGAAGATGGCATGTTGGTTATTTGAGCTGCTTAACGAATTGCCTCAAAACTTAATCAATTAAGGGAACTATTTTATTTTTCTCATATTCTGGAGAATCGGGCATCTGGAAGTTTCTGAGCCTGCACACCTGTAGCTGGCCGTGACTGGCTGGATTTTGGTTCGGGCACTTACATGAGGATCTAGAATGAACTTACATTTATTTCTGGGAATAACCCTTTTTCCTAATAACTCAAAATGTTTCTCTTCTTTCAAGTCCAGCTGCTCTTGTATGGGTTCTAGTGTGCAATGAAAATGCAGGTTTTCTTGTTCAAAAGAGCAAGCAAGGAGTGCACTAAAGTCATCGAAATCTAAAGCACACCTTTTTCTATGCTCACTCTCATATTTTTATGATTACTCATTTAAAGTCTTTCTAAAAAAAGAAAATAATTTAAAATTTAATCATTAGCATGGCTTTTACCATTCTTTATATTCTGCAATGCTAGGCTTTATGTTCTCTCATTTTGTATTTTTTATTTAATTGAAAGACAGAAAGGCAGATCTCTCGTCTACTAGTTCACTCTCCAGTTGCCCTCAACAGCTGGAGCTGGGCCAGGCTGGAGCCCAGGGTGTATCTCCCACAACTCTTTGAGCCATCACCCACGGCTGCATTGTGCACATTACCAGTAAACTGGACTTGAGAACGGAGCTGGGACTTGCTCCCAGCTACTCCTCTATGGGATGTGGGTGTGTCAAGTGAGGTCTTAACTGCTATGCCAGACATCTGCCCCATACAATGCCAGTTTTAAATGCAGATATAAAAGCCATCATCTTGGCCGGCGCCGTGGCTCACTAGGCTAATCCTCCACCTTGTGGCGCCAGCACACCGGGTTCTAGTCCTGGTCGGGGCACCGGATCCTGTCCCGGTTGCCCCTCTTCCAGGCCAGCTCTCTGCTGTGGCCAGGGAGTGCAGTGGAGGATGGCCCAAGTCCTTGGGCCCTGCACCTGTATGGGAGACCAGGATAAGCACCTGGCTCCTGCCTTCGGATCAGTGCGGTGCAGCGGACGCGGCGGCCATTGGAGGGTGAACCAACGGCAAAGGAAGACCTTTCTCTCTGTCTCTCTCTCATTGTCTACTCTGCCTGTCCAAAAAAAAAAAAAAAAAAAAAAAGCCATCATCTCATAGGTAGTATAAGGAAAAGGGGAGAAGGACAGAGAGGAGACCGTATATGAACTCACAGCCGAAATGAATTTATTCACAATGGTGGCCAACTGCTCTTATGCTTACAGACTGAACGCATGGCAGAGGGCTCAGTCCTCTAGGGGGCTGGGTCTTATATATCTTGGGGTGGCCTAAGAGTATGAAATTGCGGGGACCAGTAGGCAGAGGCAAGTTTCTTCATATAGGTTTTTCCAGGTTTTTCATGGACTTTCAAACCTGAAAAAGAATGGGGTGTAGAGACCAGTACAGGGCTTGGGGCTGGCTGGCCTCTTGAAAGAAGGCGGGGAGGGATAAGGGGTAAACTGGAGTTTTTTCTGCTTTCAGGCAGGGAGCTAGAATGGCCGAGGCTTCTGTCCTTGTTCCTCAGTCCTGACTCTGAGTGGAGATAAGCAGGTGGGGTGCTGGTTTCTTTCTGGCTCCTGCCGGCTGGTGTGGGGTGTTGAAGCAGACCAGAGCATCCACACTCTGGATCAGAATGACAAAAGATGAGCAGTCTCATGTTGTTCTGCATGGTGGCTTGGGATACGGCGTCGTCTGTTGCTGTAAGAACATCTGAAATACGTTCGTTATACGTGGTCGGAACAGAATGCGTTGCCGTCTTTCCCTTTTCTCTGCGCCGTCGTTGGTTCATGAGTGATTGGCTGATTCGGAAAATTAAGAAAGGCACCGAGAGGATTCCTGCCGCTGCCGTCTACCTTTCTGAGAGTGCTGTTGCTTCTTGTCTGCTTGTGGAAAAAGCCCGGTGTGGTCTGGATCCACAGGGCTGGCGGTGCCCGGCTCGCTCACTCATTGAATTACACGCTGGCCATGCCTGGCTTCGGTCTTGGTGGACTCCTGTGCCTGCGCCCAATGAAACTGAATCTGTGGCTTTACCATGACTGCCAGCACACAGGGTCTCAAGGAACAGTGGCACAGATATGTCTTGCACTGTCTGCGCCCCTCATCCACTAACACAAGTGCGAGATAAACTTATCACGAACTTGATGATCGAGCCAGCTGTGGGTCCAATTGGGAGGGAGACCCTTTTGAGGCCGGCTGTCCAGTTTGTGCACCCACACAGTTACCACTGTCCACACAGCAGTCTTGTTTTCCAGAAGGATCTTAACATAAGAGCAGACAGAAAGAAAACAATTTGACCCAATGATTAGATCTCATGTCAGGATTTTTGAATGATTTGGATGTTGTGGGGAGCAAACCGGACTAGACTGAGTTACTGGAATTAAGACTTATTCTATGCATCTGCTCTCCCACAATATGGCGCTGGGAGAGGAGGCAACAGCTTCTACCCAGCTGCCTCTCACCAACTTGACAAGCTGCAGGACCTGCTCCTGATTGAAGGAGAGCAGCGTACTCGGCGTGTGGGCAGCCGAGTTAGGATTGGCGGAGGAGGACTATAAAGGAGGAGAGAGACGGCATGCACCAGTAACATCTACGGGGAACACCTGTGCAGCCCCCGAAGAGAGCCGGCCGGCGGTGTGCCGCTCCCCTGCGGAAGTGGGGAATGTGGCCAGGGAGAACTGCCCTTCCACGGAGGTGGAAGGGATAGTAGCCAACCCGGGAAGAACCAGCAGCAAACCCGGGGAGGGCCGAGCAGACAGAAAGAACAGCGCAGGGTCCTGTGTCGTTCCTCCACGAAGAGGGGGAGCGACATAGTGGTGCCGTGACTCGGATAGGAAACCTAGGAGGGAAAGACCGGGAAGAAGTGGGAAAATACCGGAGAGAGAGACTAGCAAAGAGCCTAGGTGCCGGAAGAAGCTATTGAAAGCCTAGGCATAGACTCGGATATGGACTGTGGGAAAGAAGTTAGGATTGAAAGCGAAAGTGAAAGCTTTCATAGACTCGGATGCGGACTATGGCGGGGAAGCTAGGAGATTGAAAGCGAAAGTGAAACCTGGAGGAGGCTTGGACTCGGATATGGACTGTGGGAAAGAAGTTAGGATTTAAAGTGAAAGCAAGAAGAAACTTAGACTTAGATACGGACTGCAGGTTGAAAGTGAAAGTGAAACCTATAAGAAACTTAGACTTGGATACGGACTGTGGGGAGAAGCCAGGAGAAATGAGAGGAATATTGTTGGAAGAAAACTTAAGGAAACATACCGGGTAGAGAAAAATGTTAGGGAGGATGAAGCCGCGAGTGCAGGCCAAGGCGGAGACATAAGCCACCTTGGAATTCTTCAAGTCACCCCGGGGAGCAAGAGGCGAAGATCTGGAACCAGAAGCAGAGACGTGGGCCGCCAGGTTGGAATTCGCCAGGTTAGTCCAGGGAACTTGGACTGAATGCCAGTGGTGGCGGAAACATTCGCGGAAGCCGCCGCGTGCAGAGAGAGCATGGGGTGTGAATAGATAGGGAACGCGGGGCTGGCGCGAGGCCGTGGTGCGGGCGCGAAGTGCGTGGAGACTGCGGAGCGTGCGCGCAGAGCCGGGAACCCGCCGGCGGGGCGAGGCACCGGGAAGCCGCGCAGAGCCGTGAAGCTGCCGCGGGGCGAGGTGCCGAGAAGCAGCCTCGGGGTGAGCGCCGCCGGGAAGCCGCAGGGATAAGAGAAACAGAAGTTTGGAAGTGGAATGAGAGAAATAGGAATGTTGGCAGACAGAAGTAAAATGGGAGAGATAGGAATGCCCGGAGATAGAGAAATAGAGAAGTAAGGCCTCCCCACAGCACAGCATTGAGAAAGCTTGGATTCGGTCTGCCTGATTAAGGCGGTAAGCACCAGCAGGCGGCTCGACCAGAGTGTGAGCCGCAGGTCACCGAACACAGGCACGCATCAGCGCCTAAAAACCACCTCACAACATGGCGAAGAGAGGACCCGGATTCGGTTTGCCTGATTGATAGGACTTGTAAGAACCTGTGGCAACTCTAGCAAGTAGAGCAGAGTGTGTGCCGCGGGACACCGAAGACAGGCGCGTATCAACGCCAAAAATAAAAAGAAAGGGGGATCTGTGGGGAGCAAACCGGACTAGACTGAGTTACTGGAATTAAGACTTATTCTATGCATCTGCTCTCCCACAATATGGCGCTGGGAGAGGAGGCAACAGCTTCTACCCAGCTGCCTCTCACCAACTTGACAAGCTGCAGGACCTGCTCCTGATTGAAGGAGAGCAGCGTACTCGGCGTGTGGGCAGCCGAGTTAGGATTGGCGGAGGAGGACTATAAAGGAGGAGAGAGACGGCATGCACCAGTAACATCTACGGGGAACACCTGTGCAGCCCCCGAAGAGAGCCGGCCGGCGGTGTGCCGCTCCCCTGCGGAAGTGGGGAATGTGGCCAGGGGGAACTGCCCTTCCACGGAGGTGGAAGGGATAGTAGCCAACCCGGGAAGAACCAGCAGCAAACCCGGGGAGGGCCGAGCAGACAGAAAGAACAGCGCAGGGTCCTGTGTCGTTCCTCCACGAAGAGGGGGAGCGACAGATGTGAGAGTCCACTACCAGAGATAGTTTCACATTCTTCCATATCCTAGTTAGGTGAAAATCTACCTGGGGGCCGGCGCCGTGGCTCACTTGGTTAATCCTCCGCCTGCGGCACTGCCATCCCATATGGGCGCTGGGTTCTAGTCCTGGCTGCTCCTCTTCCAGTCCAGCTCTCTGCTGTGGCCCAGGAGGGCAGTGGAGGCTGGCCCAAGTGCTTGGGCCCTGCACCCGCATGGGAGACCAGGAAGAAACTCCTGGCTCCTGGCTTCAGATCAGCGCAGCTCTGGCCGTGGAATTCATTTGGAGAGTGAACCAATGGAAGGAAGACCTTTCTCTCTGTCTCTCCCTCTCACTGTCTGTAAACTGTACCTGTTGAATAAAAAAAAATCTACCTACCTTAACCTGGAGGGGAATGAATAACCAGCTACAGTGCATGCCAAATGCAACACAGTACAGCTGAAATGCATGGTGCCTAATGGATGTTGAGTACGTGGGAAGCTTGAAGAAGGAAACTGCGTAATTTCTAAGTGGTAGACTCAAGTTCAGATGATGTTTAGGTAATTTTTCCTCCACTTCATTCCCTATTGCTTAAAATAATGAGCCATAAATAATGGGCCATAAATCCTCAGTCTCTAGACTCCCCCTCCTTGACATGTGAATTATGTTTTCTTTAAGGAAATTCGCCCACCCAATGAACAACAATGGGTGGGAGTATTCTTGGGCTGTGCCCGCCCACATAGCTTCTGCCTGCTGAGTTTGCGTGTCTCTGTGCCGTGGTTCTGCAACTGGACAGTAGCCCAGAAGTGGACATGTCCCTTTGATTCCTCAGTAGCCTGCATTCTCTACACCAGTTGTGCAGGACAGAACTTCATGATTCAGTTGTCCTCTGGCTCCGTGCTTCTCTGTCCCACATGGGATCACGTATTTATGTTTTATCTTCCACCTTTGACCACTGAATTTGAGTCAGGGGAACATGGATGACAGTGAGTTTACTAGGGCACTGGGTAGCACTCCATCCACACCCAACCCTTAAGATGGAACCAGTGTTATGTAAAACAGCCGAATCAGCACCTGTGTTGGCACTTTGCTCCTCTGAGGTAGGGTGGGCTCTTCCCTGTGAAATCAGAGCTGGTGAAGTGCGGGTGTGTAGATGGATACTGGGGCAGATCTGCATTTTCAAACCTTCATACAGTTTGTGCACACTTTATGTCAGGCAAGGCCCGTTCTCTTGGCTTCCTGAAAATGAGCTTTTTTGAACAATTGGGCTTCTTCCATTTTTAATGGAATTTGAATCGTGGAACTTTCTATCCAATTTTTAATGCACAGTATTTACTAAATGCAGTAAAATCCCTGGCTGGGGAGTCGCAGGGCCTTGTCCCTGGTTGTGGCTGAACACCCGTTTGTGATAATTGCATAATTTCAAGGGAGTAGGGCATGAAGTCGGAGAACCAGAGAGCCGTCTGTGCGTCAGCCCCAGAGCCTGGGAACCGGCGTCTGTGCGGGACCTGGGGTGTTAACAGTGAAGGAAGTGCGTCCAAGAGTGCATGTGGAGAGAGGTGTGGGCATCTTGGTGTTGGATGCGCATTTACGGATGTGGACCGAAAGCCGCTTGCTAAGAGTAGCTGTGGTTTCTTTTCTGTCGCTGGTGATGCAGTGCCACAGCCTGGGTTAGTCCTAAAGAAGGGAGGTTTATTCTGACTGATGCTTCTGATCAAGACCCAGAACCAGCTCTTGGCGATGGCCTTCCTGCTGCCCAGGGCCTCAAGTGGTGCAGGGCCTCAGATACAGGCGGCAGGGAGCACACCTGGTTCTCTGGAGAGCCCTGCCCCAATTGTTATATCTTAATGTTAGCCGTCACAAAGCACACCGGACACCGGAGTAAGGGGAAGGGTTTATTGGGGAACAGCCTACAGACTGGAGTGAAGGGGCGGCAAAGGAAAAAAGGGAGGGAGACTGTAAGAGAGAGAGACAGAGAGGAGAAGAGCTAGCAAGGAGAGAAGATAGAGCAGAGAAGAGGAGAGAGGAGAGCAGGGCCAAGAGTCCAGAGGAGGAGGCTAGAGAGAGGAACCGAGAGAGAGCAGGACAGAAGGACCAAGAGAAAGGAACCAAGAGCCAAGAGACCAGAGGAGGAGGCTAGAGAGAGGAACCGAGAGAGAGCAGGAGAGAAGGGGCAAGAGAGAGAGCAGGAGAGAAGGGGCAAGAGAGCACGTGTTCAGGAACAGGCCCTTTTAAAACTTTGCCTGAGGGCGGGCAGGGAAGCAGGAGCAGCCAATCCCATTAGGATGGGGGTGGAGCCTGGCTCAGGTAGCTGGGCCATGCGGCCAACTGTGCCAGTTTCCTAACACCAATGACCTCATCCAATGCTCTTTTTTAAGATTTTTAAAAATTTTTAATTAGTCTTTAACTAATTAACAGTGTGATTTATAGATAGACTTCTAAGAGCACATTGATAGTTCTTTCCTCTCTCCCTCCCTTTCTTTGTGTCTTTTTAACTGTTTTTCAGTTTTTGAAATAATGTATTTTAAAGTATGTTAGTATGTCTAACAAATAAAAAGCAAAAAGACTCCAATTTAATGGGAATATAGACAGTGGCTGTAAACAATAATTGAATGGAAAAATGACATCCTCAGTACCATTTGTTTCTCCACGTTTTGGATTTTTTAGCCATTCTTATCACCTCCCAATCTCCCATCCTGCAATCAGCACAATGTGTTTAAATATGTACCCTCCTTAATAGCTCACATTAAGGATTTAATGCCAACCCATGAACCCTGAGTGAGGGTGGGAGGGCACACTCAGCCTGTATCCAGGCTATTGCAAGTCGGTGCCATTTGGGAGTGATTTCCAGGTGTGGAAGCCATACAGAGCAGGTGCTCCACGGGTGAGAGCCCAGTGAGGGAGAAGAAATGCCAGTCAGCAGATTGGCAGTGCCACATTCCATGGACTGGCTTTCCCCACGGCCTGGGTGGTGTGGGACCTGAGCCCTCCTGGACAGCAGGTTCAGGGTGTGCGCTCTCTGACTGCAAAGGAAACCGGCCGTGTACTGGGAAGTCCAGGGAAAGCCTTGTGTCTCCCCAGCAGGCAGTTGCTGGACTCTGGAGCTGCATTCGTGATTGTTGTACCATCCACAGTTGAAGGCTAAACTGTGTCTCCAAATCTTGTGCAGCCAATTTACACTCATTCCACGAAAGGAATCTGTGTGTTTCCTGTACGCGTTAACCACTTCTCCCAGTACAAACATGACCACAAAGTAGTGCATGTGTTGAAAAGCCACAGGTCAATGCAAGAAACTTGGATGCCAGACATAGCACTATGCTTTTATCTACAGACATTCGCAATTCAGTTTAATTTCAACAGTGCAATTTTTTTCCCCAGATGTGGTGACATTTTAAAACAGTTTTCTCACTTTAAACACAGCCCTGAAAATAGGAAAACACAGTGTTCCAAGAGGAGTTTCTCCAACTGAAGCCATTTATCCACACAGGTGCACGCTCCTCTAAAGACTGTGTGAAATAAATGTGTTAAGAGTGGACTTAAATGGCTACAAAGGACTCATTGGATGCGAATATATTTCAACAAGAAGTGGTAATATGCCATTTAACTCAACTAATGTCAGGTTTCATGACATAAGCTGTGGTTTTCCTAATCGACTGAAATGAAAGGCTGCAGGAGAATTTTTGAGAAGTCTTTTCATGAGTGTAAAAGGCACACTCATGTTTTGGCGTATTTGCTTTAACGCGGAGGTACACCAGCATAGGAGAGACTTCGAAACAGTAAGTGTCGCTTGATTTCTATGCTCATCTCGTTGTGAAGGGCAGACCATTCGTTAGTAAACACATAAATATTTACTGAGCCATGGGCCTGCCAGACGCTACACCAGACAGTGGACAAATAAAGAAGAAGCCAGCAGAAGTGGCCTTAGAGGGGTTCCTTAGTAGGGGAGGGCGGGCAGTGGGAAGAGCTGGCCCAGTTGCAGGCAGTCATAGCAAAGAGGGGGTTTAAAAAGAAAAAAAAAAAACGATTAAAATCAATCTTTTTACATCATGCTTCAGCAGTTCTCAACATTGGGGAAGCCTTTTCTCTCTACTTGGCTCAATTGTTGGAAAAAAAATGATGACTTTATTAAAAAATCTGGAACAGCCCAGGTATCAAACAGAAGAGCAGGTAAACCAAGTGTGATGTGCTGACGAAGCCAAATTCTCCTCCTCAGTAAAAATGGAACACGTTACTGCCACATGCAGCATGTGGGCCGGAGAGAAGTTCTATGAACTGAAAGGGACCTGCACAAGAAGCCTTTTACAGACATTCTGCAGGATCCATGTAGCTAAAGGTCATGAACAGACGAATGAACGTTCGTAAGAAAGAGGATCCCTTCTGGGGAGCCCTGCAGGGTCTCTCGGGGCCTGGTTGGAAGGACTTTCTTGGTTGCTAGTCAGGTTCAGTCTCCATTCAAAGTTTTATGTTACAGAGATGAATGAATTTGTTAAAATGTAGCAAATACATACTTGTGATTGTATGTTAACTGTGAAAGGAAAATTATAATACTTAATCACACAAATGTATATTATTTGTGAAGTCCATTGATCTCAGATACTTTGACAGCATAGAAAATAAGATGTATTGCCCTGTAGAAAGAAATGCATGGATGCATAAAGTAAGAAAAATAAGATATTATTGCAAGATTTTAGGTAAGCACAATATTCCACGTTTTACTACATATAGTACATTCCATGATGTATATTTAATAAAGTTTGTAATTAAATGAATTTTGAAAAACATCAGAAGATATTAGATAAACATATTGATGGCTAGAGAGGTAAATTTAAACATCAGGTGTGAAGGCCAGGTGAATGGCAGGTGCTGGTTTTTAAGGACCTGAACAGCTTCCCACCTGCGCACTCAGGGGACCTAAGGATGGTGAACTTGGTCACCTCTGTTTGCAAGTGGAGGGGCCCATGGGTCTCGAGGTGAGACACGCAGTCGGCCCCTTCAGTCTTGAAGGGCTGCCAGTCCTGCTTCTTCTTTTGCCTCCAGTGGTGCAGAAGAAAGACTTGGCTGTCTGCTGTCTGCACTGTGAGTGCTTTACGAAGGCCCCGATTCTTGATTTCTGCATCTTTTGCTTTCAGCACTTGTATGCGGCTCCAGGTCTGCCACGGAAGCTAAGCAATCTCCGTTTCCCTGGTGACCCTTGCTGGCTGTGTTAGTTCATAGAGATGCGTCCTGTCATTGAACAAATCACCTCTTGCAGGCCCTACCTGGCAGGTCTCACGATACACAGGTCAGTTTGTTTCCTCGGCATGTCCCTCTCAGCCCAGACTCTAGAATATATGCCCCAGTACATTTCCGTCACCTCAAGCCCTTTTGCAGGCTCACAGCAGTATTTTAAGAATCTTTGTGACACATTGGCTCCACACTGGGATGCCTTAACTTTTTCTAAATGCTGACTTACTGAGACTATCTTTTTACTTAGAGGAAAGCTTTGAGAATACATAAAAGAAAGAAAGAAAACCTATCTTTTCCAACACTTTTGTAACTCGGGAAACTTTTCCCTTTTGTTTGAGGACTCGTTTCCTGAGGTGATGCAAAGGGCAAAGTCAGTAAGGCAGGTTTTGTGCTGGACTCTGTGTGCACACAAACCCTGCATCAGCCACGTCCTGCAGGGGCAGCCCCACGGACGTGGGGACGGGGAGGATTGGCTGTGCTGCTCTGCCTGGGACACAGAGTGTTTGGGGGCTGCAGACTTTGATGGTGACTCGTTTGTTTTGTTCATTGGCTACATCCTGTGGACATTTATTACCCTACTAGAGAATTTGTGACCAATGTGTACTCGCCTCCAGGGGACAGGGCTTAGAGACACTGTGTCTTTGGAATATGTGTGAATGCAGTTCAAACTGAATAGTAACACGAGAATCCAGGTGTGAGAAGCAAGAGCTAGAGGTAGAGAAAATGAAGTCTGCATTCTAACTTTGCACATATTTGCAGGGACACAGTATGCAAATCAGTCTTTGAGACTGATTCTCCTCATGACTGTGAGGGCAGACCACAGATCCAGGGGATTTTTCTTGAGTCTAAAGGTGTGGTGAAGTTTTCCTTGCAGAGTTTCGGCCTCACTTGGGGTCCTTCCCATTTCTCCATTTGGAATGAGAATAGCTTTTCTATGTTTCTGCTACCAATGTATTTTTGGAACATATAGCTTATCTGACTCCCTAATATTTTGGAAAAATATATGTTATCTGATCCAGAGCTGGGGAGGGAGTTCATCTCCAGACTGGCCCTCATCCCATTTAGATGAGACCCTAGTCATTCGCCCTGTAGCCCGGTGGGTTAAGTCCTTTGAGCCTGTTGAAATGGAGTGAATGCACTTTGCATGCGACAAGCACAGGTGTTTTCAAGGCCAGGGACAGAAAGCTGCCGAATGTTTGTGTCCCGTCCCAGTTCCCGTGTTACGGCAGTCTTTGGAGGTAGGTCCTTGGACAAGTAATTGGGTTTGGGTCATGTTGAGAGAGTGTAAGCCTCCTGGTGGACGTGGTGTCCTTCTGAGAGATGAAAGCACTGGAGCTTCTGTGCTGTGTGGAAGCCAGGGAGAGGACCCTGAGCAGCCCTAGACCTCCTGGAGCCTGGTCTCGCCTTTCCCAGTCTCCAGGACTGGGTAAATGAATGCTTGTTCTTTAAGCCACCCAGTCTATGCTGTTCTGTAAGCGAACCTCCAAATGAGTAAGACAGATAGGCAAGTGTGCAAGAGACTATCATAGCAGAAATGTTGATACTTTACACAGCGGAAGAATCATCTGGAACATGTATTAAAAATGCTGAATTTCAGGCCTTGTAAAATTTCCGTTCTAAGGTAGGACCTTCCTCTGGCTGTGTGGTTTGTAGAAGTTTATTCTTATGCCAGTAATTCTGTTTTGAGGAATTTGTGTGAATGCAGTTCAAACTGAATAGTAACATGAGAGTTCAGATGTGAGAAGCAAGAGCTGGAGGCAGAGAGAATGAAGTCTGCATTCTAACTTAGCGCACATTTGCAGGGACACAGTATGCAAATTAATAATCTTCAGAGACTTGGCTGTAATTTTATGCGAGAGATAATGTTGGGGCGATATTTGCTCCAGCAGTTAAGATGCCACTTGGTGCTTCCTCATCCCATAATGCAGTGACTGGGTTTGGGTCCCATATCTGTTTCCAATTTTAGCTTCCTACTAATGTGCACTTCCTACACTTGCATGGAAGTCCCAAACTGAATTCTGGGTTTCCAGCTTCAGCCTGCATCAGCCCTGGTGTTTGCACATATTTGGGGAGTGAGCCAGTAGATGAGAGTGTACTCTGTGCTGGCCTCTCCTCTCACTTTGTCTCTGAAAGAAGTAAAACAAAGAAGTTAAAAAAAAAGTTTTAGGGGGCCAGCATTGTGACGTAATGGGTTAAGCTGCTGCCTGCAACACTGGCATCCCATATGGACATGAGTTCAAGTCCCAGCTGCTCCATCTCTAATCCTATTCCCTGCTAATGCACCTGGGAAAAACAGCAGAAGATAGCCCAAGACCTAAGTCCCCTGAACTCACGTGGGAGACCTGGATGAAGCTCCTGGTCCCTGGCTTTGGCCTGGCCATTGCAACCATTTGGGGAGTGAACCAGCATCTGGAAGATGAATCTCTCTCTCTCTCTCTACTATGCCTTTCAAATAAAATAGATCTTTTTTTAAAAAAAGTTTTTTTAACTTTTATTTAATGAATATAAATTTCCAAAGTATAGCTTATGGATTACAATGGCTCCCCCCCACCCCCATAACTTCTGTTTTACAAAACACCAGTGAATTGTGCTGGGCCTCTCAGTGCTAACGATATGAATAAATGGGATTTCTGTGGGACATGTAATGTGAGTAAATATTTACTGTACATTTTGGGCACAGATAGTTGTTTCAACCAATAACTGACCCTTGGTTTCTGAAGAGCTACTTCTCCATAATATAACATGACTGAATTTTCGAGGGTGCTGATCTGTGAACTGACTTGGGGAAGAAAGAAAAAGAAACAGTCAATTATTTTTGCTTGATATATGGTTATATCCTGGGAATTGTGCTGGTTGCTGGAGAAAGGCCCCCTTGTTTCATCATCGTAGCAGTGTTACTGTTACAGCAGAGTGAGATACTCTAGACATAGAGAAGCTAAAAAATGTTGCGGCCGGCGCCGTGGCTCACTTGGTTAATCCTCTGCCTGCGGCACCGGCATCCCATATGGGCACCAGGTTCTAGTCCCGGCTGCTCCTCTTCCAGTCCCGCTCTCTGCTGTGGCCCAGGAGGGCAGTGGAGGATGGCCCCAGTGCTTGGGCACCTGCACCCACGTGGGAGACCAGGAAGAAGCACCTGGCTCCTGGCTTTGGATTGGTGCAGTGCTGGCTGTGGTGGCCATTTGGGGGGTGAACCAATGGAAGGAAGACCTTTCTCTCTGTCTCTCTCTCTCACTGTGTAACTCTGTCAAATAAATTAAAAAAAAAAAGGTGTTCAAGTTCTCACTTCTTGTACACCTTGATGTCTGTTTCACTCCACATCTGTTTGACATCCTACTTCAAATGACAGGAAACATTTCCTTTCTGCAGAAGGAGGAGTTAAAGGGGGGAAGAGTCAGGGGCTTCCGGTGATGATACAGTGAAGCAGAAGAGAGAGATCCCCAGACAGAGAGAGCAGGTGCTGCCAGAGCCACAGGGAAAGCCCGTGGGTGCCATCACGCTGTGTTGACAGCAGTGGCGTGGCCCTCATTCCTCCCCGGCTGGTGTCATTTCGTCCAGCCACAGTCCTGCAGAGCTCGCAGACCAGTGGATGCTGCCCCAACATGGAATAAGGACAGTGCTCCAAAGGGGCCCGTGCCATCTCCTGCAGAGCCTGTGTGCATCTCACTTGGAAGTCATGAGGCTGCATCTGTCAGGCCCTACATGGACTAGGGCGCAGCAGTGGGTGGGTTCTCCAGGGTCGTTCCCCACTTACATCCCTGATTCACCATAGAGCAGAGGCTGAAGGGGAGTGCCTTCATCTTGGAGATAGAAAGCAAAATTGTTATATTTCTTTTAAAAAAATATTTATTTATTTGATGGTCAGAGTTACACAGAGAGAAGAGAGAAGAGAGAGAGAGAGGGAGAGCGAGAGGGAGGGAGGGAGGTCTTCCTTCTGATGGTTCACTCCCCAGTTGGCCACAATGGCTGGAGCTGCGCCAATCCGAAGCCAGAAGCCAGGAGCTTCCCCTGGGTCTCCCATGTGGGTGCAGGTGCCCAAACACTTGGGCCATCTTCTACTGCACTGCTATCCCAGGTCACAGCAGAGAACTGGATCGGAAGAAGAGCAGCCAGGACTAGAACTGGCGCCCATATGGAAGACCGGTGCTTCAGGCTGAGGCATTAATGTGCTGTGCCACAGTGCCGGCCCCTGTTATATTTCTGAGCTTTCCCCTGGGGCCAGTGTGTTCTGTATTCCATGATGATTTCCTGTGTTAGCCTAGGTTTTTCATGTTGTCTCTTTGTGGGTGCAACAAGTTTACATTAGTAAAGCTCTCTGTTGCCTATACTGTCATGATTTTAGTTTCATGACTTACGCTGTTCAGTGAGTCCCCATGTGAGATGATACCGCCTTGTTATCAGGAGAAAGTGGATTTGCCACACAATCTCTTTCCACCTCATTTTCATGTCTTGATTGAGAACACCGTGGGTCCACGCCTGTGACACTTAGCTTTGACACCCCTGAGCTCAAGAGGACGAAAATGCACAGGGCTTTAACAGCCTGTTTTTCTGGAATGTCCGTGTTACCTGATGCTTTGTAAGATATTGGTCTTTAGGCTCAAAGAAATCTGGCTGTGTTGTGTGATTGAATATAGTGTTGACCTGACCGTGATAATACTGCCTCGTGTCGGTGACTTGTTCAGGATCCCGACTTGGGATGGCACCTTCTGTGGACGATGTACTGTGCCCCTGGGTCTTCACGTGTAATACTGTCTCCTACTGGGGTTTGCTTTATGATTCTGGATCCTGGCTGGGGGGCACTTTCTGCTTACGGTGCGTTTGTGATCTTACGCACTCTGAGTTAGGTGTGTTTGTTTCCAGCAGCTAGCTTTTTGCTAGGCCATGTGGTGCATTCTCTGCCTGCCCTGTCTTAGTTGTTGAAATTTAAATTTAATTTTCTGTAGTTGTAATGAATGCGACTGCTCTTACAAGTTCTTTCTCAGCTATGACATTTTTTTGTGTATACAAATGCCATTGACTTTTGTGTGTTGATTTTATATCCTGCAGCTTGGCAAACTCCCTTATGAGTCCCAACAATCTCTTAGTGGAGTCATTTCATTCTCCCGTGTATAGGATCATATCATCTGCAAACAGGGATAATTGGACTTCCTCCTTTCCCATTTGTATCTCTTTGATCTCTTTTTTGCCCTTCATAGCATGATGAGGTGGCCGATATTATTGTCTCTTTCTCTCTAAGATTTATTTATTTATTTGAAAGTCACAAGTACAGAGAGGCAGAGACAGAGAGAGAGAGAGAGAGAAGTCTTCCATCCACTGATTCAATCCCCAAATGGCTGCAACAGCCAGAGCTTGGCCGATCCATAGCCAGGTGCTTCTTCCAGGTCTCCCAGGCAGGTGCAGGGCCCAAGCACGTGGTCATCTTCCACTGCTTTCCCAGGCCAGAACAGAAGTGGAGAGGCCAGGACTCAAACCAGAACCCATGTGGAAAGCTGACTTCCGGCAGCGGCTTTACCCACTACTCCACAGCGTAGGTCCCTGTTTGTTTAGAGATGAGAGAACTGAGGCTTAGGAACTCAACAGCAAAGCTTGAATTACGCGCCTCTCTGAGGCTGGTGGTGTCACTGACGGCTGTGTCATGGGGGATGCTGACCTCTCACCATGCAGCTGTCCAGGAGCTTCCGTAGATGTGTGTAACAGTCCGTTACTTGAGTAGGAGTGACACAGCAGCCTGATAAGCATGATGCCTAGTGTATAGAACGTCGTATGAAATTGCCTTTTAATTTCCAGAGCCTCAACTCATGAATTTCTTGAAGTGCTGAGGGTTTAGTGTGCTATTCTGAGTGAGCAGTAAAGAGAAACAGGGCTTGTTTCCTACCCATCCTTAAAAACCAGCCACTTATAGGACCGGCGCTGTGGTACAGTAGGTTAATCCTTCACCTGCAGTGCCAGCATCCCATTTGGGCACCAGTTCTAGTGCCCAAATGGAGGCTGGAGTCTGCCCTGTCCACTCACCTCCATCTCTCAGGTCACAGCATCCTGAGAGCTCTCCCAGGGTAACCGTGAGCACTGAGTGAGACGCGGGTCTGCAGCCTGCCGCAGGCCCCAGCGTGGCGCAGACCCAGCTTTGTCGCCAGAAGGTAATTGAGCCAACTGGGAGTATGCAACTGGGAGGCTGCTCCACTTCCAGTCCAGCTCTCTGCAATGGCCTGGGAAAGCAGGAGAATATGGCCTGAGCGCTTGGGCCCTTGCACCCAAGTGGGAGGCCTGGAAGAAGCTCCTGGCTCCTGGTTGTTGATCGGCTGAGCTCTGACTGTTGTGGCCATTTGGGGAGTGGGCCAGTGGATGGAAGACTTTCTCTGTCTCTCTCACTGTCAATCTACCTGTCAAATAAATAAAAATAAGTCTTTTAAAAAACCAGCCACTTAATCTTGAAGAGGAAAGACAACAGCAGTGGTGAATATTTGGTCTCCCACACCAGCATTCGTAATTTACAATGATTACTTCTCCATAATCTGTCTGTGACCTCCGGTGTTTCCCAGGGCTGAGAGTGAATCTGAGTTTACTCTGAATACCCAGGGCTCCTATTTCTGTGTTTTCCTTCAGCTAATTCTGTTTTGCCTTTTTGGTCTCAATTACATCTGCTAACCCTGAGAGTCAAAGACCAGCAGTGAGCTCCTCTTCATTAGAAGTGACCCTGCACCATAGCATTCAGGATGGTATGCGTGCACTCAAGGTGTGCATACTCCCAGTTGGCTCAATTACCTTCTGGCGACAAAGCTGGGTCTGTGCCACGCTGGGGCCTGCGGCACGCTGCAGACCCGCATCTCACTCAGTGCTCACGGTTACCCTGGGAGAGCTCTCAGGATGCTGTGACCTGAGAGATGGAGGTGAGTGGACAGGGCAGACTCCAGCCTCCATTCTTCTCATCCTGGGTCTGACCTTGCTGCCACGTCTTCTTCCGGTCCCCGTGGTCTTTCTCCCCAGCAGAAGCAGGTGGGCTGTGCCGGGTGAGGGCTGCTGTCAGTGACAAATAGGCTGCTTCCAAGCGCAGTGCTCAAAGTGCTGTTGGGTGCAAAGAGATTTCAGCGATGGCTCTGCGCCAGTCACCCCTGTGCTGGGGTCTCACACCGTCCTGGTGCTGCAGGAGACCTCACACCACCACCCGCCGGCCATGCCTGTCCTCTGTCACGTTCCGGTCTCAGCTTCCAGGAGCTCTTCTTGCCTCTGTCCGTCTCAATCAGGGAGTCGCCGCTACTGAAACGTCAGCTCCATAATTCCCAGCAAAGTCTCTGCAGCTCATGAGATAAGCACTGCTGTGTTTGAGGATTTCTTTAGTTTTGATCAGAATGGTCCGGAGGTGGTGGCCGCTTCCTTTTTTTCCTCTCTGCTTCTTCCCTTCCTGCATGGTTTCGGGGAGCCCACACATCTGATTGACTTCGTGGCTGGATGGCTGTGCTAGGAAGAGACTTGGAGGTTCTGGGGCCCGGCCGTGTGGAAGACTGACTCCAGGTCTGTCCCGCCTTCTTCTGTGACCCGGAGAGGCAACTGTGAGTTGAGGAGCGAGGTGACTGCAGTTGGAGCTCAGTGAGCTTCGTTGCAGGACCCTGAGCTCTGAGTTGGGCAGTGGGCCGGTGAGGCCATCTTCCCTTGGCGAATGAGCCGTTACTTCTGCAGCTTTTGAGTCCCTGGAGTGTGTGCTCCGTGGTGGATCCTGTCCTTCCAGGGATGGGCAAATCTCACTGGTGACAGAGGGACCCAAGGCCCAGGAGGCCCAGAGATAAGAGACAGCAGCTGTTCTGTTCCTTGCTGTGCTGTGGAAACCCTGCTTCTGCCCTTGCAGAACACAGACAGAGCAAAACCCTGAAGTGTCATCGTGAGCATCCCTTGGCTGTAAAGAATTGTGATTCCGAGATTAACAACATAGTGTGGCCGAGTTGTCTGGACCAGTTTGTGGAGAAGTTCAGATACACTGGGTCAATTTGGAGACCATGCCATACTTTACATCTGCTGTTGGTTCCTCCTGGTGTGGTCACCAGCGTCGCCTGACGTGGGGCTGTGTATCCCCAGGGAAGGATATGAAGTAGGCGCTAATATTTTCCAAGTGAATATTTTATAAGGGGCAAATTACTTCTCTTTTTACACAAATTGGTCCTCTGGAAGGCCAGCATGGATCATGTCCTTCAGGTCTGAAAGGGCCTGAGGAGTTAACAACACCTAATCAGCCAATTATGATCTAGAGCAATTACTTTTAAATGTAGATCCCTGTAAAAGTGGCTACGACTGGAGATATTCATCTCTCCCATTAGCCCTCATAATGTGCAGTAATGAGGAGAGATGCGCTGGGCCACTTTCCGTTTCTGACAGGCGCTGCATGATTGCTTCATTTCTCTTTCCTGGGTTTAGGGCATTTTTCAAGATTGATGAAAACGAGCGGTGCCAAAGGGGTTAGGGTGGGAGCTGGACTTGAAGTCTGTAGGAGCGACTTTGGGCAGCACCATCTGTCATAAGCCCAAAGTGCCCTCTGTGGCCAGGTTTGTTGGATTCCTGGAGAACACGCTTTAAACAGAAACAAAAGCAAAACAGAACTGTCCAACCCACTTCTGACAAGCCTGAATAGAGATTTAGTTATTGTGTCAGTCCCCCTGGTATTGCAGAAGAAATCGTCCCAGCGTGCCTAGCACGCAACTGGTAAGACAGCAGCCCTTGGCCTGTCACCTCTCCCTGTGCACCCCCACGTGGTGCAAGCCTAAATCTAAGGGCCATGGCAACCATGGTTTACTATGATCTGCATGTTTGTGTCCCCTCCTGGTTTTGACATTGAAACCATGACTTCGGGCACAAAGGTATTAGGAGTAGGGCCTTTGGGGGGGGGGGTGATTAGGCTTTAAACCTAGAACCGTCATGGATGGGATTAGTTTCTTTATACAAAAGACTGCACAACTGATTGGCCCTTGTGCTCTGTGAGAGCCCTGTAGGAATCCCACAGTCTGCAGCTGGGATGAGGGCCCTCACCGGAACCCAAACCTGCTGGCACTGGGCCACGGACCTCCAGCCTCTGGACCTGTGAGAATTGCATTTCTGTTGTTGATGAGCCCATGTTCCATGGCATTCTGCCACAGAAGCCCAGATAGGCACCATTCCTGGAGGGGTATTTGCCAGTGTCACCTGTCTGTTTACCGTGAAGGAGAACTCTTAGCGTGCTAGTCCATTCTCTTCCCCTCACCTGTTCTTCAAAAATGGTGCCCGTTTGATCTGATGGAAATCTGGTGGCTATGGGTGGAGAACGGGACCAGACAAAGGGGAGTGCTTAACAAATAAGATATTAACCTGTTTGGTAGAAGAGGAAGAGGAGGAGCAGTTATATAGAGGAGCAGGGGGTAGCGAATGGATTCTTTAAGGCTGTGTAGTGTGTAAGCCAAGTGTTTGCTGTAGAATAGATAATCCTTTTTGAGTACTGAAATTTCAAGTGAAGGATTCTTGGAATTTCTCTTGATGTTTGAACTGTCCCAGTGAATGCAGCATTGCTAGGGCTGGCCCAGGTGTGATGTTATTTAAGGACTACAGAGTATGTCCCCAGGGGTCTTTAAGTAGAGAACAAGGTTCTGAGCACTCCCAGTCCCAGGCCGAATCCTGGGGTGGTCTGTTTACGTGAGTAACATGCTCTTGAAACACAGCCACATGCAAAAAGCGGTACAGTCTCTGCTGTCTGGTGCCAGGTGCACACCGGTGAGGCATTGTAATGAGGTTTGTGCAGCTTATAGAGTGGAACGTACCGACCACTGTCCTCTAAATTCTGCACTTAGCGAATATTTTAGTCACATGCAATGGTGAAGAGCCAATCAGAGGCAGCTCATGGAGTCTGCCCCCTGCTGGTGATATCTGTCAGCCCCTCACACAGCAGCACAACCAGGATGGTGACCTCAGCAGAGGACACACAAGAATCAATCCATCAGCAAAGGCTCCTGTTGTGTCCCAGCTTCTGCCCTCTTGTCCACCCAGGAAACCATGGATCTCCTCCCTGTTTCTGGAATTCTGAGCCCTCAAGCTGATTGACATGGAATCGGACAGGATGTTACTGTTCAGATTTGGCGTTTCTCTCTTAGCACAATCACATACAGGTTACACAGTCTGCTGTGGCCAACTCTCATTCGTTTTTAGTGATAAGAACTGTTCCTTTGTAAGTTGGGAAGGACTTGAGGAAGTTGATTCAAAGTGAAATTTAAAGCATAAGTTTATTTTGGTGCAAAAAAATGGAAATACATGCATAATTTTTCATAATCTGCATTTTCAATGTATTACAGAGAAAAAGTTTGCCCAGAAACAAATTCATGCTTTAATTTTATTTTTCTGTGAACTTTTTAAATTTGCAGCTTATGTCTATATCAGTTTAAACGCTGGCTGTTTGAAGTACATCCTGTTTCTGATTTGGGGCTGTATAAATAAATCTTGCTTATACATCTGTGTACATGTCTTTCTGTGAACCTAAGTTTTCATTTATGTGGGAGGGAGGCCCAGGATTGCAATTGCAGGGAATACAGTAGTTGCATGTTTTCTTTTTTTTTTAAAAAAACTACCATCGATTTGATGTTCCCTGTTGTGAGTCATTTGGTGTGTGCGCCCTCAGTGTATGAGTGATCCGGTTTTTCTGCAGCCTTGAGAGCCTTTGGTGTTGCCTCTACTTTTTATTTTACTGATTCAGATGTGCACAGTGCTTTCTCATTATGGTTTTAATTTGCGTTTATGCTGTGGTTAAATACGTTCCATTTCTTTTCATGTGATTTTTGAAATCAGTATGTTCTCTCTTCAAATGGTTTTTCATATCTTTTGCATGTATTTATTTCAATAATTTTCCAGTTCCCATTTTTATTAATAACGTGTTGCTATGTTTGCTGCTCCAATGTGTAGCTTCTTAACTGTACAGGGATTAAAAAAGATATTGAAATAATTACGTCTGAATGAAATCCAATTTTCCGCTTTTAATTCCCCCTATGAACTTATTTCATGAAAAATATCTTTATGTAATCCTGTGCCTCCCACCAAATGAAAATAAAACAAAGTAATAATTTACTCACTGTCAAAAATGATGTTTTTTTTTAGATATTTATTTACTTGAAAGGCTGAATTATGGAGAGGCAGAGGCAGAGAGAGAGAGAAAGAGAGCTCTTCTATCCACTAGTTCACTCTCCAGATGGCCACAACAGCTGGAGTTGTGCTGATCTGAAGCCAGGAGCGAGGAGTTTGTTCCAGGTCTCCCACACGGGTGCAGGGGCCCAAGGACTTGAGCTATCTTCTGCTGCTTTCCCATAGTAGAGAGCTGGATTGGAAGTGGAGCAGCTTGGGACTCAAACCAGCGCCCATGTTGGATGCCAGCACTGCAGGTGGTGGCTTTACCTGCTACACTACAGCGCATCCCCAGTGATTGTTTAGAATGAAATATAGCGCTGATAGGTCTAAGAGTCAAAGGGATCACACAAACAAGACTAGTGTCTGCTAATGCTAACTGATAGAATCAAAAAGGAGAGAACAATCCATCATGGGAAGGGGATACACAGCAGACTCATAGAATGACAGATGTCCTAAATAGCACTCTGGCCTCAGAATCAGCCCCTAAGGCATTTGGATCTGGCTGAAGAGCCCATGAGAGTATTTTAGGCATGGAAAGCCAAGACACTCTGGCAAACAAACAAACAAACAAACAGAAAAACACCGAAATGAAAGATCTCTGCGAGTGAGATCCCAGTGGAAAGAACGGGGCCATCAAAGAAGGAGGTACCTTTCTCTGAAGGGAGGAGAGAACTTCCACTTTGACTATGACCCTGTCTGAATATGATCAGAGTCAGTGAAATCAAAAGGCCTCCATAGCCTTGGCAACTCATGACTAGAGCCTAGGGAGATTACTGACGCCATAAACAAGAGTGTCAAATTGTTAAGTCAACAACAGGAGTCACTGTGTACTTACTTGTCATGTGGGATCTGTCCTTAATGTGTTGTCCAATGTGAAGTAATGCTATAACTAGTACTGAAACAATACTTTACACTTTGTGTTTCTGTGTGGGTGCAAACTGATGAAATCTTTACTTAATATATACTGAATTGATCTTCTGTATATAAAGATAATTGAAAATGAATCTTGATGTGAATGGAATGGGAGAAGGAGTGGGAGATGGGAGGGGTCCGAGTGGGAGGGAAATTATGGGGGGGAGAGCTATTGTAATCCATAAACTGTACTTTGGAAATTTATAGTTACTAAATAAAAAAAAATATAGATACCTGCACCAAAAAAAAAAAAAAATGAAATATAGCGAGTACTCTTAATGAACTTTGGATTCTCTAAGAAAAAGGAGTTTGGATGGCCCCTGGCTTTCCTCTTTTGATTCTTTATTTACATCAAAGTGTGCACGCCATTCTTGGAGCTGATTGTTGGGTTGTTTTATTAACATAGAATACAGGGGTCAGCGCCATGGCACAATAGGCTAATCCTCTGCCTCCAGCATCGGCATCCCATATGGGCATTGGTTCTAGTCCCGGTTGCTCCACTTCCGGTCCAGCTCTCTGCTATGGCCTGGGAAAGCAGTAGAAGGTGGACCAAGTCCTTGGGCCTCTGCACCCACGTGGGAGACCAGGAAGAGGTGCCTGGCTCCTGGCTTCGGATCAGTGCAGTTCTGGCCGTTGTGGCCATTTGGAGAGTGAACCAGTGGAAGGAAGACCTTTATCTGTGTCTCTCCCTCTCACTGTCTGTAACTCTACTTCTCAAATAAAATAAATAAAATCTTTAAAAAAAATATAGAATACAAGTATGGATTCACAAATCCCTTTATAATTCAAAAGAAGGTTTATCACTTGTTTTCATTTTGATGGATAATATTATAAAATTATTATATAGTGTGTTATGTATTATAAACAATATGATAAAAATGCCAAAGTGTGATTACCAACGCTGCTGTAATTGTGTCCGTATTTGACAAGTAGGTTATTTTAACACAAAAGTACAGTGCATGGTGACCATGTAGTCTACATGATGGTTATATAATTCTAGAAAACGGGTTAATATCTTACAGTGACGTGGTTAAGTGCTGGAACACGTGTCTGAAGTTGTATGCTGAGGGCAGACATTTGATGCAGTGGTTCAGACTCCACTTGGGACACACACACCCCTGGATTCAACACCCACCTCTGCCTCTTGACCCCAGTTTCCTGCTAATGCGTGTCCGGGGGGGTTGCAGCTGATGGCTTCAGTGTCTGAATCCCTATGACCCATGTGTGAAGCCTGGATTTGTTCTCAACTCCTGAATTTGGCCTGCCCCACTTCAGCTGTTTTGGGCATTTAGGGAGTGAGCTAGCAAACATAAACTCTGTCTCCCTGTATCTTCATCTTTAAAACATTTTTAAAAGAAAAAACATGAGATAAACATGTGAGATTACTTCAGAAAGTTGCCAGAAAATAGAATTAAAAGAAAGTTTATCTGGGAACAAAAATTTCTTTTATACTTAAAATATTTTTTGTTTTTATTTTAATTTTCATCATTTAAAAAAAGATTGATATACTTGAGAGGATGAATTACAGACAGAGGGAGAGACAGAGAGATAGGTCTTCCATCTATTGGTTCACTCCCCACATGGCTGCAGCGGCCAGAGCTGGGCTGGCTTGAAGCCAGGAGCTTCTTCTGGGTCTCCGATGCAGATGCAGAGGCCCAAGCACTTGGTCCATCTTCAACTGTTTTCCCAGACCATCAGCAGGGAGCTGAATTGGAAGTGGATTAGCCAGGATTGAAATGGGTGCCCATATGGGATGCTGGTGCTGTAGACGGAGGCTTAACTTACTGTGCCATAGTGCTGGCCCCCTCATTAATTTTTTTAAACAGATTCAGTGTGAGTTGTAGAAGTCTAAGAACATATTGCTATTCCCCTCCTCCCTTCCTGCCCCCTCCCACCCTTCTTTGTTTTACCGTTCTTTCTCTCTTCCTTTTTAAGTTTTTAAGTAACATATTTTAAACTTACTTTACATTAAAAAGCCTTAATACTTTTCTGAATAAGAGTTTAGCTAGTAAAAAGCAAAAATACCCAAGTTTATTAGGAATAAAGCAAATGGATATGAATTATAGCTTAAATGCATAAATGATCATTTCAACCATGTACAGTTTTTTGATTAATTAGTCATTCATAATTTCTTGCAATGAAATGCAGCCAATGAAAATGTGACATCTAAATATTTCCTATGAGTAAGATAATAATTAATTTCATTTAGATTTTAAGCCATTTTTTTCAACAGTTTATGCACAGGAATAGTTTAGTGCAGATTGCAATGTAAATAAATATATATTACTTTTGTGTACTCTATTAGTTACTACAGATCAGGGAAAACATATAATATTAGTCACTTTGGTACTGGCTTATTTCACTAAATATAATCCTTTCCAGTTTTATCTATTTTGCTGTGAAAGACAGGATTTTATTCTTTTTTATGGCTGAGTAGTATTCCATTGTGTTTATTAACCACATTCTCTTGATCCAGTCATTGGTTAACAGGAGTCTCAGTTGATTATGTATCTTAGCTATTGTGAACTGAGCTGAAATAACCATGGGGTACAGATAATTCTTTGATATGCTGATTTCATTACATTTAGGTAAATTTCCAGGAGTGGTATGGCTGGATCTATTTTCAGATTTCTGAGGAATCTCTATACTGTCTTACATAATGTTGTACTAATTTACAGTCCCACTAACAGTGGATTAGTGTACCTTTTCGCTCACATCTGCACCAGCATTTATTGTTTTTTGATTTCTCTGTGACAGCCACTCTGACTGGGGTGAGGTGAAACTGCATTGTGGATTTTATTTACATTTTCCTGATGGCCTGTGATCCTGAACACTTTTTCAGGTATCTGTTGACCATTTGAATTTCTCCATTTGAAAAATGCCTGTTGAAGTCCTTTGCTTATTTCTAAACTGGATTGTTTTGTTGTTGTTGCGTTTCGTGAACTCTTTATAGGTTCTGGATATTAATCTTTTGTCAGATGCATAGTTTTCTCCCGTTCTGCTGGTTGCCTCTTGACTTTTCTGAGGGTTTGCTTTGTAGTGCGGAAGATTCTCAGCTTGAGGTAATCCCATTCATCTACTTCTGCTTTGACTGCCTGTGCCTCTGGAGTCTTCTCCAAGAGGTCTTTACATATGCCACTGTCTTGCAGAGTTTCCCTGACATTTTCCTCTAGCAATTTGATGGTATCCGGCCATAGATTTGGATCCTTGATTCATTGTTAGTTGATCTTTGTGTAAGGTGTAAGGTGGGGGTCTCCTTTAATGCTTCTGCAGGTGGAGGTCCAGTTTTACCAGCACCGTGTGTTGAAGAGACTATCCCTTCTCCAGGGGCTGATTCCCTATCTAAATTAGAAAGGTTTTCTGTAATTATATCACTGAATAGGCCCTCTAATCCATTACCTCTTTCCACACCTTCAGAACTGCTCAAGTGCCCATAAATCTTCAACACTGTTTCTAATTTTTCTAATTTCTTATTCTCCTCCTCCTTCTTTACCTGAAATACTTCCCAAAATTGGTCTTCTAGGTTGGATATTGTTTCTCCTACCTCCCCAACTCTGTTAAGGCTTTCTACTACATTTTTATTAGACGTATTGAATTCTTCATGTACAGTGTTTCAGTGTGATTTCTCTTCAGAATCCCAGGGGGATGATTTTTCATCCATGTCATGTATGGATTTCTCTAACTCATGAATTTGCTTCTCGTTGCTTCTGAATAATCCTGTGATCATTCTATTGGACTCCTTTTCAGGCATCCCATCAGTATCTTTATCTTCACATTCTAATATTGAGGTGTTGTTGCATTCTTTTGGGAGAGTTATGTTGTATTCCTCTTGGTAGCATCTTGTATTTCTGTGTTTATTTTCAGGCATTTGTGGAAACACTTGATACTCTCCACCGATTGGTTTTGTCTTTGAACTGTGACTACGTGGCTTAGTGGAGTGTGTGCTCCTTCACTGAATGTCTAGACGGATGTGCTTGCTGGGGCTAGGGAACTCTGGTCAGTACTCAGGGGTGAGGCAGTAGTCCGGGGTAACACCCAAGTTGGGCGTGGTAGATCTCTATTGTCGGCAGTGGGGGAAGGAATAATCTGTTGGCATAATCACAATCACACCCCTCTCTTCCATCACCATCAATGCTCAAGGTTATCCCACAGGGGATACAACCCTCACCCATGCTGGTGTGTGAACTGTACAAAGGATCTGTGCAGTCCTCTGTGTGAGCATGGAACCCTCAGCAATGACCCACCTCAAGCAGTCAGGGAGCCCTGAGACTCTGATACCAGACACAGTGACTGCCCAGAGATCTGGCTACACCCCATGCCCTGTGAGCAGTCATCGGATTCCAGCAGTCGCAGGGTGCAGAACATCCCCTCTGCCCAAGAGCCTGCCCCACCCATGGAGAGCACAGAGTCGTTTCCAGAGCCAGCTGCCTGTGGGTGCTCCAGTTTGGCAATCTGAGCCCTGGGGCTGCATATGTTGAGAGAATAGGGGCACCTTACAATTCTTAGTAGGCACCCAGCGCCCTGTCAACCCTCCCAGCCAGACTCAAAGGCAGTGGGAAACATGGACTTCTACCTCTGCTAAAATCCCTTGGTTGCATGTGTGACTGCCACTGCAGCCTCTGACTGTGTCAAGATGGTGCCTTCTCCCCTCCAGATGCCAGGCACCCTTGTCGGGGTAGGCGGAGAAAGAAATGGGGTTTTCCTTCGCTGGATTAGGGGGTACCCTGCCCCCTGCTAGGGCTCCATGCCAGACTCAGAGAGTGTGACCCACAGGGCTCTCAGGCAGTATCCCCAGTGGTGCCAAAAGCCACAGTCAGCTCTCGCCTTACTCTCAGAACCTAGCATCACCTCCAGCCTCTGGCTGAGGGGCTCATGGATGGTGTCTGCTCACTGCTGCATGTCCACACTTGTCACTCTGCCCCACAGTTTTCCTCTTCATTCTTTAGAACGGGAACCTCTCTCCAAGTCTCCTCTGGGCATACACGTCTTCTGGCTTTTTTCTGCTATCTTCCCCTCCCCAGGGTCAGCACATCTTTTCCCTATCCAGCTGTCTTGGAATCCCAGGCTGGGCTGGATCAGAGCAGAAACTTTAATGCATGCATAGTGCTTGCATGGTATGAATTTTCTGTTCACTCTTTGAGTATCCCTCCTGTTACCCTGCGGTACTGGCTGTGTCCCACTCCCGCACACATCTGCGCATCTGCAGGTGGTGTCACAGCTGCACATTTGGAACCCTCTGGGAGTGTGAGGGCCAGGCTGTGAGGCTCTCCCCCACAGGTGAGATGCGGCTGGCTGGTCTCTTCACCCTCTGCAGAACTGCATGTTCCCGTTGCAGTGTGATGTCCACTAGCAGCTGACCCACCGGATTCCAAGTAGCGCAGGGCTAGTTCAATCTAGTTATAAGTAGGACATAAGGACAACTTTACATTTCGCAGGGCAGCATCCGTGAACTCTTGAACACGCGTGTCAAGCAGAGCGGCAAGAGTCCCGCCTGGTGCCCTGCACGGTTCTGATGTAAGGGGACTTTCTGCAGGGGCCAGTTCTGGTCCCTGGGCATTGGTGCTGCCCTCAGTGCGTCCCAAGGGTAGGTCTTGACAGGTGTCGTGATCCTGGTTAACTTAACAGGTGCAGTTTCAAATCCAGATGGCGTAAGTGACCTGTTTAAATTTCCGTGTAGCAGTCTGGAAGATCAGCTGTCCACTCAGAATTCCCTGCCCTCATGCTGTAGCTGTGAGCAAACCCAGTTTCTGAGCAGATATTCCCTCATTTATAAAATGGTGCTATTAATTACCTCAAGGGATCTTTGTGCAAATTAAATTCATTTCTTTATGTGAAGCACTTCATGTTCTGCCTGGCACAAAATACATTTGTAACGTGTGCAATTATTTGATTATTATTAAAATTTCATTTTCATTCTTAGCATTTCCATAAGGTAGATTTTTGCTAAGACGTGGAGAGGTACTACAGAAAATTTGTAATTCATTGATTGATGGGATAATTTATGTAATAAAACACCTTTTTTAAAAAAGCTTTTATTTATTTATTTGAAAGTCAGAGTTACACAGAGAGGAAAGAGAGGGGTCTTCCATTTGCTGGTTCACAATGCAATTGGCTGCAATGGCCGGAGCTGCGCTGATCCAAAGCCAGGAGCCAGGAGCTTCTTCCAAGTCTTCCATGCAGGTGCAGGGGCCCGAGGACTTGGGCCATCTTCCACTGCTTTCTCAGGCCATAGCAAAGAGATGGATTGGAAGTGGAGCAGCCAGTACTCAAAGTGGCGCCCTATGGGATGCTGGCACTGTAGGCGGCAGCTTTATCCCATACGCCACAGCCCCGGCCCCATAAATACACTTTCAGTATTTGTTACATGTGGAAATTTTACTCATGTGACATGTGAAGCTAAGCTCTTTAAAAATAATTGTTACTTTTTGAAAGTTCTTTGCTTTGTTCTACAATTCACATTTCTGTATGCCTTCACCTTTGTATTTGCATTAGACTGTGAAAAGCTGAAGAGTTTACAATAGGTCAATTTTCTTTAAAAATGAAGCCTTTTATGAAGATCTTAATTCTGGTGATTTGTAGAAGCATCAGCTGAAGGTAACACACGGTTTCTCTGTTGTGATGAAGTCATCACGCTCGAGATGCCGGAATCAGGTCATGCCTACCCACATTTCGGCAGAGGACCAAGCCACAGCTGTGCATTAAAGGCAGGTAGCTGCTCACTGGCTGCACCATGATGCCTCCAGTCACTCTCATTTCCCGTGGCAGCCATGCAGCCTGGGGCGGGAGTCTCCGCGGAGGAGATGGGAATGACTGGGGGAAGCAACCTGAGGGCTGCCTGGCACTGGCGGGTCTGTGCCTGCTCCTGCTCCTCAAATAGCAGACTTACCAGGAGAGGCAGCTGCAGCAGGTTGTGTCAGAGAGCAGCAGGAAGCCCGGAGTCCCCCGTGACTTGTGCAGTGCGGGTTTCCACGCTCAGTGCAGCTGTGCAAATGAATAGCCTGTGCCCAAAGGGAGCTGGAGTCCAGGTTCATCTACTGAGTGAGATTTAAAATAAACCGCTCAGATGGGTGACTTGTGTTTTAATTAAAAGCATGCTGGCCTGTGTTTTAACAGGTTGAGAAGCTGCTGCAGGATGGCAGTGTTTAAAAGGATGGGGAAATCAGGAGGTAAACAAAAGACTAGGAGACAAACAAGCAGAAGGCATAGATTTCCTGTTAGCAATGGAGTCATAAAATGGGACAGGCCAGTTTCAAAGAGAAGAAATGTACTGAGTCAGCAGGTGGCTCCCCCTCTGTACTGCTGACATTTTGCTTTGGGTAAACCTGTCATGGGGGGTGCCCTGTGTGTTCTAGAATGTTAGCAGCATCCCTGACCCCTGCTTGCCAGGGGCCAGGAGCAGTCCCTCGTCCCAACCAAGAATACCTCCAAACACGGCCAGGGGCATGATCTTCATGAGGCTCATAGTCAAAGGTGGCCTTTGTTACAGCTACACAGTACCTCATGGATAACTTGGCCGCCTGTGGCTCCACTTCAAGCTTGGTTCTTGAAAATTTCTGCTGCGACCCGTCCCTATCCCCTGGAGAGGCACTGCACATTCTTACCACACAATCTGGATAAACTGAAGGAGGCTTACCCTCCGTGTCTGTCTTTCTCTACAGAGTCTGTGCGTGCACCGCTTTGCATGCCAATGCATTGGTTGGTTTTGGAGCCACCTGTCAGGCTCCAGAGCCCTCACCCTACCGCGTTTAGCCTTGGGTTCTTGATCTGACCTCTTCAGCCACTTAGAATGTCTGTTCACCATGAGACGTGATAGCTTGGGGGAATGGATAAAAGGGACTGGACAACAGGTACCAGAATAGAGCTGCATAGGAGGAACATACTCTAATATATAGCAAAGCAGCCTGGCTACGACTCACAGTTCATTATATCCCTTAAGGTTTTATTTAAGTTACACAAGTCTCATGTATCTCATACATACAGATTTAAGAACATAGTGATACTTCCCACTCTACCCTCCTTCCCGCCCATGCTCCAACCTTTCTTCTTCCTCCCTCTCCCATTCCAATTCTTAGCTTTTACAAAGATCTACTGTAAGTTTACCTAATGATTGTAAAGTTAACCCTACAGTAAGTAAAAGAGTTCAACAAATAGTATGTGTGTGTGTATATATATATATATATATATATATATATATATACACTAACTGTTCCTCAACAGAAGACACACGGGCTGTAAGTCATTGAATTTTGAAATGCCCATTTCATTCCAATACATTACATTTTATGTACTCTATTAGTTACCTCCAATCAGGGAAAACATATGATATCTGTCTTTTTGGAACTGGCTTATTTCACTAAGTATATACAGTTTCCAGTTGTGTCCATTTTATTACAAAAGATGGAATTTTATTTTTCTTTTTACAGCTGAGTAGTACTCCATAGTGTATCTATAACATAATTTCCTTATCCTGTCAACAGCTGGCAGACATCTGGATTGACTGCATATGTTAGCTAGTATGAATTGTGCTGTGATGAACATGGGAGTACTGTGGAAGACAGTATGGAGACACCTCACAAATCTCAATATAGATCTGCCATATGATCCGGCCACCCTACTCCTGGGAATGTACTCAAACCTAACGAAACAGCATGTGAAAGGGTTATGTGCACCCCATGGTTATTATATCTTTTTTTTTATTTGGAGAGAGAGAGAGAGAATGAATGAGAGGGAGGAGAAAGTCTTCGTCTGCTGGTTCACTCCCCAAATGGCCACAACAGCCAGAGCTGGGTTGATCTGAAGCCAGGAGCCAGGAACTTCTTCTGAGTCTCCAACATGGGTGCAAGGCCCAAACACTTGGACCATTCTTCAGTTGCCTTCTCGGGGCATAAGCAGGAAGCTGGATCAGAAGTGGAATAATTGGGGCTGGACCAGTGCCCATATGGGATGCCAGCCTCATAGGCAGAGGCTTAATCTGCTATGCCACAGCGCTGGCCCCTATTATATCATTTAAGATAAAGAAGCAGACGAGGATATGTGGAGTTTCCCAGCAGAGGCACAATCCATGCCTGCTTAAAGAGATGGGAATGCTGATTACCCCACTTTGGTCATTGTGCATAGTGGACACGCATCCTGTACATCCAGGACTGCCGGCTCATGGCCAGTTTTATGTAAGAAAAAAAATCCAATCCCTGCAAAAAATTCTAAAACACTACTTTGCCGTGTTGGCTTATCAAAACCTTCAACTATGGGAATTTTTTTTTTTTAATTCTAAGTAAACACATAGCTAGGCTATTCCCTTCCCCCAGATCATGGATTTGGATAAGGCTCCTTTTTCTTCATTCAGTAATGATTGAGGTAGTGGAACCAGTAACTGCCTACTTCATCTTGGGCACTGAGAAGAGTGTTTTTCGCCCATGAACTGCTTGCAAGGTGTCCAGTCATAAAAAACTCCCCAAAAAGCACTTGGAATGGCAGAGACAGTGTTGAAACCAGTGCCCTCTGGTGCTCAGGCTCGGCTTGGCACCTGCTCTGCCCTTGGGTTCCCAGATGCCAGAACCGGGCATCGTGCTCCGAAGTCATAGGCGAGGGTGTGGTTAGTGCCTGCCCTGCGAGGGAACAGGTGCAGCATGGGAAGAAACATCTCGCAGGACGCGCGGAGTGTCGTGCCAGGGGGGACACCGGACAGCCTTGTGTTTTCCTTGGACATGTGTCCATGAGGATGGTTTGTTCTCTCTTAACCTTGGAAAATGTGGGTTTTTTTTTTGTTTTTTTTTTTTTTTTTTGGCTAAAAATTACATGTGAAGGTCATGGTGCTGAGATAATGGTTAGGATGGGCTTGTTGGTTTGGTTGCTTCGGGTTCGTCTGTGGCCTCTCCTGGAAGTAAGAGTGAAGAAAATGCAGTAGAGAGCACTGAGGACGCTGGCCTTGTGGATTTGTTTTCTTTGATTTCTAACTCAACACCTGTGCAGGTGCTTGCACGCATGCACCCCCGAGCTCAGGGCGGTGCCCAGGGGAGCGCACTCTGCTGCTTTCCAAGTTCGGTAGCTCCTGCACCTGCTGAGAGCTTCCCATCTGTGAAATAGGAGGGAAGCCAAGGCGCAGAAGCAGGAGATCAGAGTCCGGTGGATTGCAGGGAAGCCCCATGGTCCCTGAGGTCCCAGGCCTTGTTCCTTCAAAGCCATGGCCACGGGATGGCGCTTGTGTCCAAGCCCTCTGGAAGAGGAGTGTGTGTGGCAGAAGGAAGCCGACACTGGGGAATGGCGACGGCCAGGATCCCTGTGCCTGCCCTGCTGTCCAGAGTGTCCTTCTTCCCCACCCCTAATGTCTTGTTTTTGCCTGGACACTTGCTCTTTCACCCCTACTTCCCTTTCCATTATTTTCTCCTCTTTTTTTTTTCATTCCCCTCTCCTTTCCATTGAAGTATGAACTATTTTGATTATAGCAAAATATTGGGAGAAACACAGGGAAAAATCCTATGAACTCAAAACAGTTGAATAGTTTGATGTAAGTTGTTCTTGATATTTTCAGGAAGTGAAGTATTTTAGTAAAATACAGTGGCCAGCAGGTCAAGTGTTTTCCTCTGGGTTCCCACGAGGACGAAGTGGGAATGTCCCCTTCTGCAGGTGTTAGGTTTTGTTGCACAGTCTCTTGTCAGAGACTGCGTGCACTACCATTTCGTTACGTTTGAAGACGGCTCAACATCAGTGGCAGGGTGCATGCGTCATGGCCGTTTTCTTGTGTAGGAGCCAGAGGTGTGTTCATGAGGCCTCCGTGCTGACCTGTGCAGGTGGTGGTGCCTTGTGGTGAGGGTATCCATTGTTCTACTCCTGGGTGTTTGCTAGCTTAGGCTCCCTCTTAGCAGTGTGCTGATGCTTTATCCAAATTCTGTTGCAGGCATCATCTGTGTGTGCATCTCCACATGCACTTTTAGGGGTTTTTGGTGGCAAAGATAACAGTGGGCTGGCGCCGCAGCTCACTAGGCTAATCCTCCGCCTTGCGGCGCTGGCACACTGGGTTCTAGTCCCGGTCGGGGCGCCGGATTCTGTCCCGGTTGCCCCTCTTCCAGGCCAGCACTCTGCTGTGGCCCGGGAGTGCAGTGGAGGATGGCCCAAGTGCTTGGGCCCTGCACCCCATGGGAGACCAGGAGAAGCACCTGGCTCCTGGCTTCGGATCAGCACGGTGTGCCGGCCAGCGGCCGCGGCGGCCATTGGCGGGTGAACCAACGGCAAAAGGAAGACCTTTCTCTCTGTCTCTCTCTCTCTCACTCTCTCACTGTCCACTCTGCCTGTCAAAAAAAAAAAAAAAAAGATAACAGTGAAAGTGCATCTGGCCAAGAAGTTGCCCCAGAGTTTGTTCTGTGTCCCACCTGGCTCATCACCATTCTCTCATCTTACCCAACCTCTGGTGTTGCCAGGTTCCTCGTCCTTATTATTCTTAATTTTTTGTCAATCTAATGAGAGAGAAATTTACCTTTTCAAATTTGCATTTTTCTCATTACTTCTTAGATTAATATTCTGCATTTAGGTATTATCCAAACAGGAATCTTCATCTGACAACGGCTCATTGACTGTTTGCTCACTTTTCTGTTGGGCTGTTAGTCTTTGAAAATAATCTGGAGGAATTCTTTGTCCAGCACAGACGTTAAGTGTGTGTCTGTGATGTGGGTTCCAAGTCCCTCTTCTCACGCGGCTGCTTGTCGTGGGCCTTGATCAAGTCCATCCTCTGCTCCACAGAGAAACCAATGATCGTTGTACTTAAACGCATCAGTCTTTTTCCTTATATTCTGTGTTCTATGGCTCCTTTAGAATATCTTTCTCTATAGTGATGTCAGAGGGTGTTTTTCTATGTTATTAATGCAAGATTTTCAGTATTTTAAAACATTTGGTGGACAGCCCAGCTGGAATTCACTTTCGCTCACTTCCCTTCTCTGTGTTCTGTTTTGTTGTCTGTTAGAGCGTTGCTCAGTGATCTTTACCTCCTTCAAAATATTCTAACAGTCTAGTAAGGCATGTGTTAAGGAACTGAATTTTTCCATGTTTACCTATAAGCTGAAAAATTGGTGGGGCCAGCGTTGTGGAGTAGCAGGTAAAGCTGCTGCCCATGACACCGGCATCCTGTGTGGGTGCTGGATCACGTTTGGGTTGTTCTGCTTCTGATCCAGCTCCTTGCAAATCCGACTGGGAAAGCAGGGGAAGCTGGCCCAGGTGTGTGGGCCCATGACCCACATGGGAGACACAGAAGGAACTCCTGGCTTCTACCCAGCCCAACCCCGATTCTTCTGTCCATTTGGGGAGTGAGCCAGCAGATGGTATGTTCTCTATCTCTCTTTCTTTCTAACTCTGCCTTTTAAGTAAATAAATTAACCCTTTAAATATTTTCAAGAATGATATTGTTTTTGGTTCCTGCTTCAAGTATTCAAGTATCCTTCCCTGTATTTTTAATGCTGGTTTTTTCTTGGCATTGCCAGACTTGGTCATTCCTTTGAAGAGTAGAAATCTGAAAGATGGAAAATGTAAGGCCAGGTTAATAATAAAGCACCTTTTCTTTACTTTTGTTTCTTCTTCTTTATTTTTAAGATTTATTTTATTTATTTGAAGACCGAGTTACAGAGCGAGACAGAGATGGAGGAAGAAAGAGAGAGTGAGTTAGTTCGTCCATTCCCTGGTTCACTCCCTGAATGGCTGCAGTGACCAGAGCTGGGCCGATCAGAAGCCAGGAGGCAGGAGCTTCCTGAGGGTCTCCCATATGTGTGCTGGGGCCCCAGCACTCGGATCATCCTCTTTTACTTTCCCAGGCGCGTTAACAGGAGCAAGATCAGAAGTGGAACAGCCAGGAAAAGCCCATGAGAGTATTTCAGGCATGGAAAGCCAAGACACTCTGGCAAAAAGATCTCTGTGAGTGAGATCCCAGTGGAAAGAACAGGTCTTCAAAGAGGGAGGTGCCTTTCTCTGAAGGGAGGAGAGAACCTCCACTTTGACTATGACCGTGTCTAAACAAGATAAGAGTCGGAGAACTCAGGGGGCTTCCATAGCCTTGGAAACTCATAACTGGTGCATAGGGAGATTACTGATGCCATAAACAGGAGTGTCAATTTGTGAAGTCAACGGCAGGAGTCACTGTGCACTTACTCCTCATGTAGGATCTCTGTCCTTAACGTGCTGTACACTGAGGCTTAATGCTATAACGAGTACTCAAACAGTATATTTCACTTTGTGTTTCTATGGGGGTGCAAACGATTGAAATCTTTACTTAATGTACACTAAACTGATCTTCTGTAAAAAAAAAAAAAATATCAATTCCCAACTTGACTCTCACTGGGATTAAACATGACAATAGGTCTGATCTGATTTCATCATCATTTAAAAAAAATCATCCATTATTTTTCACTTTATGTTTCTGTGTGGGAGCAAACTGTTGAAATACTTACTTAAGGTATGCTAGGCTGATCTTCTGTATATTAAGATAATCGAAAATGAATCTTGACGTGAATGGAGGGGGAGAGGGAGTGGGAAGGGGGGGGTTGTGGGTGGGAGGGACGGTATGGGGGGGGAAGCCATTGTAATCCATAAATTGTACTTTGGAAATTTATATTCATTAAATAAAAGATAAAAAAAAAATGTTAAAAAAAAAAAAAAGAAGTGGAACAGCCAGGACTCGAACCGGTGCCCATATGTAATGTCAGCCCAAAGGCCAAGGCTTTAACCCACTGCACCACAGCACTGGAGCCTGTTTTTTCTTATTTGTTTAAAGGCTTGTTTATTAATTTGATGGTCAGAGAGAGAGAGAGAGTGAGTTTTCCATCTGCTGGTTCAGGCTACAAGTGGCTGCAGGAGCCAGGAGTTAGGAGCCAGGAGCTTCTTTTGGGTCTCCCACGGGGGTGGCAGAGGCCCAAGCACGTGCCTTGTCTTCTGCTGCTTTTCCGGGCACATTAGCAGGGAGCAGGGTGGGAAGTGGAGCAGCCAGGACTTGAACTGCCACCCATGTGGGAAGCTGGAGTTGCAGGGGGCAGCTTTGTCTGCTTCACCTCAACACCCGCCCCCCCCCCGTCTTTTTACTTTTCTAATATTAGGTCAGGGGACCATCGTATTCTTCCATGGGAAGATGAGTAAATGGACGCCTGGACATAGAGTTTCACCCTCCTACTCTGTGTGCAGAACTTTGATGCCACTCGCAGGCCTTGATTCTCTGGGCTGTGCTGTGAATGACCGGATTCCTCTTCCCACTGTTTGGCACGTCCCACAACCCCAATCCCATTGCACTAATTGTTAACTTTTCTCCTTTTGTCTCAAGAAAAGAAATCGGTGGCTGGTGCCGTGGCTCACTAGGCTAATCCTCCGCCTTGCAGCGCCGGCACACAGGGTTCTAGTCCCGGTCAGGGCGCCGGATTCTGTCCCGGTTGCCCCTCTTCCAGGCCAGCTCTATGCTGTGGCCAGGGAGTGCAGTGGAGGATGGCCCAAGTGCTTGGGCCCTGCACCCCATGGGAGACCAGAAGAAGTACCTGGCTCCTGCCATCGGATCAGCGTGGTGCGCCGGCCGCAGCGGCCATTGAGGGGTGAACCAACGGCAAAGGAAGACCTTTCTCTCTGTCTCTCTCACTGTCCACTCTGCCTGTCAAAAAAATAAAAGAAAAAAAGAAAAGAAATCGGTGAATGGGACTTAGAAAAGACATGCCTATTCTACGTACCATTGATGAAATCTTTATAAGCACAGTGCTTAAAATCAGCATTTAAAAGAAACCCATTTGCCCCAAAATAACACAAAATATCATTTCAAAGACTGATTTTAAAGCAAAAAGGAGCACATGATGCATTAATCCTTAGTAGATGGTTAAGACGAGCGAGTTTCTGATAACTCACTAATCTGATCAGTGGCTACACAGCAGTGAAGTCTTGTTAGTAGGTGATGGTTGGATTGTGGACTTCCTGTATTTCCGCAAGTTGGGTTTGGCTAGTTGCTTCCCGAACGGATGACGTGGAGTGTCAGTCGGGTTCAGCTACATGAAAACTTCATGCTTGTCTGTCCCAGTTTCCAGGGGACGTTCTGCTCCGTTATGCCCCCTGCCTTTTCCCATCAGCATTTGTTGTCTTAAACTGTTTGAAATATGTTTGAGCAGTTTGGTCTTTGAAATCTGCTTTGTGCTTGTTCAAGAACTGAACACGTCATTACAGTTTAGACAGTCCTGTAGTGGAAAGGCAGTTAGAGATATTAATCTGGTTAAACCCATATGGTAGTAATAACGAGCTCAGAATGCAGCTACACTTTTTGCTCTGATAGGGAAAGTAAACAGCTCTTTCATTAGATGAAACTAAACTGCACTCTAATGACAAAATTCAACTTATTGTTGGATAATTATGAATTTTCAGTGAAGTAAACCCTGATGGCTTTTTAAAAAATATATAAATAGCTGCAAAACAGATCTACTTTGTCCAACACTTATTAATTCTTGATGGTGGGATTAGCTCTGTCTTGTTCTACTTCCTTCTACCTTAAAACATTTATCCATCAAAGATTTTATGAGTTTATGTAAGTTGACCTGCAATTTGGTGGAATTGAATATTGAAAACTCAGTGCAAAAAATAATTTTTGTGCTTCCAAAATCATAGTGTTTGAAAAAAAACCATTTTGCTGAAATTTCTCCTTCACAAATATATTCTAAAAAATTCTAAAACATTTGCTGAATTCTAGCATGCAGGAAAGAGGCACAACACGGGTTTGGAAATGTGGTATCCAGGCCTAGGCTGAAGGCTGTTTCCATTACTGGGGCCATTGTCTAGGCCTGAATTACTGTTTCCATCACTGGGTCTAGGCCTGGTCTCTTTGTGTATGGAAAAGGAAATAAACAGCCCTACCTGCAGTATTGCTCTGAGGATTTCGTCAGTGAGCATCCAGGTGCTACAGCTGTGATTAGCACTTGGCCCACATAAGTGCCTGCCTTCATTTCTTGACAACTCGAGTTAATGTGATGCAAAAGGTCAAGTCTTGCAGGAGCTGGTGAGCTCATTGATGTGCAGTGGTTCCCCCTGACAGCGGTGCAGAAGTGGAAGCCAGCGATTTCAGATGTCTTCATGGCCCAGGAGGAGTGGCACATGTGTTAGACCGAGAGTAATAGGAAAAGTGCAGCCTCGCTCCCGTCATGCCCGGCCTTGCTGACCTAGGAGGCTGTTTGTTGAGACTGGGTTTGCTCTATTGTGGGTAATCTGCAAAGATCAGCTAGCCTGCATCAGTGTCCGGAAGACTTTCTTGATAGATTGTTCTACCATGCCAAGAAGAGAAGTGACAGAGGCAGTGGCTGGGTAAGTACTAATCAGGCATTGTATAATCTCATAGGCCAGAGGTACCAATGGCCTGAGAGGGACTGACCAGGCAGAAGTCAGGAACCTAGACCTCGATCCAAGTCTCCCGTGTTGGTGGCAGAGAGTAAGTACTTACCAAGGACTTGAACCATCATCTGCTGCCCCCCAAGCTATGCATTAGCTGGCAGCTTAGTCTGAAGCAGAGCTGAGACTTGAACCCAGGCACTCCAGTATGGGATATGGGCATCCCTAGTAGCATCTTGTCATGGCAGCAAACACCTGCACCCCTGCTTTTGGGAAACATCTCTAAGGAGCCTCACCAGCTGAAGTATCGTGCACTGCGTGTTGTTTCTCAAACTTGCATCCCGTTACCCTGGACTTGCAGTTGGCAGGGGAAGCTGCCCGTGGCAGAGCCTGGACCCTGGACTCTGTAGTGCTGAACACAGTGCAGTGCCGTGTTCCTCCGTGGACCATGTCATCGCCTGGGAGCTCTGGCGGGGGTGTTATCTCATGTCCCACTCCAGATTGCCTGGGCCACCTCTGTGTTCACAAGGTGCACGCGCCTAGAAATCAGAGAAGCCTTGCACCTGTTCCCCACCCCAGAAGTTCTGGGTCAGTGATGTTTCCCAGAGCTCTAAATCTGCATTCTTTATAAGGCAGGCCGTCTCCAGATCTCAGTCTGAAAGCATCTCTTCTTAACGTGCGTCCTCTGCTTTTAGAGTCTACTTTTCTTCTGGGAGAATCTGGAAAAGTGGGCTGTGAGATTCTCCTGTTTACTGGCCAGTCCCTCTCTGGGGCTGCACTCACCTCCCAGCACCACTGTCCTCTTGATAAACACACCCTAGGGTCTTACCTGGACAGCCATGATGGTACATGTAGTTGGTTATGTGTATGTGCTTTTACTCAGGTGTTGCTTAGTGAATTCTCCAGGTACCTGCAAGAAATACACTAGAGGATGCAGGAATGCTTTTTGGAGAAAATAAAATAAAACTCTGGTAAATAAATGGACAGATTTCTTTAAACATTGGAATTTCCCCAGAGTCTGTGAGTGCCAGTGGAAGCAGCGCTTGTCTCTGCAAAGTAAATTGAACGCCTTTAATCAAATTGCTTCAGGGAGCTTCTGCAGCAGCCAAGTGCAGTGGGAGGTGACCTTCCACTAGGGTTCCTGTTTGCTTGCTAATTCTTTCTTTCTGTGTTATTTTTTTTGTGTGAAGGGGTTGGTAAATAGCCCATTGATTTCAGAATACCTGCACTGGTGTTCATTCCTGACAATGGAAAGCCCTGCCAAGTCTGAAAGGGAAAAAGATGAATTGGAATTAAAGGGAAGGTAGAAGAAATGCATTGCCACAGAGAGAAACCTGGAAGAGCAGCACTGGGGACAGGTGCAGGAGGGTGCATTTACTTTGTGGGATCTATATTTGATCTTTGGGATCCATGAGTGAAGGAATCCCTGCGAGTGCCTTCAGAAATGCACTTTAGAAATCTGGAACCTCGGGGGTGACTGGGTACTTGCGCATTGTCTGGTCCGTGTGTTGCTGCACAGACAGTGCAGCTGAGACCCTGAGGGGAGTGCTGCATGGTGGGCATCCAAGAAGTAAGAGAGGGCACTGGAGCGTGAACCCCTGCCTCCTGGGTTTCTCCTGAAGCTGTCTCCTTTCTCTCTCTTCTAACTGTTTTAATGCATTGATAAATTCTGCCATGGCTCCCATTTTATTCCCCACATTCAAGCCAACATCCCTGTTGCCCATTCCTCTAAGCCCTGGCCACACCAGCTTCCTTTTGGTTCCCCAAGTCTGCTAGGCTTTCCCCACCACGGGACCTTTGCACAGGCTGCTCCCTCCCCTCTGATGCCCATTGTCCACAGCTTCTCTGCCGGTTCCTGCTTTTGCTTCAGTTGATCTATCTCTTCTTGCAACATTGTACCTGTGCCTTCCTTGTTAGACCTCTCAGCATATGCTTAGCATTTATCACTGCCTTTAGCATAAAATTATCCATGATTTTCAGTCTGCCCTCTACAGAAGATTACTACATGGAAAAATTATTAGGCTGAGCATGTAATGTGTTGTGTAAACCGCAACACTTTTCAGAGTGGGATGGGTGCTGTGAATAATTTTGCCAGGGCAGCAGCCTGAAGCGAATGCAAACTGGGCACATGGCCAGCACGGCCGCCCCGGCGCTTGGCCATGGAAGTAGGGTTTGCTCTTAGGGGATTTTTCTCAGGCAAGAAGAGGCAGAATAATTGCAGAAGAGATGAGAACTCAAGGAAGGAGCTGGCTCTTAGCTTGACTCACGCGCATGTTTCAGTTCTATTTTAGGGCCAAAGGCCTTTAGGGCTGAAGGGAAGAGAGGAACATTTAAAAATAGCTGCCTGCACCCAGTCTCCCTCCCTGCAGAGGTGCGGCCCTTGGCCTTGCTGGAGTGACTTGCTCGTTAAGGCAGACTCCCCTTCCTGCTCTGTGGAACTTTGCGGCACCTGCGCCGGCTCAGGGTGCACTCCACACTGCTCTCATCCAGCCCTGCAAGCCTGCATTCTGAGACTACTGTGTGAACTCGAACATTTCTCCCAAGTCGTTTGTTAGGGTATCCAGCCTGTCAAGTGGAGTATTAGTCACTGTTTGGTTATTGCTGTGGCTATGAAATTGAAATTGTTTAGGTTTTCAGTGATCTGCCTTTTTTTTTTTTCTATAAGCCCTGCTGTGATGGTAGAATTCCTGCCGGGGTTACCTGACTCACCACTGCATCTATACCTGTAGATGAATTCGATGCTGCTGGTGTGTTTGCTGTCAGTCTTGTGATGAGCAAGATGTCTGCTGGGACAGAAACCTGTTCCCTGGGTTGCTTCAGCAGAAATTCTAGTGCTTAGCATGCAGATGGTGTAAGGGGGCTTCTAAAGTTCATGGAAAATTCTTATTATTGCTTAAGTCCATTTTCCTTCAACTTTTGGAGATACCCTCATGGAGTTTAGTTGTTGTAAACATTTTTTAGAGATTATTCCTTTTAATTATTTGAAAGACAAAGGAGGAGGAGAGACAGAGAGATGGAGATTTTCCATCTGCTGGTTCACTCCTCAGATGTCTGGGGCTAGACCGCGCCAAAACCAGGGGCCTGGGTCTCCCACAGGAGTGCAGGGACCCAAGCACTTGGACCTTCTTCCACTGCTTTCCCAGGTGCATTAGCAGGGGGCTGGATCAGAAGTGGAAAAATTGGTGCCCATATGGGATTCCAGCATCTCAGGAGGAGGCTTAACCTGCTATGCCCCACCCAGCATTGGCCCAAATAGATACTTTAAATGATTGGATTAATGCACTTTTCTGTGTTTGATGCATGTTTAAATACTGTGTTTGTAAGTTTTTATTGTTTGGAGGCTCATGAATTCCACTGGGTTCCAAGGATTTCTTGCCACAATGTATAAAGGGAATATATTCTGTTCATGTAATGTATGTAAGCACATATAGGTATTTATGTCTATTTCTTATACATACACACACAGGGCGCATCCTGGATGCAGTGATTAAGATGTTGGTTGGGATACTGCGTCTCACATCACAGTCGTGAGGTCTGAGCCTGGTATTTGCTCCCACTTCCGACATGTTGCCTGCATTCACCCTGGGATTCAGTGAGCGATGGCTCAGTTTCCTGGTTCCCAAAAAAACATATGGGAGACTGCACTGACTTCCTGCCTTCTGGTTTTGGCCTGGCCCAATGCCACCTGTTGTGGAATCTGAGGAATGAGCAGGCCTTTCAAAAACAATTAAATAAAAGTTAAGCAACACACAGATATACAAATGTATACATTGGGGTTATTGTACCCCAAGTTTACCCTGGTTTTCTGTGAGTGCTCTTAGGGTGAGGCTTTTTCTAGAGTCTGGAGTTACGGGGAAGGTGCTAATGGTGATTTCTAGCAGGTACTTGATGAAGGAGGGGAGTTGGGACAATGTGTGTTGTGGTGCAGTCTCTAAGGACTACAGAGACATTGGGGGGACCACAGAGAGCCCCCAGCCAGTAAATAGGGGGACTTACGTTTGGGGTGGATGTGGTTAGTGGGACTAGCCCAGATGCCCAGAAACATTATCCATGAGGAGGAGGAGGAGGAGGTGAAAAACGGTGTAATTTGGACAAAGGGCGGCTCTCTGCTTTATGCCCCCTGTGGTGGGTAGCAGCTAACTTCTGCTGTTTCCCACTGGGCACTGTGAAGCCTCCCACACAGGGGCCCAGTTCAGGTCAGTGAAGGTGTCGGGTGCTGCACTTGGATGTTCACTCTTCGTCCGCGATCCCTCCCTTGTATAGTTTCTTCCCGTCAGTTTGAGCCAGAGTGCTAGCAGCCTGAGCTTCATCCCCTGACATCCCAGCACGCTGGGCCGTGATGTTGCGTGAGGTTAAGCTGCTCTCGACTTGTGCGATAGGAGATTTCCCCGGGAGGAAAGACCCTCTACAGATGGATCTCTTCAGTGGTCTTCACTCCTTTGAAGAGTTGAAGACTCTGCAATTTCTGCCCATTTCTGGTCACTCTTCAAGTCCCAAGGGTTGTGTTGTGTGTTTTAGCCAGAGTTTATACTTGGTGCAGTATGGCTGCTCTAACAGATGAGATGCACTGCCCTTGGTGGACCACAAACCAAGGTTAACCTGTGCCTCCGAATCTCCAGGGCTGGTAAAGTGGTTCGTAAGTGTTAGATTGCCAGGAAATAACAAGGAGATGGAGATGCACTTGTTTAAAAATGGCCTCACCTTGGGGGAGAGAGCAGTGCGTGAGGTGGACTGTGCCACTCCTGTCACGCACCTGGGACTTATTAGAGGCCCTATGCTACGATTCTTGGTCACCAATCCCCTGTGCCTCTGGCTCTCCTAGTCCACGTTGGAGAATTTATCCATTTCAGGCTTCACCATTGTCTATGGGTGACCACCTGCGTCTTCTACCTTGCTGCCTGTGAATTAAAGAGATTATAGGTTTCCATTAAGCCCAAGAGATGACGCAAGACTGCTCTTCTTAGTTGACTCTCATTGAGTTTCTCCATCAGGAATCAGGAGAGAAGTTGGAATGCACAGCCTGTGCTTTCTTTCCTTTATTTTCTTTTTCAGTAGTAGAGGTACATCTTTTTAAAAAATGTAGAGCAGGTATTTATCCAAGCAGTAAGATACTTGGGCCCCACACCGGAGTGCCTGGGCTTGATACCCACTGTGGGCTTCTAACTGCAGCTTCCTGCTAATTCACACCATGGAAGAAGGCTGTGATGGCACAAGTAGTTGGTTTTGTGACAACATGGAGACCTAGATTGTGTTCCTAGATCATGGCTCCAGCTCTCACCCAGCCCCTGCTGTCGAAGGCATTTGGGCAGTGAATAAACTGATAGAAGCTGTCTGCCTCTCTGCCTCTCAAGTACATACATAATATTCTTTCACTTTTTGTTAAGAAATAAATTCTTTTTTATTTAGTAAATATAAATTTCCAAAGTACAGCTTATGGATTACAATGGCTCTCCCCACCACCCATAATTTCCCTCCCACTCACACCCCTCCCATCTCCCGCTCCCTCTCCCATTCCATTCACATCAAGATTCATTTTCAATTCTCTTTATATACAGAAGATCAATTCTGTATATATTAAGTAAAGATTTCATCAGTTTGCACCCACACAGAAACACAAAGTGTAAAATACTGTTTCAGTACTAGTTATAGCATTACTTCACATTGGACAAGACATTAAGGACAGATCCCACATGACAAGTAAGTACACAGTGACTCCTGTTGTTGACTTAACAATTTTGACACTCTTGTTTATGGCATCGGTAATCTCCCTAGGCTCTAGTCATGAGTTTCCAAGGCTATGGAAGCCTTTTCAGTTTGCCAACTTTGATCTTATTCCAACAGGGTCATAGTCAAAGTGGAAGTTCTCTCCTCCCTTCAGAGAAAGGTACCTCCTTCTTTGATGGCCCCGTTCTTTCCACTGGGATCTCACTTGCAGAGATCTTTCATTTAGGTCTTTTTTTTCCCAGAGTGTCTTGGCTTTCCATGCCTAAAATACTCTCATGGGCTCTTCAGCCATATCCCAGTGCCTTAAGGGCTGATTCTGAGGCCAGAGTTCTATTTAGGACATCTGCCATTCTATGAGTCTACTGTGTATCCCGCTTCACATGTTGGATTGTTCTCTCCCTTTTTTATTCTATCAGTTAGTATTAGCAGACACTAGTCTTGTTTGTGTGATCCCTTTGACTCTTAGACCTATCAGTGTGATCAATTGTGAATTGAAATTGATCACTTGGACTAGTGAGATGGCATTGGTACATGCCACCTTGATGGGATTGTATTAGAATCCCCTGGCACGTTTCTAACTCCACCCTTTGGGGCAAGTCTGATTAAGCATGTCCCAAATTGTACATCTCCTCCCTCTCTTATTCCCACTCTTATATTTAACAGGGATCACTTTTCAGTTAAAATTTAAACACCTCAGAATAATTGTGTGTTAATTACAGAGTTCAACCAATAGTACTAGAAAAAAACAAAACAAAAAAACAACCCAAATGCCCATCAACAGTAGACTGGATAAAGAAATTATGGGACATATACTCTATAGAATACTATACAGCACTCAAAAACAATGAAACCCAGTCATTTGCAACAAGATGGAGGAATCTGGAAAACATTATGCTGAGTGAATTAAGCCAGTCCCAAAGGGACAAACATCATATGTTCTCCCTGATCGGCGACAACTGAGCACCAAAGGGAAAACCTGTTGAAGTGAAATGGACACTATGAGAAACAGTGACTTGATCAGCTCTTGTCCTGACTGTTGATGTACAATGTAATACTTTATCCATTTTAGTATTTTGTTTTGTTTTGCTTTGTTCTTTCACTTTGTCTCTAGTTTTGTTCAGAGGGGAGGCTTCATGTCATTTAATTTTATTTAAGCGCATTCACTGTCCATGGTGCTGAATCAAAATGACTAGGATAAGGTTTGCAGGTAAAGGAAAAGTAAAAGTTTGATCTGTAAAAAAGTGAGGGGATAGCAGACCTGAGTCTCAAGAACTCCTACCTTCTTGAATGATTGTGCTTTGGGGTTTTTAAAGAGACCTTAAGGAAGATGGAGCCAGTCTGGAAAAACTGATGTAGCTGCAGATCTGAGGTGTCGGGCACTGAGGACTGTCACTAGGTCAGTGGCAGAGCTTCTCTGTTTTTTCCTGGTGGTCCTTGAGGTCCACATGTGGTGAGATCAGACCTCACCTGGCCAGGTTGTTCTGCTCTGTCTGGAAATGCTAAGGTTAGGAATAAGTCAATGTGTGCCATAGGAAATGCATGCATGGGCAGCCGTCCATCCAACCCTGAAGCATCAAACCCTGTGATTTACATTCAATATAAATAGTTATGATAGTGTGTTTGTTGTTTTATACCTTCTTACCCACATATGTGTGAGTTTGGAGCAGATACCGTAAGGTCAAAGCCAAGACATTGAAGGAGGAACAGGCTCGAGTCCTTGTGACATCATAAAAACTCTTGGACCTGGCCTTGCCTGAGGGACCCTTTCAGACTGGGAAGTCAAGAAATTATTGGTGTGGTGCAATAATTTTAAGTTAAATTTCTCAAAGAAAACTTGGGTAAGAATCGTATTGAAATACCTGCTCACTCATCTTGCCCAGCCCTGAAATTCAGAATACTGAGCTCTGCTCCTTGATAACCTGAGCATTACCCTTTTGAGGAAGAGTTAAGTCAGCAGTGGCAGAGACAGGATTCCCCCAAAGCAGGCGATCTGTGTGGAACAGAGCAAGAGCTTAGAAATTGAAATGTAAATGAAAACCCCTCAGGAACTGTTGGAAAGGCTGTGAGGGGAGCTGATATCTAATGGTCTCATAAGTGGGGCCAAGCAGTTTACATTTGAGGCAAGGATTCTTCATGACCTTGTGTGCTGGGATGTTTAAGTTAGATAAACCACAGAGTGCAGTAAGCCCGATGTAGAAGTTGGGAAAGGCATTGCAAAGAGTGAGGATAGTGAGAAAGACATGGAAAAACAAGATGTGACTGGTAGGAGGTGCCTGGGCGTTCCTGGAACAGCAGGATTATGTTTTTTAAGGAAAGAGGGTGCCTGTGTCATACAGTTTAGCATGACATCCCTGGCCCCTTTCAGATCAAACCTCCCACCTCAAACCTCACTCTGCCCAGACTCTTCTTCCATGCCCTCCCCACTGAGGAGGTACATTGCTTCCTTCCAGTCTTTGCTCAGGACCATTCTCCTTCCTGGTCCTCCTCCAGCAGCTGCATACCCCTCCACTCTCCAGATGCTGCAGAGGGACTGCTTTTGTCCATGGTGAGTACATCTGTCCTCCCTCCTCCAGGAGTCTAGTGTGCTCTTTTTATACCTCCAAAGGACCTGCCCTATGGATGCCATCAGAGAGTCTGCCTGTGGCTCTCATTCAGTTTTTTTTTCCTATTCCTGGGAACCCTGGCATCAGGCCATTTACCTGGATATGAAATCTTCTTAGAAGAGATTGGGAAGGTCTCACTGTGCTCATCTTGCAGGAACAGGTATCCTTGTTCTCCACAGCCTGGTAGGCTCCAAGAAGGCCTCCCAGAATCCCCACCCTTATTGGATGGCATCATCTGCAGGCTGGAACAATGGCTTTGTGGAGATAGATTACAGCAGAGCACCTTAAGGGTTCCCTTAGTGCTAAGCTGAGCTGCAGAGCTTTTCAGGAGAGGTGGCTGGGCTTGTTTTCCTCCTAGCAGCCTTGCAGCTGACCCAGCTGTGTGACTGGTTAATGACCCAGAGCCACTTGCCGTGGGGAATCTGAGCCATGGTACGTGCCTGTCACACAGGGAAATGGCAGTTAGCAGGTCGCCCTGCTGCTGCCTGGGCACTGGCGAGTCTTCATTCCGGAGAACAGGCCTCTTGGTTTTATAGCTTCTGAAATGTCAAGACACGGGTCAGAAAGTCTATGTCTCCTTTTGTCAAAGGCCTTGACTAATCCCCTTTTGAGTAACAGCTCATTGAACAGCACCATCACATGAAGTGTTAAATGAGGACTGGCTGGCATCTTGATGAATAAGAACGAGATAGAAGACTGATGCACGGATTATGTGCTTTGGATAACAAATTCTATGGCAGGCTAATGGGTGTTGTGGGAGAAAGAGTATCCGTGATCAAACAGGTTAGGGAGGTTCTGAGTTATCTTTCTGTAGGGTTTTTCAGAGGCTGTCAGTTGCTTCCTTGTCTGGTGAATCTACCAAGGGTGGTTGTAGGGTAAAACATTTACCAAACTTATTTGACCACATGAAGCTTTTCTGGATGAAATACCAGCTCACACCTCCAACACCTGGCATTGAAGGGGAAAGCCATTCCAGACATTGTCACGTGCAGAGTGAGGGAGCGGCGTCTTCACTCCCTCCTGAAGGCCATGTCCCTCATGTTTTCAGGTCGCTTCTGTGGGTTGTGAGTGGATGGACCCTTTCTCTTTGTGAGTGTGCATCTCTGTGGGTCCACTCAGGCAGCAGAGCCCACTGTACCAGGCTTCACTTCCTTTCTGGTCCCCGTGTGGGGTCTCTACACCGTGATGTTCCCCTGTTGGTGTCATGTTTTCTCATCTTAGGGGAAGGTCACAGCAGAGTTTTATGACAATGACAAGGTCTGTGAGTCCCTTAAATGAAGACAGTTGTATGTTTGAAGGAATAAGATATTGTGAATCAATTCCAGTGTTAAATTTGTATTTATTCTTAAAAGCACCCTAAAACTGTATTTCATATCCATGTAAAACCTAGCAACACTGCCATTTATAGTTCTTTTTGCCCAAATAGCTTTAAACATCTCTTAAAACCACTCTAGTGTCCTGAAAGCTACCCCACCTACACAGTAGAATCCCACTTTCTGAATCAGAGAGCCCTGGGTTTGAATCCAACCTCAGCCTCTGAAATGCTGTGGGATTCTGAATGGGTTGTTTCTCTGAGTCTCATCTGTGAGGGTGTCCTGAGAACCATGTAGGTGAATGCAAACAGACATGCTTACTCACGGGGGGCACAGGCTTTCTCCTCTTTCACTGAAGCAGATGTAAAACAAGTTGGAAAGCACATTTTGAGGCAGTGTGTCATCAGTGTGCTGGTTTTCTTTCCTTTTCATAGTCCCAGAGCAAGCATGGGAAGAGGTCATTCTCAGACATGTTCAAAGTAAGTAAGTGATACGGAGGTGAGTGAATTACATTGAGGACAGTGAGACCTATTTCCTCTAAATGCTGGACAAACATGGCTTCACTCATCTGATCCTCCTAAAAATCTTGTGATGTCTCATTTGCATCCCTAAGTTTGAATATGAGAAACTGAAACAGTTGGTTTACCAAACTTGTCTGAAGTTGTCTGAGTTTCAGTGGACTTTGCTTTGGAAATTGTAATTTGATCCTGCAGCTGCATACCCAGCACACAAAGGGCTGAGCTGCCAAGTCGCACTAATTCAGTGCTCTGAGGACTTCCTGTGAAGACCTGTGGTGTGGAGTAGCAAAGTCAGGAGACGCTCCAACGTCGCCTTGTTTGTTCTCTCTAAGTGGCAGTTCCTATTCTACAGCCCTTCCCTCAGTGCACCTAACTGTGAGACCCTAGGACTGTGCATCTAAGACTGTGACACTTCCTGGAGCCCCAGAGGACAGAGGAAATGCCCCTTGTACCCTGGGAGGAACAGGTGGATAAACACATGGTGACCTGATCCTGCCAACAGAAGCACATGCAGAAGCCCGTCAGGAACGAGAAGGCAGGTGCGTGGTAAAGTATTCCACAGTAGGGTAGGGTAGCATTAACAGCTCTATTTGTACCTGGTGGCAGTGTGTCACAATGGCTGAGATCATAAAGAAATTCATTGCTGAGCCTAGTCGTACTCTGTATACTGTCATTGGTGTTTTCATGAACATGGTAATGCAGTAGTTAATTATGCTTGACCTGGAGTTCAGTCACTTGGGTTTGATTAATTTCCAGCAGCTAGTGGCTCTCCAGCCTGGGGAACATCATTTTAAAATGGGAGTAGTTGATGCGGTCAACCTTATACATGTTCTGCACATGCTACTTACAGCTATTACTGTTGTTGATTGGGAGAAGAAAATGAGATATAAAATTTACAGCAATCTGTGGATTTAAGTTAAAGGGTTTTTAAAAAATACACAGTAGTAAAGGAAGGGAGCTTTGTGGTAATGAATCCAAGCACGCCTTGGAGAGTATCTGGGCCATGCATCCCACTGACTCTGATCAGATCCCTGTGCTTAGTGCTTTGCGTAATTGCACGTCTCCATTGTTTGCTGCTCACTAGTCAGGATCACTGCGTGAGACAAAGTATAGACTGGAAAAGGAAGAGGCTCATTATTCCGGTGTCCTGCGTGAGCTGGCCTGGGATTACAGCAATCATGAAGGAAGTCTGTCGGTTAGGTTCCTCTTCTGCCCTTGTCATGGTCCTGCCCATCTGTTCTCGGGGAGCAGAAGAGAGACAGCAATTTTTAGCAACACATTTGCTTGTCCTTGATGACTTTGAAGTACAGTGATTCAAGCTACCATTTCTATCCAGATAATTGGACTTGAATACCTTTATGCCAGTGCGAGGTCTCCAAACATTCTCGTTAGGAGAGGGAACAAGTATTGCCAGCCAGTAAGAAATTGGGGGCCCTAATGACCCAACTGTGGCTATCAGTTTTGTTTAAAATAAAATTGGCAGCTTGAGTAATGGAGTCAATCAGATTGACCAGATGTTTCACATTTGGTTCAATGTATTCTAATTAACCAATCAGCACAAACAACTGATTAAATCTTTTCCTAAAGAATTTCCAGTAAACAACAGTGGCAAGGACAACAATAAATAGTTCAAACAACTTTCTTTGGCTTTCTTCTTTCTGACATGGGAGAACTTGTGAAGGGAGAAACCCTGTTAAATGAGTCTCTACCCCTTGTTTTATGTGGTTTCCAGCTGACCTAAAATCATATCCTAGAATAACTTTGAAGTTTTGATTAAAAAAAAAAGAAATTTCAAAAGGATGAACTGAACATCATATTCTGAAAACTTTGGTAACGATTTTGTGTGCACTTTCTTGCCTTGTGGGGGATGTATAGGAAACATGGGAATATGGCATCTTAAACTTGTATAGAGTGTTTTACTTTGTGAGTTCAAAGCCCAGGAAAATAAACCTGTTAATACCTAACTGTATTTTAAGCATGCAACTTAACTTTGAATTTAAGGCTCTTAACAACCTAAGTTGTGAAAGACAAGTTATTAACCCTTTCTTGTAAACAAGAGCTGTGACACACAAAAGTTAAATGAGTTGTTCTGGTAGGTGGTCTTGGCCTCAGACCCACTTGCCAGCTGTGTGTCACTAGGATCAAATGACTTGTCCACTCATTTGTGGCCATAATTCAAGATAGGATTCTTCTATTCAGAATATTCTCTACAAGGCTGTATGTGTATTTATTAATTATATATTTTATTAACAAGATAAGAATAGTTCCAAAAGCTTTTGTTATGGGACATGAACTGGAAACTTGGTGCCTTGCATATTCCACTGAGTTTGTTCATAGATGGTATATTTCTTATGTGTGTCAGTTCCTAAGATCAACCTTAATATAAAATGTGAATGATGCAGGAATCCTTTTCATGAGATGTCTGTAAGGCTGTGGAACCACTCGTAGGTATTGTGGGTAGAAGCAAGATGGTACCACAGAAGACTTGGTAATAAGAAATGAAAGGATCTTCTCATCTGACATTTGGCCCAGGAAGCTGTTTTCAGAAATTGACTTGAAGATACATGTTTTAAAAATGCACTTAAATAGGCCCTATTTTTCCAGTTCATTCATATGTTTGTAATGGAATAGCAGTGCAGGCATCAGAAATGTCCAGTTCTAGGAGGTTGGTTGAATGAATCGTTGCTCAGCATCATCACAGAGTGCTCTTCCGTAGTGAAAAAGGAGGTGATGTCTGTGGACGGATGGGAGGTGATTCGTGTGTTGTTTTATGAAGCGGAAAGTGTGTGCTGAGGACATATAGCATAACACATTAGGTGGCAGAAGAGCCAAAGTACGTAAAAGCCTTATATCCTCTTACATCTTTATTTTTATCATAAGAAACGCAGGGAGGACAGACCAGAAGGTAACACCATTGGTTCCTGACTCAGGGAGGCATCGCATGAGCATGTGGTGGGGAGGAAATGCTACTGGAACCTCTTCCTGCTCTAGTTATGACTGTGGCATGATGCACAGTTGGAGAAACTTTTCCAGCATGTGGGATGTCAGCTAGTAGACTGCTGCAGTAAATCTAGAATTGTTGATGATAACCTAAATGCCAAACCTGGGGTCTGGGTTGTGGGAGCTTGTCACTTAGAGAATATGTAGAACGAAATATATTTACATTATAAGGAAATAAAATAAAAACATTTTATATGCCTACAACTCTTTTGGTGATGAGACTATGTACGGTTTTTGGTTAAATGTTTCCTGTTTTCTGTATTGTCTACATCTTTGCGATAACTGCCAATTCACTCAATTAATATGAATTCAGTGAATTTCTGTTTAAGAAATAGGTTGATTTTTTTTAAAAAAAAGATTGATTTATTTATTTGAAAAGCAGACTCACAGGAAGAAAAGAAAAGGCAGAGAGAGAGAGAGAGAGAATCTTCCGTTGCTGGCTCACTTCCCAAATGGCTGCAAATGGTAACGAGGTCTTTACTTGCAGGAATTTTTCAGAAGACCCTGATCATCACAAGCAGACAGATTATCAGGAGTCCATTACCCTGTCTAGAAAAGGGAATGTGTTCTTGCTAATAAAACCGTTGTATTGGAATTAGTAAATGCAAGACAGGAGGCTTTGGAGGGGTCTGTGAACCAAGTCAACCCAGCAGAGCTCACTGAGTATCATTGTGTGGGTTTTATTTTCCCCAAAATTCAGTTCAGAGGAGGCAAAATTTGCAAGGGAGCCAACCTTCCACTTCACGTCTGATAACAAAAGCTTTCAGAACTGATATAGTTTATTAACTAGAATATAAATTAATAAGCACATTCACAACCTTGTACCTGATTGTGTTTCCTGCGCTGCAAGGTTAGAGAAGGGAGATTGTATGAGAAACCTCCTGATTCTCCTCTTGCCTAGAGCGTTTTTACATGCCTGCCTGCTTTCTTGTGCAGTGTTTACGGAATGTTAGTGCATTGTTTTCTATCCCAGAAATTGCACTAAGCCAGAGACTATCTCAGGTACAGGGATTCTGCAGTGAAAAATAGAAAGGGAAAACCAAACATGAAATGGAAGAATTCCTGTTTCATGCAGTTCATGTTTCAGTGGAAGAAAGGAGACACACGTTTTGTAAAAGAAGATAAAGTGTATCAGGTCGTGTTGGGACTGTCGAGAAAATGCAGGAAGGTGGCATCAGAGGCTGTTGACTGAGGACGGAAGTCCGCCAGCGCCATTCCTGGAAGCTCACACCCAGAGCAGCACTGCTGGAACAGGTAGAGTGTGGTGTGGGGGTGAGAGAGAGATTCCAAGGCTGCTGGGGGCTGAATCAGAGAGAGCCCTGAGGGCCACTGCAAAGGAAGTGCCTCCGATAGAACAAAGGGAACCAGCAGACTCGGAGGCTGTGGGAGGAGCAGGGAGACTAGGGTGGTGGTTTTGTGGGAAGGGGACAATTCCAGGAGAACTTTATGAGAAGCCCGTGAGTCGTCGTTTTACAGCTTTGGAGTTCAGGTCTGGGAGTCGTCAGCAGAGAGCAGTATCTCAAGCCCTAAGCCTGAGTGGACACTCAGTCCATGGAATGCAGACCCATAGTTTGGGGTCAGGAAGAAGAAATGCAGTAGCTGGTAGATGAGCAGGGGCCCTGGTGTCTTCCAGCCTGCTGAGCAAAACCTTTGCTAGGAAAGATGGAGATTTACGCTGCTAGGTGCTGCTAATAGATCATATATATGTGTGTGTGTGTGTGTGTATATATATATGAACTAAAATCACCCACTGATTTTAAAAAGGTGGGGGTTGTTAGTCGCTGCAACAAGAGAAATTTTACTAAAGGGAGGTTAAGGAAGGAATACAGACATGGCAACAGATCTTTGGAGAAAGCTTTCTATAACTAGAACCGGGAATTGGGTTGGTCACAGAAGATGAAAGGAAGGAAGGTTGAGGATGGCAGCATGTCGGTGTGCTGAAGAGAATGACGCAGAAGACAGGGAAACGGAGAACTCAGGAACGAGAGGAGTGGTTGTTAGAGTGGCGGCCCTGGGTGGTGCTTGAGAGCAGAAGAAGCGTGCAGGTGCATGTGCAGTGACAAGGTCAGAGTCATTGACTGCACTGGCATGGACGGAATAGATGGGGCGGCACAACAGGTAAGCCACCTTCTGGCATGCCTGCATCTGGTACCTGAGTGCTTTGCTGTGTCACACGGTGTGGCAACGCGGCAGGAGTGTGTGTGAGAGGGAGAGATCCATGATGAGACAGAGAGGCAGAGCCTGGGCCGTGGCCACCTTCCTCTTGTGTCACAGACCTCTCAGGAGTACCGACCACAGCCCTGTAAGAGCGACCTCGATCTCTTCTGAGGTCAGCGCCCCCATGCCCACAGCGCTTCTTGCTTTGTCCCGTTACTGAAAACTTCCACGCCACCTCCCAGCATTGCTACGCTGAGGGCCGAGGTCACGGGACAAGAGCCCCAGCAGTGTTCATGCCCAGATAGTTCGAAGCAAGAGCTTCTCCACGTCTTCCAACACTGCGCTCCCAATTCTACCTTGTGACGTCTTATCACCAGAATTTGGCTGTTTACTAGCAGTCACTGGGGGATTTTTAAATGCTGATATTCACTTATTTCATTTCCTAGAAGATTTATTTTATTTTTTTAACTTTTATTAAATGAATATAAATTTCCAAAGTACAGCTTATGGATTACAATGGCTCCCCCACCCATAAATTCCCTCTCACCCACAGCCCTCCCATCTCCTGCTCCCTCTCCCCTTCCGTTCACATCTTAGCTACCGTGGGAGCAAGAAATAAACCCCTGCCACGTGGATCTGCTTGATTCCACAGCCCAGCCTTGCCCCCCCCCCCCCAGGAAGACCTGGGTGCAGCTGGGGAAGGTGGGGAAATGAGCTCTTTGCAGGGATATCCCTGTGGTTGTGCTGATGACGTCACAGGCTTCTGCAAGCTCTCACATTGCGTGCTTTAAATCTGCAGCTCACTGGCTCTCAGTAACGTGTCAGTGGAACTGTTTGCTGTTGTTTTGTTTTTAAATATCAGTAAAGGACATACTCGCAGGCTAGAGAAGATAATACCCATTTTACAGATGGTGGGAGTATTTCCATTGTATAGATGATGACAACTACTGCTCAAAGCAGTCAACTTCCCCTAGGGTACAGTTACCTTGGAGGATGAAGGCACCGTTTGCATCCATTCTTCCCATCTTGTTTATTGGCCTTATTTCCTGGATAATAATAGACATGGAAACACAAACTCACAGTGTTCTTTTTCTATCAAGAATTTTTAAAACCTTTTAAAATGTTTATTAACTTGAAAGGTAGCGAGAGAGAGAGAGAGAGAGAGAGAGAGAGAGAAAGAGGGAGAGAGAGCGCGCGGCACTCATACACAAAAGCAGAGAGAACTTCCGTCTGCTGGTTCACTCTCCAAATGCCTGCCACAGCCAGGACTGGGTGAGGCTGAAGGCGGGAGTCTGGAACTCATCTGGGACTCCCCTGTGGATGGCAAAGCCGTGGATGGCAGGGCCATGGGTAACCGAGTGATCATCAGCTGTCTCCCAGGGAGCAAGTGAACAGGAAGATGGAGTTGAGAAAAAAGCCGGGACTGACCCCCAGGCACTCGGGGGGTGGTGAGCATCCTGGTCAGTGGCCCAGGGGCTGCATCCAACGCCCCCCAGCCTCACAGCGTTCTCTGGCTAGAAGGGGGTTGAGAGATCACTTGGTCCATTGCTCTCATTTTGTGATTGGAGAAACTGAGGCATCAAAACCTAACTAAAGTTTTTTTTTTTTTTATTTTTCTTAACATAATTAGGACTAAAAGCAGAGCATAGAAGTATTGGGGAAAGTTCACTAACGCTTTTGCTCTTTTAGTACTCTCGGAAGTGAAAACATTGATGGGAAATCTTCCAGAGTCTTGCTTCTGCCGTCATGTCTCACCTGTGACTTCATCAGAGACCCAGAGATGCAGTCCGCATTAGAAGTGAGTGAAAATGCCTCTGGCTCTGTTTAGCAGACTCTTAGCAGCCTTATTTCAGCCCTGTAAACCCACTTGAAGCAGGCTGCCTCTTTCTATCTTGAGATTTCTCTCATGAGCTTTCCGTTGAAAGAAAAATCACCTGATTTTGCTTTTTTCATGTTTTAAAACAAGCAAACAAACACACACACACACACACGCATGTGCCCAAGTCATACATGTCACGAGCTTCTCCATCAAAAAATGGGAGGTTGTGCTTCTTTATGATTCTGAGCAGTATATAAGTTTTCTGTCTGATTTGGTCTTTACTTCCACCGTTTAAACCTTCGGATGGTGTAAACTAATCAATAACAGTGCAAGGAGCCAGCGTGGGCCCTTTAAGGCGAAGTGCTGTTCAGTGGCCTACAAATAGCCCTGCAATTTTCCAGCATAATGCTGAGCTCCATCTTAGGAGGGAGTGAAAATCTTCTGATGCACGGCGGTGGAAAGTCTCTGTCCTCAAGAGGAGGCTGAGTCTCAGAATCAGTGTCGAGAGTGGAATGAGAGTCTCTCCCTCAAGTTCTACGAAAAGCATTTCTGTCCAGGTGGAGTGGACAGCTCCCCGGGTGATGACATGGAGTGGCTTTGAAATCAGCTTCCTCTGCGTCCTAAGGGGACCAGGCTTAGAGAGGAGACAGTTCCTCCTCACTCTGGAAGGGAGAAGAGGTGGCTTTTTCAGGCCCGTTCACTGAGGTGAGATTGGAAGAACGAAATAAAAAATGCTGAGTGATGACAATCTCGTCATTGGATAAAGAGTAGTGGGGGGCTGGGAGGTCAGCCACAGGTGCTGCATTAAAAGAGAACTAGGACAAAGTTAAAGCCCTAAGAATTTATAGAAACAGAACCAAGAGAAGAATATGGTGGCCTCAGAAGTGGCAGCTTAAAGCACTGCTCCACTCTGCCGGCCCCTGCGTGAAGGGATGGTGATTGTCACCTTCATGTGTTTTCCTGAAGCTAACTTATATTTCCTATTCCTCCAGTACGAATGAGCGTGGCCATAATAGGCTCCATCTCGTAAAAATGTCAATTTCTAGAAGAGGGAAGAAAATATGCTGTAGAGACAGAAGAATTTTAATTGAAAGTAGAAATTGCATCAGTATGAGAGGTTCTTAGAATGATTATACGGTGTGAATGAAAAATTAGCATGTGTAGATTATAATAAACACACACTTTCCCCTAATTTGTCAAGTGTTTATTTTAGAGATATTTGGATGTCAGAAAGTTAAATATAATTTAGGTCTTTTTCAGTGTAGCTGACTGATATCAGTGCGTATTGTTTGTGGTCCCATAGTGCTGGCCACATGTGGTGGACGTTTGAAAATACCTGAAAGGGTGATAATCTTCAGAAGACTAGAGGAACCTTAGGACTTTCCTGGGAAGTTAGTGCAGGGCACATCTTGAAGTCTTGCTAATAGACGCCTTTAGTAGATTTTAAATTGCACACTAGCATTGTTTATGTAAAGACACTGCTTCTTTTCAAAACTAAATTTGTTCTTAAGGGAACATTTTATAGATTGGGGCATCTTAGAAGCTACTATTTCAAGGCAAAAATTTATATTGAATTCTGTAGGAACTTACACATACGAATTGATTATCCAAATTAAATAGGTCAGATGTAAGACGTTTAATTTCAGATGTTTCTGCTCATGTAATTCAACTTTATACAGATAGAAGTGACTGCTGCCAATTATTTCTTTGACTAAAATACATTTTTATTGATTTTGCTCGTGACTTTAAATTCATGAGTGTACACTTATTCTCAGGCTGCAGTCACTACCCTGCCTTGCGAAAGGATATTATTAAGTCATCACAAAGTGTCTTGATCTTTCAGTACCTTAGGGGAATTAAATATTTTATTCACTCACTCAAATACAAGAACTGAATGCATCTGCTTTTATTGAATACTAATGCTGTTATGTTGTTCAGGCTGTGCGACGGTGCCAAGCCTTCAGCCGTGATAAAAGCCAGCCAAAAGATCTTTGACTTGTTTAAATCACATAGCCACTCCCCCATCCTTCCCCAGTGTGGAATACAACACAAGTGCCTGAAAAATGCCTTCGTAAGTACCGTTAGCAGGAGAATGTGATAGTTTCGGTTTAGGTGTTTCAGTGTATCTTTTACTTGCCTGTTTTGAAATAGAATTCTCCAGAAGGTGTGTTTGTTCAAATAATACTGTTTAACAGTTATGAAATGTGCAATTTTAAGAGCTGATGTAAAGGAGACTTAAAATTTCTGTTTATGGGTGACAGTGGTACCATCAGCAAGTATTTTGACCATGGTTAGATTGACATCCTAATAATGGACCTGAAGAAGGAATATGCACTATGTTTTGAAACTCTAAAAGGGTATTTAATTTTTTTCTATTATGTTGCATTTCTAATCTAAAATGAAGTAGAAAGATAGTGACATGGAAAACTTTTACTTAATTTGAAGAATTTGATACTGAAATGTGACTACGAAATAACTTGAAGCAGTGAATTGTAATGGATTTTATGAGCTTTTTGAGATTGATAGGCCTATAGCTGCGTATGTTTAGTGTGTAGAGTTTGATGAGATTGGGTCTATTTATACCCCTGGAACATCATAAACACAGGTATGGGACATGCACTTCCTCACACCTTCCAGTGTTTCTTGTCTCTTTGTAGTTTTATTTGTGGCAAAACAACTCGCATGAATTCAACTGTACACCCGTTGATTCAGAAATTTCCCACCCTCTCCTTCCTCAAGCCTGGCAACCACTATTGTGTTCTCAGAGTTGATTATTTTAGATGTCTCCCGGCCTTGGAACCTGGCAGTGTCTCTGGTCCTGTGCCCGGCGCATCTCGCTTCGTGTCCTGTGCTCCAGGTTCCCGTGCTCGAGCTGTGGCAGGGCTGCTTCTTCTAGAAGCTAACGATGCTGCAGCCCGTGTACTGCACATTGCTCCTGTTCATCTGTCTGTCTGTATGTGGGCTGTTACACGTAACGCTGCCTTAAACATGGGGATGCAGGTATCTCTTCGAGAGCACGACTTCCGTTCTTTTTTTTTTTTTTTTTTTTTACAGGCAGAGTGGACAGTGAGAGAGAGAGACAGAGAGAAAGGTCTTCCTTTGCCGTTGGTTCACCCTCCAATGGCCGCCGTGGCTGGTGCACCGCGCTGATCTGAAGCCCGGAGCCAGGTGCTTCTCCTGGTCTCCCATGCGTGTGCAGGGCCCAAGCACTTGGGCCATCCTCCACTGCACTCCCTGGCCACAGCAGAGAGCTGGACTGGAAGAGGGGCAACCGGGACAGAATCCAGCGCCCCGACCAGGACTAGATCCCGGTGTGCTGGCGCCACAGGTGGAGGATTAGCCTAGTGAGCCGCGGCGCCGGCCTGACTTCTGTTCTTTAATTATTTACTCTTTATTCAGAAACGGAGTTGCTAGATACTGTGATAATTCTGTTCTTAATTTTTTGATCATCCTCCATACTGTTTTCCACAGCTACCACACCTTATTATGTTCCCTTTAAAAGTGCAAAGAATTCTTTAAAAAAAAAAAAAAAACAGAAAGATTTATTATCTATTTTAAAGGCATATTACAGAGAGAGAGAACCATCCATCCTAACAGGTGTGAAGTGATCCCTCATAGTGTGCCTGTTCCCTTTTGAATAACAACACTGAGCTTTTCTTTTCTGTTTTTCATGTAGTATCTGTTGGCTATTTGTGTGGCTTCTTGGGAGAAATATCAGAAATATTTGTTGAATTCTTTTGCCCATTTTTAACCTTTTTTTGTGAGGTTTCACTTTTGAGTTGTTGAGATTTCTTAGATATTTTGGGAATAAATTCCTCACCAGATTTGTGCTTCGGCAGTTGCTCTCCTATTCCATTGGTTGCCTTCCCTTCTGTTGCTTGTTGACTTTGCTGTATAGACTATGGACGTAGTGTCTTGTATATTTTCTCAATTGGCTTCAAATTCAGAGAATCTTTGACAATGCCAGTGTCAAGATTTCCCCCTGTGTTTTCTTGGGGGAGACTTACAGTTGTGTATCTAAGATTTAAGCCTTGGATCAATCTTGGAGTTGATTTTGGGGTGGTGTGTGGTGACCATCGGTTTCCAACTTCTGTGTTTGAGTAGCCCGGCTTTTCGACACTGCTGGCTGAAGGGGCCATTTTGCCTTCCTTTTGCATCTGTGTTGCCTTTTGGAAGACAGGTGGTGGCCAGACAGAAGCACGCTTGTTACCAGGCTCTCGATTCTCTTCCGTCGGTCTGTGTCTGTATGCCAGGGCCATGTTTTAATTCCTGTCATTTTGTAATACGTTCTGAAACCAGCCGTCATGATGCCTGCAACTTTGTTCTTTGTCAAGAATGATTTGCGTATTCTGGTTCTTTTGTGGTTCCATATACATTTAGGATTTTTTTGCCCTTCCTGAAAAAAAAATTCATAGAGATTTGGTTGAGATTACTTTGCTTCTGTCTGTCTATCTGTATCTATCTATCTATTTATCTATCTATCTATCTTTGATGTAGATTTTGGAATATTTTAACAATACCTGCATCAGGTCTTACAATCCATGAACTGGAGATTTCTGTCATTTATTTGTGTCTCTTTTAATTTTTTTGTGAATGTTTTTTCATTTTCCATATCAAGTCTTTTACCTCTTTGATTTCCTGTATTAGTTGGCATTTTGTTGTTATTGATGCTTTTTTTCTTTTAAATATTTATTTATTTATTTTGAGAAATAGAATTATAGGGACAGAGACAGAGATTTTCCATCTGCTGCTTCAGTCTCCAGATGGCCCCAACAACTAGCATGGGTTGACCGAAGCCAGGAGCTTCATCTGGGTCTCCCAAGTAGGTGACAGAGACCCAAGTACTTGGGTCATCTTCTGTTTCTCCCAGGACGTTAGCAAGGAGCTGGAATGGAAGTAGAGCAGCTGGGACACAAACTGGCTCCTGTCTGGGATGCTGCATCACAGGAGGTGACAGCGTCACCCACTGTGGCACAGTGCTGGCCACATTTCTGATGCTTTTTACAGTTTTGTTAAGTTCTGCTTCAGATGACTCCTTGTTGGTGTATAGAATCACAACAAAACTTTTAAGCTCATGTAATTGACGTAATTTATTTCTATATGATTAACTAGTATTTAGAAATTAGACCTGTTCTTACATTGCTTTACTTAAATAGAAATATTTTTGCTAATGTAACCAGAAATAGGCACGTTTTTCAATGTGGATATTTGTGCCTACCCTCTTCCCTCTTTCTTGATAGAAACATAGATGGAAATATGGATACAGACACACAGCATTCTTGAAATATACAGAAAGTGAGGTCAATGCTGTGGCATAGCAGGTAAAGCTGCCACCTGTGGTGCTGGCATCCCACGTGGGCACTGGTTCGAGTCCTGGATGATGCACTTCTGATCCAGCTCTCTGCTATAGCCTAGGAAAACAGCACAAGATGGCCCAAGTCTTTGGGCCCCTACACCCACATGTGGGACCTGCAAGCAACTCCTGGCTCCTGGGTTTGGATTGGCCTAGCTCCTCTCGTTGTGGCCATTTGGTAAGTGAACCATCGGGTAGAAGACTCCTCTCTCTCCCTGCTTCTGCCTCTTCCTCTCTGTAACTCTGCCTTTCAAATAAATAAATATTTTAAGAAAGAGAAATATACTGAAAGTGATATCATTTAATGTGAATATTGCCCTTTTCTTGGTCTGCGTTATCAACTTCAAACATCCTTGTCATAAGACACAAAAGGTTTATTTTCAAAGTTTGAATGCATAATTAAATGCTATATTTTAATATATACCTTCAACAGGCTTTTATGCAAATGAATACTTTTTAAAACAATTTTGTTTAGAAAATAGAAATTATTGGCCAGCGCCGCAGCTCACTAGGCTAATCCTCCGCCTAGTGCCACCGGCACACCAGGTTCTAGTCCCGTTCTCTCACAGCTCTCTGCTGTGGCCGAGGAAGGCAGTGTTTACGCCCTGTACCCTCATGGGAGACCAGGAGGAAGCACCTGGCACCTGGCTTCGGATCGGCGCAGAGCGCCAGCCGTAGCGGCCATCTGGGGGGTGAACCAACGGAAGGAAGACCTTTCTCTCTGTCTCTCTCTCTCACTAACTCTCCCTGTTCCAAAAAAAAAAAAAAAAAAAAAAGTGACATCTAACTTCTTCCTCTTCCCCTACTGTAGTCTGTGTCTGGGTATTCAGTGCTCCTGCCAGTAGGGGGTGCTATGGACACAGATGCTCTAAAAAGATAGGCCTATCAACTGGGTAAGTGATCAACTGGTTAATGATCTCAAAGAGTATAGTCCATTGATATGCACCACAATGCATCAGCAGTTCAGTCAATACTGTACCATTACCTTGTAATTATATATGCTTTCAATTTTTCTAAGTTACCTCTACTTAACATTTGGTCTTAGGTAAAAAAAAAAAAAAGTCAAAATATGCCAATAATGCTAACCATTTAAACAGCACATTTTTAGGTGAAAAGCTGTCCCTGATTGGTTATAAAAATACATACATAAAGAAAGAACTGGACATATAAATACAAAATCACAATCACATTTGATTTTTCTGCATATATTACTACGATTGGTAATTAATTAAGGGAAATAATCCATTCTATAGAAGGCAGTAGACTACAGACTAATTATATGCTATCATTATCTTCTAATTATATACTAATCACAAACTATAATGTAATTTATATTAAGTCCAAGAATTTCACAGATGAATATATTTACATTTTAATGTGATGGAATTCTGTCTTTCCCCAAAGCTGTACAGGAGAAATGAGATGGTGACAGAAAGTAGTAATTTCCCGGAAAATATCTTCTAGTTTTACTATGCTGAACTGAAGACATTCTAGACAAAGGCAAGCAATGACTACCATATTCATATTCGAAGTAATTTCTATTTTTATTTATTTATTTATTTTGGCAGGCAGAGTGGACAGTGAGAGAGGGAGAGAGACAGAGAGAAAGGTCTTCCTTTGCCGTTGGTTCACCCTCCAATGGCTGCCACGGCTGGTGCTCTGCAGCCAGCACACTGTGCTGATCCGATGGCAGGAGCCAGGTACTTCTCCTGGTCTCCCATGGGGTGCGGGGCCCAAGCACTTGGGCCATCCTCCACTGCACTCCCAGGCCACAGCAGAGAGCTGGCCTGGAAGAGAAGCAACTGGGACAGAATCCGGCGCCCCGACCGGGACTAGAACCTGGGGTACCAGCGCCACAGGGGAGGATTAGCCTAGTGAGCCACACACCGGCCTAGGTGTCACTTTTTAAGAATCATATTTTACTTTACTATTCATTGCCTTATGTAAAGTGCATAGATGTACCTGACATACCTTTGTTAGAGTGATTTGGAACATGTTAGCCTAAGTAAGTGACAAATACACATGTTATATATGTGAATCTTATGTTTTGGTCTAAGATTATATATCTGTGTTACTAACAGAAACGTTTTTGCCTCTGTATCGTTTCTTTAAAAAAAATGTATGCATTTATTTGAAAGTCATTGGGGGCCGGAGCTGTAGCATAGCAGGTAAAGCTGCTGCCTGCAGTGCTGGCATCCCATATGGACACCAGTTCGAGTCCCGGCTGCTCCACTTCCAATCCAGCTCTGTGCTATGGCCTGGGAAATCAGTAGAAGATGGCCCAGGTGCTTGGGCCCTGAACCGTGTGGGAGACCCGGAAGAAGCTCCTGGCTTCTGGCTTCGGATTGGCACAGCTCCAGCTTTTGCGGCCATCTGGGCAGTGAACCAGTGGATGGAAGACCTCTCTCTCTCTTTCTTTCTTTCTTTTTCTCTCTCTCTGCCTCTCCTTCTCTCTCTTTGTAACTCTGACTTTCAAGTAAATAAATAAATCTTTAAAAAAAAAATAGAAAAGAAAGTCATTGGGACAGGGAGAGTGAGAGACCTATCCACTGGTTCATTCCTTACATGGTTGCAAGAGCTGTGGCTGAGCCAGATGGAAGCCAGTAGCCAAGAACCCCATCCTGGTTTCCCATGTAGGTGACAGGGACACAAGTATTTGCACTATCTTCTGTTGCCTTCCCAGGTGTGTAAGCAGGAAACTGAATTGGAAATGGAACAGCTGGGACTCAAATATGTGCACTATTATGGGATGTTGGCACTGCAAGTGGCAGTTTAGCCCGCTCTGCCACATCAACCCAGTTCTTATCTTTCTTTTATTGCATAGTTCCCTGGCATCTCTCCTGAGGTCAAAGTTGTGTTCTGGGGCTGGCTCTGGGGTGCAGCGGGTTAACACCCTGACCTGAAGCGCCGGCATCCCATATGGGCGCCGGTTTGAGACCCAGATGTTCCACTTCCCATCCAGTTCTCGGCTATGGCCTGGGAAAGCAGTAGAAGATGGCTCAAGAGCTTGGGCCCCTGTGCCCACGTGGGAAACCAAGAAGAAGCTCCTGGCTCCCAGCTTCAGATTGGCGCAGCTCTGGCCATTGCAGACAACTGGGGAGTGAACCATCGGATGGAAGACCTTTGTCTCCCTCCCTCCACCTCTCCTCTCTCTGGGTAACTTTGACTTTCAAATACATAAATAAATCTTAAAAAAAAAAAGAAACAAAGTTGTGTTCTGCTTTCGTATTTCTCTGACCATCTTATGTATATTATTTCTGATATACATGTTTGTGTGTCATATATATATGTGCATATATTTATGTCATACATATTTCATCATATCATATAGTTCATATATATGTATATGAATTTGTTTAGGTTAAAACATTAGCTAATGTTAAAACTCTCTTACCGGATTGTGTTATCACTTTGTTTTATAGATGTCAGTTGATAAATATTTTAACCATTTAAGCATGTTCAGAATTTCCCAGCTGCATTTCAGGAAACTTTACAAGTGCACCTGATAGTGTTTCCTGTCATTTGTCTAGTGCTAACTGGTGCTGGACTTGGTTGACAAGATCTTCCATTTATTTCCTGTCATGTTCATAGTTGCACATCAGAAGCAGAACTGAATTCTTTCTGGCTCTTTATGTAGCATAACAGAGCATGTTTTATTGTATTTTCCCAACCTAAAATCTTTTGTAAGTAGAAAACTCTAAAACTGGGATTCATCATTTATTTTCTTTAGCTTCTTTCAAATTTTCTTGGATGATTTCTGTAACACATGAATATAGTTGTTAAACCTTTTTTCCTGTGGTTTCTAATTCAATCATTTATTTGTCTGTTTTCCCAGGTTTCATAGTGATGCCTGTCTTGAAGAGAAAAGAGAGCTGTCTTTTATAAGCTAAGATGATTACGCTTCTCTTTTGCATGAAAGAGCTGCTACATGCATTCTTCTGCGTTCGTATTTTTAAACAGGTGAACATTACTTGTCTTTGACATTACCCTTTATGGGAAGGTATATTGAAATTCTTCCATGAAGACTGAATTTGCAAAAGCCTCTTCTCTCCCCTTTCCTTTTAAAAGTATGACTTGGTCCCTATAAAAGTAAGAATAGAGGAGTTTAGGTAGTTAATTTGCCACACAGGAGGTTAGACAAGAGACTGCGGGTGAAAAGAGGTGTGTGTGTGTGTGTGTGTTAAGAGCATTTTTTTTTTTTGCACAAAGAAAGTCTATTAAGCAAGACTTATTTTTTTCCACCAGTGCTTTCCAGTTCCTGTATGATTTTCCATAGATGACACTGAGGTTTGTTTTTCTGATTAACTTTAGGAGTTGCAAGTATTCTTGGTCTTGCTTTTGCACCCTTCCCTGGCAATGCTGACCTCTCACCTGCAAGACACCTCTTTCCACACATGCCTTTCACTTTCAGTTGGCTATGCTTTGGTCCTGTGATTTATTCAAGAAATCCTGCATTTAAATAAGATGGGTCCATATTTAAGGAAATTATACAAAATTACTCTCCCTATTGGAGAAATACCTTTTTCGTAAACTAAGCATGAAAACATCTCTGCACACGTCTTTGATGTCTTCACACAGTTCTGTCAAGGGCAACTAATGCTGATGACTTTCAGTGTCCAGGCATCTGTATCTGTGGCTTTGAGTGCTGTCAGTTTTGTACATTTGTGTTGATTTGGTGTGTTTTATTTTTGCTTATTTTTCTTCCTGTCGTTACATCCGCTTATGGTGGACGCAACCATATGATTGATGAGGCTGCAAATTTAGTGTCCTCTTTGGTCTGAGGTAGGAAAGGCCCTTAGTGACCCTGGAGACCTCCAGTTGACCTTGTGACGGCTCCAGGGGCATGCTCCTGGCTTCCCTCCTTGGCCTGTTCCTGAGTGCCCCTCTATTACTGCAAAACCCCTGCTGTGGGTTTGAGAGGAGGGCAGGAGATTTGGCTGATAATGTAAGGTGCCTTTCCATTCAAAGGATTTTTTTGACAAAAAAAAAAAAAAAAATCGGAGATTTGCTTTCATTTTAGCCCAGCTGCAAACCTGGTAAGATGCCCCTTAGATAAGTCATTGGGAGGTGGTTCGTTGCCTCGCTGTGCTAGGGAACATGGAAAATGTTGCTTCTCTCTGAATGTTTGGATTAACCAACCTCTGTCATCTGCCTCATCTTTTCCAAACTGTAGTGAATATATTCCAAGCTTAAATCAACTATTTGTTTTAATGTGCACATAGGAGAGAGAATTAATAGTTATTTGTTTTTATGGACCTGGATTATTTTATTAACTATGTCATCTCCATTTCTATCCGTTTTCCTCCCCATGTTAGGACTTTACTCTTGAGTATCATTGAACAACATCCCATTTGTGTATACACCATGCTTTCTGTATCTGTCTATCGATCGTTGTCCACCTTGCTTCTGGATCGTGGTTAATGTAAGTAGTGCTGCAGAGAACATGGGTCATAGGTGTCTCGGATATTCATCTCACTTCCTGTGGATACTTTCTCAGAAGCAAGATAACTCAGTCGTATGGTAGATCTAACTTATTTATTTCTTTATTTTTTTAGGGAACTCCACATCGTTATCTGTGGTAGCTGTACTAATTTTTGTTCTCACAAACAATGGATGAGGGTTTCCTTTTTTCTACTTCTTAGACAACATTGGTTATTTTTTCTTTGTCTTCTTGATAATAACCATTATGAAATGGAATAATACATCACTGGAGATTTTTTTTTGCATTTCCCTGATGACTAGTGATAATGAGCTTTTTTCATATTTTTTTTTATTTTTTTTTATTTTTATTTTTTGACAGGCAGAGTGGACAGTGAGAGAGAGAAACAGAGAGAAAGGTCTTCTTTTGCCGTTGGTTCACCCTCTAATGGCCGCAACGATGGCAGGAGCCAGGTGCTTCTCCTGGTCTCCCATGGGGTGCAGGGCCCAAGCACTTGGGCCATCCTCCACTGCACTCCCTGGCCACAGCAGAGAGCTGGCCTGGAAGAGGGGCAACCAGGACAGAATCCGGCGCCCCAACCGGGACTAGTACCTGGTGTGCCGGCGCCGCAAGGTGGAGGATTAGCCTAGTGAGCCGCAGCGCCAGCCGTTTTTTTCATATATTTTTGATCATTTTGGTTTTTTATTGGAGATATGACTTTTCAGATCCTTCGTCCATTTTTAAATTGGATTGTTTGTTTTCACAATGTTCAGTTTTTGGAGTTCTCATGTATTCTGAGTGATAAACCTTTGTAAGGTGTGCAGTGTATAAATACCTTATCCCTTCCTGTTGGCTTTCTCTTCACTCACTGATTCTCTGTTCTGTTGTGCAAAAGCTTATTGATGTGATGTGATCCCATTTGTTCATTTTTTTTTACTTTTATTTTTTGACAGGCAGAGTGGACAGTGAGAGAGAGAGACAGAGAGAAAGGTCTTCCTTTGCCATTGGTTCACCCTCCAATGGCCGCCACGGCCAGTGCACCATGCTGATCCGATGGCAGGAGCCAGGTGCTTCTTCTGGTCTCCCATGCAGGTGCAGTGCCCAAGCACCTGGGCCATCCTCCACTGCACTCCCTGGCCACAGCAGAGAGCTGGCCTGGAAGAGGGGCAACCGGGACAGAATCCGGCGCCCCAACCGGGAGTAGAACCCGGTGTGCCGGCGCCGCAAGGTGGAGGATTAGCCTAGTGAGCTGCGGCCCTGGCCCCCATTTGTTTATTTTTGTTGCTGTTGCCTGTGCTTTGGGGATCTTACCTGAGGAATCATTGCGCATGCTAATGTCTTGACGCATTTCTCCATATTTTCACCAGCTGGTTTTATAATTTAAGATATTAAATTTAGATATTTGATGGATTTTATATTGCTTTCTATTTAGGGTGAGAGATAGGGGTCATGTTTTTATTTTCTGCATTTGAATATCAAGTTTTTCAAATTCTACTTATTGAAGAGAGCATCATTTCACCAGTAAATGTTTGTGCCACATCAGTCAGTGATCAGTTAGCTGCAGATGGCTGGATTCATTTCTGTCTGTTTTCATGCCAGTACCATGCAGTTTTTAGTACAGTAGCTCTGTAGTATGTCTTTCAATCTGGTGTTGTGATACTTCAGCTTCACCTTTTATGTTCAAGATTGCTTTGACCGTCAGGGATCTCATGTGCTTCCATGTGTATTTCAGGAGTCTTTTTTTAGTTTATGAAGAATGTCATTTCTATTTTAATGAGGATTACACTGAATCTGTAAATTACCTTAAGTAGTATGGGCATTTTAACAATATTCGTCCCGCCCAAGAACAAGGTCATTTCATTGATTTGTATTTCTTTCAATTTCTTTTATCAGTGTTTATGAGTTTTTGTAGCTATTGTGAATGGGATTGTTCTTAAAATTTCTTGGTGATTTCATAACACTGAGTTTATCCATTTCATACTGAGTTTTATGTGGCTTTGGTATATTATTTTATTGGTTTTAGTAGTTTCTCAGTAGACACTTTAGGATTTTCTGTAAATGGAACCATAGTAGCTGCAAACAAAAATATATGTCTTACTTTTTTCACCATTTTTATACCTTCTATTTTTTCTGTTGCCTAATTCTTTTGGCTAAAACTTTGAGTACAAGCTTGCATAAGAGTAGTACAGAGAGACATCATTTTCTAGTCCTAGATCACAGAGGTATTGCTTTCAGCTTTTCCCCATTAGTTAAGACGTTGGTTGTGGGTTCATCATGTAGCCTATCTACATTGAGGAACATTTCCACTATACCTAATATGGTCAAGTGTGGGGAGCAACTAAGACTAAACTAAATTACTGGAGCTAAGACTAACACTATGCATCTGTTCTCCCACCATATGGCGCTGAGAAGGAGTAAACGACTTCTACACAGTTGCCTCGCCAATTCAACTGACAAGCTGCAGGAGCCGATCCTGCTCCTGATTGGAGGAGACCAGCGTGCTCAGCGTGTGGGCAGCAGAGCACAGATTAGTGGAAGAGGACTATAAAGGAGGAGAGAGACAACATGCACCAGGAACATCTGAGGAACATCTGAGCAGCCCGTGAGAGCCGGCCAGCGGTGTGCCGCTCCTCCGCGGAGGCGGGGGGCGGGGGGGAGCCGGCAGCAAACCCGGGACGGCGTCATTCCTCCACGAGTGGGGGAGCAGCCCCAAACCCGGGAAGGGCCGGGCAAAGAGAACAGCGCAGGGTCCGGTGTCGTTCCTCCGCGAGTGGGGGAGCGACAGTCAAGGATTGTGTCATGAGTGGATACTGGCTTATATTGTGTGCTTTTTGTGTCTTTACTGAGGTGGTCTCATGACTTTTACCCTTCATTCTCTTCATATGATGGAGCACATGTGTTGATTTGCCTATGTTGAACCATCCCTGAATACCTGAGATAAATCCCACTTGGTTATGACTAGTGATCTTTTGAACGTGCTGATAGGATCAATTTGTTGGTATTTGGGGGGAATTTTTACATCTGTGGTCTTTGCTTTTCATTTTTTGTTGTATATGTATCTTATTTGGGATTTAAGAAAATGTCTTGTAGGATGATATTCCAAGGATTTTCTCCCTTTGAAATTGTTGAGTAATTTGAGAATCCCTTAAAAGTTTGATGTATTCAGCAATGAAGCCTTGTGGTCCTGGGTTTTCCTGTGTTGAGATTTTGGGCTACTAGTTCAGTTACGTTATTCCTTATTGGTCTGCTCATCTTTCCGTGTCTCCATGTTTCAAGTTTGATAGTTAAATATACCCAGACATGTATCAGTTTCTTCTAATTTTCCACTTTGGTTGTATTGTGGGGAGCAACTCGGACTAGACTGTTACTGGAATTAAGACTTATTCTATGCATCTGCTCTCCCACAATATGGCGCTGGGAGAGGAGGAAACAGCTTCTACACAGCTGCCTCCAGTTCAACCAATAAACAGCAGGACCTGCTCCTGATTGGAGGAGGGCAGCGTACTCGGCGTGTGGGTAGCAGAGTTGGGATTGGTGGAAGAGGACTATAAAGGAGGAGAGAGACAACATGCACCAGGAACATCTAAGGGGGAACATCTATCTGAAGGAACACCTGTGCAGCCCCCGAGAGAGCCGGCCGGCGGTGTGCTGCTCCCCCGTGGAAGTGGGGAAAGTGGCCAGGGGGAACCACCCTTCCACGGAGGTGGAAGGGTTGGTAGCCAACCCGGGAAGAACCAGTGGCAAACCCGGGAAGGGCCGAGCAGACGAAAAGAACAGCGCAGGGTCCTGTGTCGTTCCTCCACGAAGACGGGGAGCGACATGTATGAGTTTGGTTTGTTGGCATTTTTCTAGTTCCTGGAGGTGCATCATTAGGTTGTTTTTTAGATGTCATTCTCTGTTTTCTTATATTCGTGCTTACTATTGCAAACTTGGCACTTACTACTGCTTTTTCTGTATCCCATATATTTTGGTATGTTGTATTTTCAATTTATTTCATTTGTCTCAAGGAGGTTTTAAATTTACCTTTTGATTTTTTCATTCAGGAGAATGTTCTTATGTCTCCATGAGTTTATGTAATTTTTAAGAGTTCCCTGGCTGTTGATTTCTAGTTTATCCCATTGTGGTCTGAAAAAAAATACATAATATAGATTCTGTCTTTTTGGATTTGTTGATGCATCTTTTTGTGTTGTAATACTTGGTCTATCCTAGATAATGTTCCCTGTGCTAGTGAAAATACTCTGTATTCTGCAGCTGTTAGATGAATATTTTGAAAATGTCTATTAGTTCCATTTGGTCGGTAGCATCGTTTCACTCTGGTAATTTTCTGAATTTTTTATCTGGATGATCTATCTGTTGATGAAACTGGAGTGTTGAAGTCTCCCACTCATATTCCATTGACTTATCTTTTCCTTTAGATCCCTGTTCCCTAACCCTCCCCCAGTTCCTCCTTGTCCTTCATCTTTGTCTGGGAAGGATATATTTTTAAATCTGTCTTTAATTTCAGACCAAGATGTACTCTTCCTCTTGATTTAATCTGTTCTTGAGACTTTCAACCATATTTTATTGAATTTACCAAATTATTTATTTCTAAGACTTCTGTTTGATTCTTTTTCAAGATTTCTGTGCCTCTGCTGAATTTCTCATCTGTTTTATGCATTGTTTTGCTGATGTTTTTCAACTGTCTGTCTGTATGTATTTTCTTATTCCTATTTGAGCGTGTTTACCAATATTTTTTGAATTCTTTATCAGGCATTCCTCCGTCTCCTTTTCTTTGGAGTCTATGACTAAAACTTTACTGTCTGCCTTTGGAGTCTCATACTGCCTTGATTATTTTTTCACTCCTCTATGTCCCTATACTCGTATATGCACATCAGGTAGATTAATTGTTTCTATCAATTTTAACAAGTGGTTTTCATAGTATAAAACCTCTTCCTGAAGATAGATCTCTAGGTGTTTGTGGGTACTCTTTTTTTGGTTTTATTTCCTATTGAACATCATAGTATAGTCTCTCTGTCATTTCTTGTATAGCTGGTGTTGGCAGCCGCAGTGGAGGCATTGTATCCTCCTCTGAGACCCTGTAAGGGAGCCTGTGTCTCAGTAGCATTCCACTGGACAGGGTCGGGGGTTGCAGGGGCACCTGACTTCAGTCACTGTGACTAGAGTTGTGGGAGCAGCAGCCTGGAGTGCTGGAGGTTCACTTGGTACCTGCACTGGCAGGGAAATGGTAGTGGTTGCAGTATCATTTGCCCAAAATCTCCTAGTAGTGTGTGAGCCCCTGCATTACCAGCCGCAAGTTTCAGTGTGGTGTTCTGCTACAAAGTGGCCAAAAGTCATTTGGCTAAGGGATGCTGCCTGCTTCAATGGACTCATAGCCTGAGGCCACTGCATGCACTAACTTGTAATGCTGACCATAACAGAAACCCAGATGACTAGGGCTGTGCCTCTCTGCCGGAGACTAGGGCAGGTCCAGAGGCACCATCTACAGGCACTGGCCTGGGAACGGGGGCCATTATTATCTTCCTTTTGAGTTTTTACCAAACCCAAGAGATAGTCCTATGTTCTCCCAGTAGCTAGAGTCTTGTTATGTTAGCCCTGTAGGTGGAGCCTTGCTTCTTGCTATCTGTTCATGATGAAGAGAGGGGTGACAGAGGCAGACCTTGGCCACCCAGGTTGATGCTAAGGTAGGTTGCAACTGTGTCTTACACTTATCGGGCTCTGTAATATCTTATGACTGTTTGCCACGTCAGTGGGAGGCTTAGACACTGATCCACCCTGCCAAGGCACAGGTCTCCGACTGATGACAGAGTAGATATAAAAGCTGGGTCTCTGGGAATTGGTCTAGAGATAAAGTCTTTGGGGCTCATCTAGGGTTTGATGTCACCCTGGCTGGTCTGGCTTTCAGCTTCAGGTCAGTTTGCTAAGCCCACTAGAGTGCCCTCATCCTAGTAGCTGACGACTGGGTCATAGGTTAGGGGACAGGTGCTGTAGGCTGTTGCCCGGCCAACCAGGTTGAGGTTAAGCTGGGTCACACTCGGATCTCATAGAGTCTGGACCTATGCATAGTCATGGGGGTGTACCCTGGCATGCAGGAGACTGTTGGTGATACAATGTCGATAAGAACATCTCACCAGGATAAGGTATTCACTGGGTACCAGGGCCTACCCAGAGGCTGTATCTTTGAGTGCTGGCCTGGAGACAGTAGTTGCAGGTTTTATCTCGTGCTGTGTTTCACTATGGCAAGCCCGGCTCTGAGCTTCAAGGCAAAGTCCTATGTTCCCCTTCCCGCCCTAGTCCTCCCTGGGCCTGAGGATGATGGAGAGGTGATGGAGGTGGACCCCCAGCTACATGCTTGGGTTCACATGTACTGGCCTAGTGGCAGGGACCAAGGAGCCCTGTCTGACTGTAGGTGTCACTGGAGCTGCGTTGGCCCTGGGTGTCAAGTCTAAGGCATGTGCTTTATCCCCCTCTCTCTCCAAAGCAGAGAGCATCTCTCCCAGTAGCTGGGGGCTGGGCAGGGAGGATACAAATATTTTCCTTCCCTGTCTTCTTCAGTGGTCTTTCCTTGTTATCATCCTAAAACTGTACTCTGCTCTCTCCCCTGGACTTCTTGGTTCTCATGAGGCTGGACTGATGTATAAATAGTTGTTCAAATGATGATTTCTGTGAGTATATTGCTAGGCCATCTTACTCAGCTCCCATGAAATCTCCAGACAGCTCTTTTTTTAAAGATTTATTTTATTTATTTGGAAGACAGAGTGACAGAGAGAGAGGTCTTCCATCCACTGGTTCACTCCCCAGATGGCCACAATGGCTGGAGCTGTGTTGATCTGAAGCCAGGAGCCAGGAGCTTCTTCCTGGTCTCCCACATGGGTGCAGGGACCCAAGCACTTGGGCCATCGTTCACTACTCTCCCAGGTCATAGCAGAGAGCTGCATCAGAAGAGGAGCAGCCGGGACTAGACCCGGCACCCATGTGGGATGCCGGTGCTTCAGGCAAGGGCTTTAACCTGCTGTGCCACAGTGCCAGCCCCCCAGGCAGATCTTTTAAAAATTTGTTTGTTTTTTTTTTTCATTTTATTTGAAAGGCAGATAAAGAGAGATGGGGTCAGGGGAGAAGGAGAGGAGAGGAGAGGCGAGGAGATGAGATGGGATCTCACATCTACTGCTTCACTTCCCAGGTGCAGCAGCCAGAGCTGTGACAAATCAAAGCTGGGGGCCCAGAACGCAGTCTAGGTTTCCCAGGTGGGTGGCGAGGACCTAATTGCCATTGCCTGTTTCCTTCTAGGGTACGCATTCGCAGGAAGCTGGAATTGGAAGCTTCACCAAGAGCTAAACCCCAAGACTCTGAGATGGGATGCAGGCATCTGGTGTGTTGGCATAATGACTGTACCTAATGCTAGTCCCTGCAGCAAGACACCTCTCGTTTCAACATCAAGCTCTAGAAATTATTGTTGATACAGGCCCTAATACCTTCATTAGTGCATTTAAAATCCCTTAACATTTTAGTTTCCCTGTCTCTAAGTGGGAATAATGGTGCCCAGTTCTCATAGCCTTTTGTAAAGTGCGGAGTGTCACACTTTGCTGTTAATGGGAAAGACATTGATTCTGAACCCGATTCTTTATTTTCCTCTCATATATATTTTATATATATACACATAGTATATGTTGAGATATGTATGGACAAAGACATATATAGGCACATATATATTTATTTATAGTAGAATAAAAAACTGCTGTTTTGATTTTACCATTGGAGGTGATTTCTATTTTTTTTTTTTTTTTTGGACAGGCAGAGTAGACACTGAGAGTGAGAGACAGAAAGGTCTTCCTTTTGCCGTTGGTTCACCCTCCAATGGCTGCCACGGCTGGCGCACCACACTGATCTGATGGCAGGGGCCAGGTGCTTCTCCTGGTCTCCCATGCGGTGCAGGGCCCAAGCACTTGGGCCATCCTCCACTGCCTTCCCGGGCCACAGCAGAGAGCTGGCCTGGAAGAGGGGCAACCGGGAAAGAATCTGGCGCCCTGACCGGGACTAGAACCTGGTGTGCCGGCACCGCAAGGCGGAGGATTAGCCTAGTGAGCCGCGGCGCCGGCCGATTTCTATTTCTTATACCCCCAGAGCACACTTTGTAAAGTTTGTTCATTTCTCCTATGAAGGAAGATACCTGCATTGTGTTACTGTCATGCTTAATTTGTATCTTCAAGGTAAATGATGTTTTAACAGCGAGTGAGAAAAATTGCTACCTTTACAATGAAAATCATAGAATGCAGAACGCATTCAAAAACAGATTGTAGGGATATTTCTGCCATTATGTGGATTTCTTTAGAAAAACTGTAAATGGACCACTTCTCATCTTCTATCTGGACTCCTATGCTGAGAAATCTGGTTTTTAAACTGTTTCAATTATTTTAAATGAGAAATTTCAATAGAGTTGGAGCACTTTGATTAAAATTGAACTACACACACCTTGTGACTGGAAGTGTGGTTGGTAGACAGCACGGGAGATAGAATTAGTAGAACTTTAAATTTTAGATCAAACCTTGGGGCCGACGCCGTGGCGCAGCTGGTTAATGCCCTGGCCTGAAGCGCCGCAGTTGATGCCTGTGTGAGAGGGGTAGGTAAGGGCCGTGAAGCAGATGACCTGCGTCTGGTGCTCAGCGTCTGAGTCTGCTTCCACCTGTCCTCCTTGTGCCTCCTGCATTGCTCCCCTGTGGCTTATGTGAGGCAGTCCCGCGGAGATGGTGACTTGAATTATAGAAGTGTGTTGAGTGAATGCCGGAAGTCTGCATTGCAGATCACAAAAGGGCCGTGCTGCATTTCAGGGCTGCAGGGTGCGATCTTTCCTGGACTCCTCCCGGCTTCTGGGGTGTGGCAACAGTCCTCCGTGTTCCTTGATTGACAGCTACATCTGTCTCCAATATCTGTCTCCCTTATCAAATGGGCCCCTGCCCTGTAAGTCTGTGTCTCCAAGTATCTTCTTCTTTCTCATTAGAATTCTCATTAGAATCCTGTGGCATGTTCACAGATACAGAAATTAAGCTTTGGATGTGTCTTTTCAAGAAAGCCAATTCCCTCAACCGCGTCTTCTCTCCATCCGCCTTCCTTCCCTGCCTTTCCCACCTTCTCGACTTTCATCTGGTACCCAGCAGCCCTTGAGTGTTTAGTGAGTCCTCAGCTTCAGAGCCCCAGGACAGCAGCAAAAGGCTGCGGGGCTCAGGTGACATCAGACACCCACCAGGAAGAGGGTTGCTAAGAGCAGGGCGTGGCATGGTTCTGTGGGATGACTCAGTGGCATAACTTGCTGTCTCTTGCTTTCCACATCTTGATCGATGTGGGTTGTGTGGGTGATTCAGCATCGTGTGCTGGTTCATTTTCTTCACACCTCACTCTGAACAGCTGAGCCAAGTGGCACAAAGACATAATTTGAGGGGACCCATAGGTGACAGGCATTTGATTTTATGAAAGACAGACTTCCCACCCTGCCCCCTAAGATGAACACAGAGTTCTTTGAGTAGAAAAATAGGACACAATTTTAGTTTTAAGAGCCAAGGGGCGTGCCCGTTATTCAGACGGATTGTCACGCCAGCTGTGATAGTTTAAACCTTCTTTGTCGCAGAGAGAGTGGAGTCTTTCACATCACCTTGCTCGTGAACTCTTTCCCCCCACAGGCTCTTTCATGAGAGTCACGCATGTATTTGTGGGATCCGTGCACGTAAAATAAGGTTCCCTGGGGGCCTTTGCAATGCATTTCCTTCCGCTCAGCCTTTGAACCAGGGGTGTGAAGAGTCACCTTACCTTCCTTTGTGCGCCTTGTTTATTGGTGCCCACTCCTTCTGCAGAGGGTCCCCGCCGCCTCCTCCTCCAAGGTCCCCACGCCTCCTTAGGCTTTGCTTTACGGAAGCAGCAGCTTGGGGGCTGCTGCTGTTCTTTTTGTGCCTTATTCCCTCTGCGTCCGCTGCTCCCACCTCTCTGGTGCCTTCTCCCCTTCCCTCTATCATCCTTGAGGTTTTCCTGGTTTTTCTTTCACACTTCCCACAGTTCCTCCTCAGCATGTAAATAAGAAAAGCGTGGTTTTTATGCTTTTAATTGTTGGTTTGTTCTGTCCGTCCCTGTTGTAAGGCAAGTCTCTGCATCCAGCAGCAAGAACCCAGTGAGCACCTGCTGCTCCCGGGGCTCATCTTGGGGGTGATGTTGGTGCCCAGATTTGTGTGATTTCCCTTGCAGGTGGTGGTCCACCATGTTGGTCACTATCACACGCGATACTGAAAATCATACACCGATATGTTTAAGGTTTTTCCTTACCTTTCTGCCATTTATTCTTAGGAATGAAGCCCATCGTTCTTTTTTTAAAAGAAAGATTTCTTTTATTGGAACGACAGAATTGTAAAGAGAGGGCGCCAGATAGAGAAACAGGTCTTCCATCTGCTGGCCCCGCCAAAGCTAAGAGCCTAAAGCTCCATCTGGGTCCCCCCTGTAGGAGGCAGGGTCCAAGCACTGCGACCATCTTCCACTGCCTTCCCAGGTGCACCAACAGGGAGCTTGATCGGAAGTGAAGCTGCCAGGGCAGTAATGGCACTCCTATGGGATGATGGCAATGCAGGTGGCTTAGCCTGCTGTGTCTCAACGCTGATCCCAGCCCATAGTTCTTAAAGCAGCTTAGCCTGGATTCAGGACTTTGATGTTTACCAGCTTGCCGCCTACACCTGAGTCCCAGGACCTCGTCTTGATTTTCTTAGGGTTCTTGGCTCATGGTATATTGGCTTCCTCCCAAGTTCTCCCCTCCCCTGACTCCTCTTTCTCCCAACAGATTCTTTGGCTCCAGCTTGGACACAGGTCACACACTTCCTGTGCTGAACTCACACTAGTGTGTGCATTGGAGAGAAGAGGCACAGGAGACTCCTGTTTCAGATGTCTTTGAAACAAGGACCTGGCTGCCTTCCAGTCCACGTCTGTAGCTGGCAGCTGAGATGTTAGCTGGAGAACAGCTCGTACAGTGAGTCTGAACCTGTAAGTCCAACATGAGCTTATTCATGTGCACTTGGAGTCCAGCATCACTTGGATGCACCATGTGCTTCCTCATGTAGGATCATGGGTTGTAACCGCAATCAAGATATACTTCCTTCCCTTAGATCCTTGGAACTGCTGCCCCTGTAGCATGCCTTGCACAGTGCCCTGTGAACACCCTTCACCATAGGTGGCCTAACTCCAAGGGAGTGGCTTTTTTTTATAGGAATATGATGCATTGAATGTGTCTAATGCCCAGTGGGCTCCAAGTTGTGTGAGGCTCAGAGCCTTGTCTTGCTCCCCTCTGTGTCTGGTGTCCCACACACCT